>NC_091253.1:13086250-13393125 GCF_042477335.2 Ovis canadensis
TACCGTCCTCCCTGCTGTCACCCCCCTCTGATGGCTTTGTACCTGGTCTGTCTCATCCTTCTCTGGGCCTGTGGACGCCCATGGGACTCAGGTCTAGGAAGTACCCAGGACATATTTCTCTGTGTCTTTCTCTTTCTTTTGGCGTCACTCTCCCTTTTAATATAAGCTTGGTGGTGTTTTCTAAGAATAAAACATATGAGATTTCTAAAATTTAAATAATCCCAACTTCAATCAGGCTAACCAACCAATATTCTTCTATTTGTAACAGTCTCTTGAGCTACCTTATGTAGAATTGCCTTTAACACCTGCTTATCCAATAGGGCCATACTTACTACCTTCCTGAGGAAGGGGGCCTGGGGATAGCCATCGGGCAGTGGGCACAAGGTCTGGAGATCCCTGTGTCACCTGTAACACTCACCAGAGATGAACCACCACAGAAAAGGCAGTGAGTGAGAAGACAGAGAAGGACTGGGCCAGTTTTTGTCACTGGCTACCCTGGAACCAGCTCTGAGGCACATGGATGCTGTCACAGACCCCACCCAGCCCTTCTTCCACCTCTGACTACACATCCTGCCAGAAACATCTGAGCCCCAATACGGTATCCCTCAAAGAGGACAACTGGCTGCTTGGTGGCAAGCTGACTGCTTTGCACACCCGCCCCCATCCCAAAAGGGTCAGTGGTTCCCCTTATCCTGGTAGACATGTATTACACACATGGTTTTGCCTGTCCTGCCCTCAGACCCTCAGCCAACACCCTCTCCAGGGGCTGACACGACACCTTATCCACTTGGGTTTGGGACCCACATGACAGAGCATACACCAAGGGGCAAGCTTACAGGAGACACTGAGAGGCGCTATTGCTGCCCCCAGGAAATAGTGAGCTGGGGTCTGATGCAGCAGCTGTGAATTGTGTGCAGGAAACACACAGGCCTGGATAACTATTGTCCCAAAGCAGGAAGTCCAGCATAAAAGCAGGTCCTGCACATCCTCTCTACTTTCTCTCCAACACTGCGCTCCTGCTGCCCACCCTGCCCTTCCCCAGCACCTGAATCCAACCCTGTGATGCCATCCCAAAGGGTCAGCCTCCTGGGGCACAGAGTGAGGCCTGGAAGGGCAGAAAGCAGACCCGAGAGGGAGGGTGATGGAGCCTCCTCCACAGCCCAGCAGGGCACATGCCCTTGGCCCTGGTGACCTTACACAGCCTCACAAAAGGCCCAGAAATGACTTTCGAAGGGAAAGGCTGAAGGGCCAGCTCCGAAGTCACCCTCTGAAAGATGGGCTGCCTTTAGCCATGGCGTGGCACCGATCTTAGATCAGAGTCCTCAGTACGATGCTCTGTCCACAAAGGAAGAACACACAGGGCCAGGAGCTGGAAGATACTTCCTAAGTGTTTCTATGTCTGTGAGTCAGTTTCTGTTTCGTAAGTAAGTTCATGTATATCATTTTTTTAGATTCCTCATGTAAGTGATATCATAAGCTGCTTCTTTCTCTTTCCATGTTTCTCTGTCTGACTTCACTTAATATGATAATCTCTAGGTCCACCCATGTTGCTGCAAATGGTATTATTTCATTCTTTTTATGGCTGAGTAATACTCCATTGCATATATGTACCACTTCTTTCTTATCCATTCACCTGTTGATGACATTTAGGCTGCTTCCGTGTTCTGGCTATTATAAATAGAGCCCCCATGAACTTTGGGGTGCATGTATATTTTCAAATTATGGTTTTCTCTGGGGTTATACCTAGGAGTGGGATTGCTAGACCATATGGTAACTCTATTTTTAAGGAAACTCTGTACTGTTCTCCATAGTTGGTGTACCAATTTACATTTTCACCAACAATGTAGGAGGGTTCCGTTTTCTCCACACCGTCTCCAGCATTTGTTTTTTTCTGGATTTTTTTTTTATGATGGCCTTCTGACTGGTGTGAGGTGATAGCTCATTGTAGTTTTGATTTTCATTTCTCTAATGTTTTAGCAATGTTGAGCATTTTTCATGTACCTGTTGGCCATCTGTATGCCTTCTTTGGAGACATATCTGTTCAGGTCTTCTACCCATTTTTTAAAATATTTATTTACTCATTTATCTGGCTGGGTTGGGTCTCAGCTGCAGCACATTAGATCTCACTGAGTCGTGCGGGATCTGCCAACAACGCGTGGACTCTGTGGTTGTGGCACACAGGCTCTAGAGCACACGGGCTCAGTAGTTGCTCCATGGCATGTGCAACTTTAGTTCCCTGATCAGGAATCAAATCTGTGTCTCCTGAATTGGCAGGTGGATTCTTAACCACTGGACCACCAGGGAAGCTCCTTCTGTCCACTTTTAACTGAGTTGTTTGGAATTTTTTGATATTGAGGTATATGGGCTGCTTGTATATTTTGGAAATTAATCCCTTGTCAGTTTCATCATTTACAAATGTTTCTGCCCAGTCCCTAGGTTGTCTTTTCACTTTGTTTATGGTTTCCTTTGCTGCACAAAAACTTTCTAAGTTTAATTAAGTCTCATTTGTTTATTTTTATACTATTTATATACAAAATTATATAATTATAATTAAGATAATCAGAAAATCGATCAATTTATAAGTACATGTATTATATGATAATAAATGTATTATTCTACAAGTATATGATAGAATGCTATTTAATATGCCAAATTATGATGTAAAACAGACGTATTTATTCACAAGGGAAGATTGCAAGAGTAGGTTAAGAGAAAAAAGACAGTAATATGTTCTACATATTATACAGTTTTCAGTTCAGTTCAGTCCAGTTCAGTCCAGTCACTCAGTTGTGTCCACCTCTTTGTGACCCCATGGACTGCAGCACACCAGGCCTCCCTGTCCATCACCAATTCTGGTTTTACACATTACAAAAAACTGTTCTACAAAGTTTTACACATTATCTGAAAGCAATATGTAAAGTAAGATAATGTTTTTATAAAAACACATGTGTGTATATACAGATCCTCACATATAACACTGAAAAAGTCTGAAAGAACAGAAAATAAGCACAGTTATCTTGTGGTGAGATTATGGTGATTTTTAATACTTTTCAATATATTATAAAACTTACAAACAGGATACGTATAATAATGATAAAAGTAAGTAAAATATTGTGAATATTCTGATATGTCTGGACCTGGTCTTATATAAGCCAACATAAGTTCTCGATTGGATTTAGGATTCCACTTACTGGAGGAACAATGGCAGTGCTACCATGCCTTATTTTTAGACAAACGTTATTTCTCTTTTCCTGTAAGTTCTCAATATACCTACCTATCACTTTGAAACACTGGAGAGGAGCTTAAGTAATCTTCATCTTTGCCCATTATCCTAAGAAAGACAATTTAAAAGTTCTAGAAACTAAAAATTCAGGCAGGAAGAGTGCACATCAACGTGCAACAACTGAGCATTTTAGTCCAGCAAGAGAGAGATGAATAAATATGACAGGACAGCACAGCAGGGTACAGAGGGCATACAGGAGGGCTGCTCAGAAGGCGCCAGCCTCGCGCTGCAGCCCTACCCCCATCTCCTCCCGGATTCCTGGCAACACTCAAGGAGCTGAGGCTCCTCGAGGAAGAGCTCGCCTGGAAGCTCTTCTGATCCGGGTCTGCAGACGGAAACCAAGATACCCCATAAGCTTCAGTGCTCTGGTGCTTCATCTGCAGAAAAACAAAACAAAACAAAACACAACCATCATCTTCTGAGTAATTTCCTCTGCCTCACAGTTGGGAATGACATCCCTGGATGCAGAGCCGAGGCTGGAGGATTTCACTTCATCCGGGCACCTGACACAGAGAAGCTGTTGGGCGCCCCGTGATGTAGCAGACATGCTTTCAACTCACTGACCAGGAGCGAGCCCGGGAGAAGGAACAACTCCTGATTTAGAACGTCATCTATCTTTCTTCTTGTCACATGCACACACTGGATTCTGTAAAATGGATGTACTGTAGCCCATGCTTATTCATGAGGGTTTCTCTAATTACTGCAAAATCCCGGATGTAAATCACTGCTGCCTGGGTGATTATATTCAAAAGCTTCCCCGCTCTTTGTGCAGTTTCTCACACTGACATTAGTGGCTCATTAATATTAAAGAGACCTGCAACATTGTGAGTATTAGCTAATCATACGGAAGACTATCTTTGGAATGTGTCAGGCATAGATCTGGCTTCTATTTTTACAGCTTGATGGGCAGGATAGGCTGATCTGACTATTTTAAAAACTATCTATCAATCCCACTTTGATGAGGAGAAATTTGTCCGCTTTACAATGCATGCTTTAACCAGAGTAAACATCACTCAAGATTAATATAATCTGAGTTGCTATTTTTGAGAAATAAAACAAGGCAAGTACATGTTCTGTTCAGTTCCCCAGGCTCTCAGACCAACTTTTGTAAAGTTAAAGAGGGATATCCCTGGAGAGTTTGTGTAACATGAAAGCACAAAGAATGCCCACCATCCATCAGGTACCATGTACCTGCATCTTTCTGGAGTTATACCCCATGGTTCCCCATTTGGTGACGTCCAGGGACCTTCAAAACTGAACAGAAGAACAGCAAAGTCAGGGTACAGCGAACAAGTTTTTATTGATTTCACCCTCTGGTCAGTGTGCACACAGAGCAAGGGCTTGAAAGATTTGTCAGCTCGATGCAGTGTTTACCACATGAGTGATTGTTGTCATTGTGTCCGGGAAGAAATCAACCATTGCCACATGCCTGTTCCATAAGACACCCTGCTGGACCCCATGAGAAAAGACCACAGGAACCTGCTCGGAGCCCCTACAGACCGCCTGAGGGCCCAGAGAGATACTGGGATGCCATCAGCTGAAGGAGGCCTGGATGGATGCGTCTGCAGACACCAGGGCAGACTTCGGAAGGGAACCCTTATAAGAGCTGCTTGTTTGATGCCAGCCAAAAAGTTCAAGGACTTCCCAGGTGGCTCAGTAGCAAAGAATCCTCCAGCCAATGCAGAAGATTCAAGAAACCAGGTTTGATCCTTGGGAAGGGATCCCCTGGGAGAAGATCCCCTGGGGAAGGAAATAGCAACCCACTCCAGTATTCTTGCCTGGAGAATCCCATGGGCAGAGGAGCCTGGCGGGCTACAGTCCATAGGGTTGCAAAAGAATCGGACACGACTTAGCAACTCAACAACAGCAACAAAAAAGTCCAAATGTTCGTGTTATCTTACACTCATTAATTCTCCCTGAGCCTAGTTGCCTTACTCTCCAGAAGGCAGCTCACCCATGTCATCCAGCCAGTAAGTTAAAGAGCCAAGACCCAAATCCTCACTCCAAATTCAGAATTCTTTCATTGTTTGCAAAAATAAGGACCTCAAGAGAAGCATGCTGCCTGCAGAAGTGAGTGCAATTTTTAATCTTTTTTTTAATAACTGGAGGGAATAGGAAAGGATTCCATCCTCCATAAAAAGCCAAGGTTAAGTAGCGATTGATAACAGATGAATTGCTCTGGTGTAGCAAAGTCTGTGGAAAAAAGGCAGGTTTACAGTGTTTCTTTCAAAACTTGCCCTCCCCCTCCTACTCCGAAAAGCTGTTTAACTCCTGTGTTACGTTAGTCTCTCCGTCATGTCAGACTCTTCGTGACCCCCTGGACTGTAGCCTGCCATGTTCCTCTATCCATGGAATTCTCCAAGCAAGAATACTGGAGTGGGTAGCCGTCCCCTTCTCCAGGAGATCTTCCCAATGCAGGGATTGAATCCAGATCTCAATGCAGGAATCAAACCCAGATCTCCTGCATTGCAGGCAGATTCTTTACCAGCTGAGCCACAAGGGAAGCCCCAGAATACTGGAGTGGGTAGCCTATCCCTTCTCCAGCAGATCTTCCCTTCCCAGGAATTGAACCAGGGGCTCCTGCATTGCAGGTGGATTCTTTACCAGCTGAGCTATCAGGGAAGCCCTCCAGGGAAGTTTATGATTAATTCTTACCATGATTTTAAGGTCTTTATTTATTTTTAAAAAATTTGTGAATTTAGAAATGTTTGTATCTCTAATGTCTGATATTTTGAGAAGGCTGAATTAGCTGGCGTCACAGTCCTGGTCTTCTAGAAGGCAGAGCCCGAGGCAAGGATTATGTTGCTAACAATTTATTTGAGTAGCCCCCAGCCAGGGCTGTGAGTGGAGAAGGAAGGAGAACGTGACGGAAAGTGGCCCTCACGGACTGGACTGCCATGGCCCCATAGCTGGCTCTGCAGAAACACAGGAGACACTGGACAGACATGCTCACTCAGCACATGGGTCTTCTCCAGGACGGCAGAGTGGAAGGAATGCCCCAGGAGGTGTCCACACATGGGAGAGCGGAGCAGGGATTCTTCGTCCACCCCCTTCCATCTCCCTTTCTCTTTCTCAGTCCCCTCCAGAGCTCTCAATGGGTGCTCAGATCCTGTGCAGTCCCAGGGAGACGACCAGCCCCATTCCATGCAGTGATGTCTCTCCCAAGTCCAGACGTGGGGCCCAGCCCTGCAGGAGACAAGGAAGAGGCTGGAGAAGGTATGCAGGATTTGTGTCCACCAGGGATGGTTTACAGAGCATGACTTTAATTTCTCATAGCGTCTCTCATAATATTTAATGTAGTATCTTTTAAACAGTAAGTACTCTCATAGCCATTCATTCAGTGAATTAAAAAGAGGTACAAGGCACCACCGGATGTCCCTGGTGGCAATCACCACCACACTTCAGGCTCAGAGTCTGTAGCAGGCAGAATAGTGGCCCCCAAAGATGCCAATGGTCTAATCTTCAGAATCTGTGACTACCTTACATTACACGGCAAGAAGGACTTGGTCAAAGCAATTCAGTTTGAGATGGGGACATCGGCCGGGATTATCCAGCTGAAGTCAAGCTAATCACACACATGTGTGCTTGCTAAGTCACTTCAGTCATGTCCGACTCTTTGCGACCCCATGGACTGTATAGCCTTCCAGGCTCCTCTGTTCATTGGATTCTCCAGGCAAGTATACTGGAGTGCCTTGGCATGCCCTCCTCCAGGGGATCTTACCCACCCAGGGATCGAACCCCTGCCTCTTTTATTTCTCCTGCATTGACATGCAGGTTCTTTAGCCACCTGGGAAGCCCCTGAAGTTACTGCTGCAAAGGTGAAGGGAGGGGTCGCCAGCCGAGGAGTGGAGACCGCCAAGAAAGGCAAGACAGAGACCCCACCCAGAGCCTCTGGAAAGGACGTCTTGCCTTTAGTCCAGAGAGACCCACGGCAGACAGCCGACCTGCAGAACTCTAGAACAAAACCATGCTGCTGAAGCTGCTAAGTCTGTGCAAACTTGTAAACGGTGCCCAAACACATGAATGCAGTGTCTGGGGGAAAAAATTAGGCTTTTTCTGAGGCTGTACTGTCCTTCCATCACAAACCTGAGTTCGTTCTCACCATAGGATCACTTCTTTCGGGAAATATGACTTAAAGAGTTCTGTTCTTTTCTGATTTAAGTTTTATAACCTTTATAATTAGAAAAGTAGCATGTTATAATGTTTAATGATGCAAATTAAAACCATATTCATTAGGAGAAGGAGCAGTAGGAGAACTTCTGAGATGGTAAAAGAGCCCTTTACAAGAGCTGGAAGAAAAAGGAAACGTGCAAATAGCATCACTGTTGGCCAGACATTTGTATCAAAGAACGCATACCTAAGAGCAAGGCCATAATTTGGTGCAACATAGGTTTGACCCAGCGTAAGGAAGAAATTTCTAAAAATTCAGATACCTATATAGGAAGCATACTTGGGAAACAGCAGTCATTCAAACACAGCTGATAAACATTTGAGAGGAAATTTAAGCCTCCAGTGGGTTATTGGACTGAATGACATTTGTCATTTTCTGACCTTGAAATTCTATGATTAATCTAAGAAATAAGTTTGTTGACTTTATTTATATTCATGACACGAAAAAAAAGAAAGAAAAACAGAACTTACATGCTATGAATATGTCTAAAGGCAAATGTAGAATGGAAGAATAAAATGAAAAGTCATGTTGAGATAAGAGGAAAATCGAAAATGAAATGTCTATTATACAAGCCATAGCTGGAACAATATATTAAGATTGGTTCCTGTGAGGTATCTCTTTAAAAGAAAAACAAGAAAAAAATGTACTATATTCTTGAGATTACAGAGGCATAGTTAAAATAAGGAAGTGGTAGCAGGGAGGATTCAAAATAGCAAAGAACTTTGTATACAAAAAAGACATAAACATGATAAAGAGGAGATGGGTGGTATTAATGATGATGGATGACACAATATTTTATAAGAGAAAAGATTATATTAGAGCTCTGGTTGACAAAAGGAAATGGCTTTGGCAGAATCTGCAATATGGGAAAAAATAATAGAAAGCTAATCCTTAGACATGATGGCGTGGTGAGAAGAGCAGTTTAGGATAGGTTTGCTGAAAATTATGACAGATGGGAATGGCAAGACCATTGACCACAAGAGGTTTCAATTGACCAGAAATTGTTTAGAGGGTATTCTATAGGGGAAAATGAAGGGAAATCTTTTTCCTAAATGTACTGAAATGTGTCTACAGCCTTACATAAATTATTGAGCAGTCAACATCCTGAAAGTGAGTTCACACTGTCATCCCTGGAAATGAATCAGATGTGTAACAAGGAGCAGGCCTGCAGCAGAGACACTGTAAAAGCATTCCAGCCTGCCGACACAGTCTGGTGCACTTCCTGGGATTAAGACGTGGCTCAGAGGTTGGCGTCCCTAACCTCTTTCTGTCTCGTCTTTCTCTCTGTGCAATAAAAGGTCTGAGTCAGTGGGCTCTGTGTTTCTTACAGCCCAGAGTTGAAGAGGATGCTTGTTAGTCATAGCCACGTAATATTCTGTTGATCCCAATCTAATTTTTTTTAACTGAAGCCTCACTGTGATAATTTATGCTCGTGTCTTTAAACTTCCACTTAAAATAATCTGAAACTTCCCTCTTCCTTACACATTCACACTTACTCATTTCTTGGCCTAATCTCATAGCTCACCGATTACTATTAGGGTCCTAGCTGGTAAGCATACTCTAAAGCAACCTGGAGTTGTTTTCCACCTCATTCCATCACTCACCATTGGTTAGATTGCTTCCTGGACCACAAGGAAACCTCTGAACCTGTGTTGGGTCTCCATTGCTGCATAACAGGAGTCGGGGCGGGGGGCGGGTGCGGGGACAGTCTGGTGAGACTGAAAAAGGCAAAAAACAACTCTGACTCCATAACATCCATTTCTTTTACTTTAACTTTTGTATTCTATTGTTTTTGCTACAAGATAATCACTAAAGAAAGGTTGTCTATAGCTTAATGTAAACATAATGGCCCACTTCCAGGAACTCTGCCTCCCATGCAATGAGTATTAACCTAAAAACCTTTATTTAGCCCACAGGAAACATTCTGACCAGGCCCACCTGTGAATGGCTGCAGGAAGTAAGAGATTGGCACACCTCATCTAGAGTTTCAGCAGTGGCCACAGGACTGGAAAAAGTCAATTTTCATTCCAATGCCAAAGAATGGCAATGCCAAAGAATGTTCAAACTACCGTACAATTGCACTCATTTCACATGCTAGTAAAGTTATGCTCAAAATCCTTCAAGTTAAGCTTCAGCAGTACATGAACCAAGAACTTCCAGAGGTACAAGCTGGGTTTAGAAAAGGCAGAGGATCCAGAGATCAAGTTGCCACCATTTGTTGGATCATGCAGAAAGCAAAGGAATTCCAGGAAAACGTCTACTTCTGCTTCATTGACTATGCTAAAGCCTTTGACTGTGTGGATCACAACAAATTGTAGAGTATTCTTTAAGAGAAGGGAATGACAGACCACTTTACCTGTCTCCTGAGAAACCTGTATGCAGGTCAAGAAGCAACAGTTAGAACCTTATATGGAACAACTGACTGGTTCTAAGTTGGGAAAGTAGTATGACAAGGCTGTAAATTGTTACCCTGTTATTTAACTTCTATGGAGAGTACATCATGTTAAATGCTGGGCTGGAAGACTCACAAGCTGGAATCAAGATTTCCAGGAGAAATATCAACAACCTCAGATAGGCGGATGCTACCACTCTAACAGCAGAAAATTAAGAGGAACTAAAGTCTCTTGATGAAGGTGAAAGAGGAGAGTGAAAAAGCTGGCTTAAAACTCAGCATTCAAAACACTGAAATCATGGCATCTGGTCCCATCCCTTCATGGCAAATAAAAGGGAAAAAAGTGGAAACAGTGACAAATTTTATTTTCCTAGGTTCCAAAATCACAGCAGACGGTGACTGCAGCCATGAAATTAAAAGACTCCTTGGAAGGAAAGCTATGGCAAGCAGTGTACTGAAAGCTATGAAAAAGTGTATTGAAAGCTATAGCAAACAAAGATATCACTTTGCTGACAAAGGTCTGTATAGTCAAAGCTATGGGTTTGTTTTTCTTTTTTTCCAGTAGTTTTGTACAGATGTGAGAACTGGACCATAAAAAAGGCTGAGCGCTGAAGAACTGATGCTTTTGCTGGTGGAGAAGACTCTTGAAAGTCCCTTGGACAGCAAGGAGAGCAAACCAGTCAATCCTAAAGAAAATCAACCCTGAATATTCATTGGAAGGACTGATAGTGAAGCTGAAACTCCGATAGTTTGGCCACCTGATGCAAAGAGCTGACTCATTGGAAAAGACCTTAATGCTGGGAGAGATTGAGGGTAGGAGAAGAGGAGGCAGAGGATGAGATGGTTAGATAACACCGCTGATTCAATAGACATGAGTTTGAGCAAACTCCAGGAGATAGTGAAGGACAGGGAAGCCTGGCATGCTACAGCCCATGGGGTCACAAAGAGTTGGACACCTCTTAGCAATTGAACAGTTACAACAACAACTCTAGAATCTGGCTGGAACCAGGAAATAATTGCAACAACTTATCACCTTTTTTACTTTGCCTCTTCACTTCACCCCTCTTTGTTTTGTCAAAGAACATCCTAGCATCCAGGCCTGGGTAAGATGGCTCTTTAGGATGCTAGTCCACTGTCTTCTCAGCTGCTGCCTTTCTGAATAAAGTCACTATTCCTTGACCCAACAGCTGTCTCTCGATTTATTGGCCTGCTGTGTGGCGAGCAGTACAAGGTTGGACTCAGTAACAAAAGGAAGCAGGAAGGGAGATTCTTTGAAAGCCTGTACAGAAATCCCTGTAGAGTCTAGATTCCCATCTGGAGCCCCACCCACCACCCCTCACCAGCACCCCAGCGCTGAGAGCACATGGGGTGTTTTACGCCTAGGCAGATGGAAGGCTCCTTTCTAAAGAAACTCAATTAACCATCTGCGGACACTTAAGGCTTTGGTGTGCACGTCAGGCCTGAGATCCTGCACACACGAAGGCCCTGAGGTGAATTCCCTTAATATGACCCTATTACAGGTGAGGAGAGACTGAGGACGCAGTGTCCACTGAGTCATTCAGCCAGGATCATGCGGTCAGTCGGGAGCAGGGAAGATAGCTGCTGCTCACTTGGGGGTGTGGGAGACCGTGAACAAGTGCAAGTGGCATGGGCTCCCGGGGTGGGGACCACCCTCTGCAAGGAGTCAGGAGGGGCTCGTGGGCTCTCTTGTTCCTTGTCAACCGTCCCTTTCCCTCCCTGAGTGCTCTCCCTCTCCGCTTTGACAGATCCATTCAGCTGTAACCAAAGGTCCTGCACGGTCCAGGGAAGTTCTTCGCCCACCCCTTAATGTGTCTCACTCTGGAACGCAAGCTTTATCTCCCTGGTCATTACTTCAAGGCGGGTGGGGGAGTGTCTCAAAGAGTCAAATATGATTGAGCGACTAACACACACACAGTCTCCCTATTAAACTACCATCTTTTTCATTTGCTTCCAGTTGCTTTATGTCTATTTATTTAACTTATCCCTATAAAATTAGTCATGCCTGATGATACCTCTTTGCATGATGTGTTTACTGCTAATTGTCAGGAGGAAGTGACTCCAAGGCGTGCTGCAGTCTGCCAGAGGAGGGGAAATGTGTAGACACAATACCCACAAGTTGGCGGCAGAGGCGGGCAGTGTGAGGGAGGGGGGCGGGAAACGGGGGAGGGCGGGGGTGGGTAGTTATTGCATCCTTAGAACGTGAGTTTCCTTTCCCTTCAATTGTTCAATCATGTTTTTTTTTCCTTCCCCTAAACTAATCCTGTACATCGTTGAAAGGTTTTGATTAAAGGTTTATAGATTGAGTTGCTTGTGGTCAGTTCAGCAGATTTTATGGCAAATGTAATTCATTTTCTTTTTCTCTTGCTAATTAGGAAATAACGCATGGACTAAAAGATATACAATAAACAGACTCTTTGAAAGAATGGTTTGACATAAAATGGCACTTCACATGCAATGCAAATGAATAATCAAATTTTTCTAAGAGCAGTTCCTACTGTTAAAACATATGAGACTGAGAAAAGTCAGAGACGTTGGTAATATCTTTTGAAGAAAAACCAGCTGCCTACACTGAAAAAAAAAATATGCTTGCAAAGAAACTTATAGGAGGCAAACAAGTAAAAATCGCAAGTATCCCTTACTTAAATGCCCTGATTTTAAATTCAGAAGCAAGTAAAGAGTCATAAAACACATATATTGTAAAAGCACCTCCAGCATAAGCATTTCAGCATAAGGAATGTCATTTCCCCACCAAATCTTTTCTCTTCCTAACTGCTTTGCAGAGAGAGAAAGCTGCATTCTACAGGGGAGACAGGTGTGGCTTGGATTGTGGGACCTGCAAGCTCTCTTCCAAGGTTTGTCACATGTGTTCTGGAAAGCACCGAGTTAAGAGTTAGGGAGATTTGGGTTCTAGTTGTCTGTCAGTCAGTAACTCTGAGCAACTTCAGTGGTTTAGCACCTC
The DNA here is from genome assembly GCF_042477335.2 of Ovis canadensis. Taxonomy (NCBI): domain Eukaryota; kingdom Metazoa; phylum Chordata; class Mammalia; order Artiodactyla; family Bovidae; genus Ovis; species Ovis canadensis. The sequence continues at coordinate 13,099,077 of NC_091253.1, forward strand.
GGGCCTCAGTCTCTTCATCTGTTAAAGTAGAGTGAGAGTTGCTCAGTCATGTCCGACTCTTTGCCACCCCATGGACTGTCCATGGACTTCTCCAGGCCAGAATACTGGAGTGGGTAGCCTTTCCCTTCTCCAGGCGATCTTCCCAACCCAGGGATCGAACTCAGGTCTCCCACATTGCAGGTGGATTCTTTGCCAGCTGAGCTACAGGGGAAGCCCAAGAATACTGACTGGATAGTCTGTCCCTTCACCAGGGGATCTTCCCGACCTAGGAATCGAACCAGGGTCTCTTGCATTGCAAGTGGATTCTTTACCAACTGAGCTATCAGGGAACCTCACTCATCTGTAAAAGGAGACCACTCATGTTTTAATTTTAGTTTTATTGAATAATAGTTGATTTTCAATGTCAGTTTCAAGTGTACAGCAAAGTGGTTCTATGTATATTCTTTAGATTCTTTTCCCTTATAGGTTATTACAAAATACTGAGTATAGTTCCATGTGCTATACAGTAGGTCCTTAATGTTTATCTATGTTACATATAATAGTTTGTGTATTTTAGCCCAAACCCCTGATTTATCCCTCCTCCCATTTCGCCTTTGGTAACCGTAAGTTTGATTTCTATGTATGTGGGTGTGTTTCTGTTTTGTAGATAACTTAATTTGATCTTTTTATTTTTAGATGATCTATGAGGCCCCACAGGAGAAGGCAATGGCAACCCTCTCCAGTACTCTTGCCTGGAAAATCCCGTGGACGGACGAGCCTTGTAGGCTGCAGTCCATGGGGTCGCTAGGAATCAGACATGACTGAGAGACTTCACTTTCACTTTTCACTTTCCTGCATTGGAGAAGGAAATGGCAACCCACTCCAGTATTCTTGCCTGGAGAATCCCAGGGATGGGGGAGCCTGGTGGGCTGCTGTCTATAGGGTCCCACAGAGTCAGACATGACTGAAGCAACTTAGCAGCAGCAGCAGCATGAGGCCCTACAAATCTAGCTACAAATCACCTCATTTGACCTAATGATGGTCTTAGAGGCCCTGTCTGCAAATCCAGCCACACTGTGAGGTTAGGGCTTCAATTTATGAAGGGGAGGGAGGAGGGAGAGAAGGGGGAGACACATTAAGTCCATAACAGATAGATGAGTGGTAAGTAAATAGATGACAGGTAAATCCATCCTCCTCTCTCCCTTCCCACATCGTGGTGGTGGTTTAGTCACTAAGTTGTGTCCAACTCTTGCAACCCCATGGAGCCTGGCCACCCTCCTCTGTCCGTGGGATTTCCGAGGAAAGAATACTGGAGTGGATTATCATTTCCTTCTCCAGGGGATCTTCCCAACCAAGGGGTCAAACTTATGTCTCCTGCATTGCAGGTGGATTCTTTACCACTGAGCCACCAGGGAAGCCACCCTGCCAACCCCTAGTCTGCTCCTGTCTCAGCATAGCCTTTACTCACTAGTGAGACCCTCCTTGACAGCCATCTCCTCTAGGCTCCCACCACCCCACTGTACCCGCATGGATTGCCCACACGGGATTGTGTGTGATGTGTCAGTGGTCGGGTCTGTGTGCCCTACCAGTCAGGGGGCTCTTTGAGGGAAGAAATGCTGACCTGTCATTCAGGCTTCTCTCTGGCCCAGGCTAAGTACTCACTGAACTTCTGCGAGCAAATGAATGAAAAGACATGGGTCTTAGAATCAGACCGACCTGTGTGTCATCCCTTTGCCACTATTTCTTAGCTGGGTGACCTTGAGCTAATTTTGGTTTTTGGATAATCTGCATGTCAGTCAGCGTCTGCAAAGTGAAGATGATGCTGTGTAATTTTCAGGGTTGCTGAGAGGGCTGAGAAAAGCATACATGAAAGTGGCCAGCACTGGGCCTGGTGCATTTCCCTTCTCCCATACATCTGAGATTGAATTAATCAGAAAACAGGTATTGAATACCAAAAACAAAAAACGACAAAGATTCATTCTTATTCAGGTTTATAAAAAATAAACAGGATTTATTCTCACCGGCTGGGGCTAATCTGGAGGGAGACACAATTTCACATTTTATACTTTTAAGAACTCAGTTTTTTTGTTTGTTTGTTTGTTTTTGTTTTTATTTTGCCTGAAGAAACAACTGCTTTACAGGCAGCAAGGATAAGCTTTCTGATAGTCCAAAGCACTCTAAAGAATCACTGTATGTTGCCACCAGTTAATCCAGCCAACTGAGGCCCAGCCCAAAGGAGCCTTTTAAAGGAGTGACTCCAAAGTCCCAAGCAGCCCTTTTAAATGCTTGTAAAAATGAACATCCCACAGGGATGGATTTTTAAACACTTAAGGGTGTATGAATCCTCAAGAGCGCAAAGGAAGTAGGGATTTGGCAACCTTCCTGCACAGTCAGCTGTCTGCTGCAGAGGCAACACAGGACCCAGGAGAAGTAGATCTTTCTGATGGCCCGGGGGCTTCACCACTGACCCCACTACTTGGGAAGAATCCACAGGAGCCCAGAGAACCAGGAGCAAGCAAGGAACAAAGTAGGGAGAGGTGTAGCCGGACCCCATCCCCACAGCTCCCCAGACCCTGACTCTGCTCACCGACCCCCCAGGCTCCAGGCTCTGCCTCAACCCCTTTCTCCACTTCTCAGGACTCTCCCTCAGGAATCATCTGTGCTCTTACAAAGCAACTGGTGAGTCTTTTCAGCAAAATATGCTTGCTGCCAGGCCTGCTGTCTCCCACAGGTACGGAGAAGGGCCCACATCTCCCATCTATTTCAGGAATCCTTCAGAATGTAAGAAGGCAATGGCAACCCACTCCAGTACCCTTGCCTGGAAAATCCCATGGACGGAGGAGCCTGGTAGGCTGCAGTCCAAACGGCATTTGGCTGGCAAATGTCCTTTGCAGGATCTATTGACTCTACCGGTTTTACGGTGAAGGAGTTTCTAGGAGGCCACGGTAAGAGGTGGGGGAACTTCTTATGTCTCCACTGCACACTTGTCACTGTGCTCACTGACCATTCAAGTCCAATTTTCTTAATTGATCAAATTTATCACTTTCCTGCCACACTGTCTTCATTGTTCTATAAGGATATTGCCTGGCATTTATAATTGTTCCAGTTCCTCAAGCCACTTAACTACTTTTCTCTTCCCTTTTAAAACCGTTTCCAGATACGTCAAAATCTGAGATCCACATCTTCCTCTTCACCCAAGAATTAAGCCCAGGGGTGATACCCCCAAGTTGTCACTAAACCAAACTTGAGTCAGTAAACGTGGTAAAGTCAACTCACTGACCCCGGGTTGTGGTGAAGGAAAGCACAGTGTTCATTACAGGGACCAAGCAAGGAGTCCAGGGCAGCTAGTGCTCAAAATCCCAAACTCCCAGTGGGTTTCTGGGAAGCATTTTTAAAGGCCAGGTGGATGAGTGTGATTGCAAAGTGTGTGATCAGCTAGTGCACAGCTCTCTGGTTGGTTGATGGTGGGGTAAGAAGATGGTGTCACAGGGGTTAACTTCATCATCCTCAGGCTCCAGTAGGTCTGGGTACTACATTCTCATGGTCATGAAGTAGTTAACATCTTCCATTTGGTGAGAGTTTCAGCATCTGTGAAACAACTCAGAATGACATGCATCAGATAATTTTATCTGAGTACTTCAGTGGGGAGCTAGAGCAGGGAGTACTGGGGAGACGTATGGCTGAGAGGGCCCCAAAGGGTCCTGTTCTGTTACAAAGTCACAGGAAAATGCCCAGCTGAAGGTCAGCCTGACTCACTCAGAAGTGACTGTGCTTTGTATCAGGAGCTAAGGAGCTAAGTGAAGCCAAGCACCTCACCCTCTCAGATTCAAAGATCATTTAAATGGATGACTGTATGTGTGACTCTACTCACAGAAGTCCAGGATCAGTTATGGAAGTTAGTCAATCCTGAAATTTATTTGCTATCCAACACAGCTGTTTATTTCACTTTCAGATTTCATAGTCAGCTGGAAAATGCATGTAACTCCCTCCCCAGATAACCATCTCCAGGTGTAATCTTTCTGGCCAAGAGCCTGCAATAGTTTGGTATCTGCTGTAGATCTAGGCACTGGAGGGATAACTGAAGTTTTGCAACAACCTGCTGTGAAAAGTAACATAGGCTGGCTCACTCAAATTCATTTCAACCTTAGCTCCTTTTCTTCCTTGGGTATTGGTGCTGCAAAGTTCAAATTCACCTTTTCTGACTACCAAGCCACTAAAAATCTCATCCTGGGCACAGTTCAAGTCAAAGTGATAAAAGCAGATTTCCAGGAGTGTCTGAGCAATTCTCTGATTCCCTGATGCAGGCACCACCCCAGCCTCCTTCCCTTGTTTCTTCTTACCTGGGTCAGGGATGTGTTGACAGGAGCCACAGCAACCACTGAGGGACCACAAAGTAGGAGATGAAGAGAACTTCAACATGGACTCAGATACAACTTGTCTCAGAACCACCACCTGCTCTGACCTTGCTGCATGAAGCAAAAAAATGATAATACTCATAAATAAATAATGATTAAATAAACCCATATGTGTTTAAGGCTCTATTAGTCTGGCTATATGTTATGAGCCCCACCCTTTACAGTTTGATAAATGAGAAGTTGTTAACCTCCTCTGGAGGGCACACAGTCTCCTTGAGGGGCTGAGGCTGAGTGCTGTCCGATGGTGCCCAGGTGGCTCAGTAGTAAAGAGGCCACCTGCCAAGCAGGAGATGCGGGTTCAGTCCCCTGGAGCAGGAAATGGCAACCCACTCCAGTACTCTTGCCTGGGAGATCCCATGGACAGAGGAGCCTGGCGGGCTACTGTCCGTGGGGGCGCAAAGAGTCAGACTGAATGACTAAACAACAGGAACATGATGGCATAACAGCATGCTGGTTTCTGCCTAAAATAATAGTATGAATTTAGAGGGTATTTATCCTCAAAATAAAACATCACTAAACCTAGCATATTAAGGAATCTTTTAGATGCAATATTGTCACTAATGCTTATATGGTGATATCACCCCGGATATAGTCATTTTCATAATGAACATGAAAGAAGCTGGAAACTGTAAGACATTTTACAATCATGAGCACACTGGAAGCTACTGATTTTGCAACAGTCATTATTCTGATGAGTAACTGTCCTCATCCCCATTTACAAGTTCTTTAGGAGCAAGAATTGGGTATAATACTTGCTTTTGCTAAGAGATCAAGACATGTTCATTGGTGCCTTTTGGAAGGCAGAGGAGGTGATTTCTGCTTGACTAAATTTGTTCTTCTTTTATGAATCAGAGTCAACAGTCCTAAAGGTTTTGATTTCTCATACAGTATTAATCGTGTCCAACAACCAACAGTTTCTGGGTGCCACTACACTCCAGGCCTGTGCTCAGCACCACAGGGCACAAAGTGGTGAGCACCGGGTTTCACCCAGGAAGCTCACCTTTGAGTTGTGGAGACAAAGTTAGTGCACCTGAAACAATCACAGAGCAAAATTGGACAGCATAGGATTTATGCTGAACACTGTGCTACAGACAATGTAAGAATGTGGAGAAGGAAAAATAGAGGAACATGTAACACACAGGCTACTTTCTGCATGTGGACCTACAAGACATGTATAAATGGGTGCTTTCATGCCTTAAATATACGTAGCATTGAGTCAATGGCATCCCACTCCAGTACTCTTGCCTGGAAAATCCCATGGATGGAGCCTGGTGGGCTGCAGTCCATGGGGTCACTAAGAGTCGGACACGACTGAGTGACTTCACTTTCACTTTTCACTTTCATGCATTGGAGAAGGAAATGCAACCCACTCCAGTGTTCTTGCCTGGAGAGTCCCAGGGATGGGGGAGCCTGGTGGGCTGCCGTCTATGGGGTTGCACAGAGTCAGACATGACTGAAGTGATTTAGCAGCAGCAGCAGCATTGAGTCAGTGACTCAAATGGGGTGCACAGTAAGAATAACATATTCCTAAGAGATGATATGCATTTGAATACAGCTTGTGGGCAGGAGGGTAAGGGAAGCGTCTGAGCCTTTGACTAGAGACTAGGGAGCGCCACACTGAGGGGTTTAGTACAGTGTGAGTAATCCCCTGTGTACAAAGCTCTGGCAAAGCTCCATTGTCAAAGTCTGAATATCTCCCAAGTGTCTTCTCATTTGTTTTATTGTTTTATGACTTTCATAATTAAACACATATTTGAGCTCAGCTTTTTTAAAATACCAAGTTGCTTGTGTATTTAAAACTAGAATCTCTCAAAATTGTTCTAGGCAGAAGCAAATCTAAATTTTCTCTAGGAAAAGGTAACATCATCCTAAGTGTCAAATTCTTCTGCAGTTTTGCTAATACAATGCCTAGCACTCCATCAAAAATAACTAGGCAGTACATATGTTCACCAAGGATATTCTTAGCCACACTGCTGGTTAAAACCTCAAAGTGAAATCTGTAAATAGTAGAATGTTAAATTAACTATGATATAAACACAGTATAATACTAAGTAACAGTAGAAATGAAAAAGCCACAACTACTACATGAAATAGTATGGATAAAGCTCACAAACATAATGTTAAGTAAAAAAATCAAAACATAGAAAAACTTGTATACAATTGATATAAAGTCCAAAATTCAGCAAAAACTCACACATTCCATGACATGACAGGGTAATGTCTCTGCTTGGGTGGGTGGAGTAGAAGAGAAGGAAGAGATAGTTTTTCAGCTCAGTTCAGTCGCTCAGTCGTGTCCAACTCTTTGTGACCCCATGAATCACAGCACACCAGGCCTCCCTGTCCATCACCAACTCCCGGAGTTCACTCAAACTCACATCCATCAAGTCAGTGATGCCATCCAGCTATCTCATCCTCTGTTGTCCCCTTCTCCTCCTGCCTCAGAGTTCACTCAAACTCACATCCATCAAGTCAGTGATGCCATCCAGCCATCTCATCCTCTGTCGTCCCCTTCTCCTCCTGCCCCCAATCCATCCCAGCATCGCAGTCTTTTCCAATGAGTCAACTTTTCACATGAGGTGGCCAAAGTACTGGAGTTTCAGCTTTAGCCTTATTCCTTCCAAAGAAATCCCAGGGTTGATCTCCTTCAGAATGGACTGGTTGGTTCTCCTTGCAGTCCAAGGGACTCTCAAGAGTCTTCTCCAACACCACAATTCAAAAGCATCAATTCTTCAGCACTCAGCTTTCTTCACAGTCCAACTCTCACATCCATACATGACCACTGGAAAAATCATAGCTTTGACTAGATAGTTTTTAGGCCCTGTTTGAAACTAGGGCCTCTGGAGTGTTGGTAATGATTTTTTTTTTTTAAATTTCGGTGAAAGTTACATAAATGTGCTTGGTTTGTGGAAATTTATCATGCTATTTGCTTATAAATGGAATTTTCTGTTTGAATAGCATGTGTCAATTTTTTTTTAAATAACAAGGTATACAAGAGTATAAGTAATTAACATCCTACCCACCCCCCTGCCCCTGCAAAAGAACAATATTCCACCCATGATGCTCCAGCCAAATATTTTTGTTATCAGACATAGACTTTAAAATAACTAGAATTTTACATTAAGGGAGAGATAAAAGACAATTTTTTGGAGTTCTGAAAACTATACAAAAAAGAACAAATTGAGAATTCTAGCCTGAAAAATACAAAGACCAAAACAAAGCATTCAATTAATGTATTTAGCAGACAATCAGACACAGATGTAGGAGGAATTAGTATTCTTCCTATATCTGTGTAACTGGTAAATAAGAAGAAATTGTTCAGCATCAACTATGGAAACTTATAAAAGATGAAAAACACAGAAGAGAAGGAAGAGACATAAGAGATCCAGTGAGAAGTCCTAACATAGGTATAAACCAAATCCTATTAGTAGAGAAGAGAGAGAGTATGTTAAAAACAGTATTTGAGGAGGTGATGGCTAAGAGATTGTCCTAAAACAGATTAAAAACATCAAGCCAAAAGCTCAAGAAGTCCAACAAATTCCAAAAAGGATTAAAAAAAAAAAAGTTCAACACACCATAAGAAAACTGCCAAAGACAAAGGGAAAATTCCTAAGAGCAGCCAGAGAGAAAAGACTGCTTAGCTTAAGAAAAAATAAAGAGAGAGAGAGATAAAATGATTACAGTGGCAGTTTGGTTCTTAACGTAAGAATTGGCAATAGAAGCTGGAAGCAAATGAAATAGTGCATTTAAGTGCTGAAAGGAAATCCCTGGTAACCCATAATTCTATACACCATAAGCAAAGCTTTCACAAATGAATGTAAAATTAAAATATATACGGACAAAGAAGACCAGAAAATCTGTCAACAGCATACCTGCACTAGATAAAATGCTAAGACATTCGTCAGCCCCAGTGAAGATGTTCCCATAGAAAGGTCAGGGGTATAAAAAGCAATGAAAAGTAACTTGTGGCCTCAGAGGGCTCTGTTGAGATAAGCCTCATCTCCTCTACCTTGTTGTCAACCACACCACTGTTCTTACAATAGAGAGGGTGGACAATGACCCCTTTCTCATCCTCTGGGTTGTGCTGCTATGGACAATCAAGCCCACACTGCATGGTCAAACGTGAGTTCAAGAAACATCTCTAGAATGGTTCAAGGTGATTCCAGGTCAAAGACTCCAAGTAAAGGTGATTTCCATAAAGAACAAATCAATACCTCCGAAATCCAGCCCCATTTATTGGACAAAAGCAACAACATCCTCTGCCTCCAAACAGGTTTCATCTCATTCCAGCCACTGGGTCACTGGGGAGGAGACGCAGCCAAGCTCCTGCTAATGCCTGAGAGGTCATCATTCCAGACGCCTAAACCTCCTTGAAGATGCTGGTTTTCTTGAGCACATGAAGCTGGACCTGTGCCTTCCCTCCACAGCCCAGCATCCAGTCTTGGCATGGTGTACTTTAAAATCCCCTTATTCCCTCCATATTCCTTTTCCTCCCAGTTCAGCATTTCAGCTTTATCTGAATTTCTCAAAATTGGCTGTCACCTTTTAACAGCCTATTTCCACTGCCTCCAGTTCATTCCTCAGCCTCACTCTCTCTACTCCTCCACAGATGCTACTTTTTCCCCCTTGCTCTTGAATGCCTTCATTTCCAATAGGAATTTGTAGCTTTGATACTCATCTTCGGTGACAAGAAACTGGGTGTCTAGTCTTCGGAAAAGGTTAGCACTCCTCACATCTCTTTGACTGAACAGGAAGTCATGGCCCCAGGAAACTTTGGAGTGAAGCTGAATGAAGCCTCTGTGAATTGCCCTGACGTCACCCCCCATCCTCATCCCAGAGGAGCCATCTGAGGCCCCACCCTGTGGACATCTGGTTTCTCCCTGGACTTAGACCCCCTAGAGTCTGAGTCAACCTCCAGGGTCTTCTCTGGCTCCACCTGTACCAGACTGAGCCACAGAGCCAGGGGACCCTGGCAGGTGCCCAGACACTTGACACCACCATCCACTTTCAGTGGCCAGCACGTATGCTGTGTGCTTAGTTGCTCAGTCATGTCCAACTCTTTGCAACCCCACGGACTGTAGCCCGCCAGCCTCCTCTCTCCTTGGGGTTCTCCAGGCAAGAATACTGGAGTGCGTTGTCATCCTAGCCCTCCTCCAGGGGATCTTCCCAACCCAGAGACAGAACTCAGGTCTCCCACGTTGCAGGTGGATTCTTTACCAGCTGAGCCACCAGGGAAGCCTAAGAATACTGGGGTGGGTAGCCTATCCCTCCTGGGATCTTCCTGACCCAGGTCTCCAGCATTGAGGAGGATTCTTTACCAGCTGCGCTAGTGCTGGAAAATCCCTGCTCTCAGGATGTGGATGTACTACTGGATTTTCACCCTCCCACCTTGACCCGGGTTCCCTCTGGCCCCTCAATTCTGGGCCTTTAATCTCCCCTTCTGAAACAGGGATCATGTAGAACCGCAATACCAAATAACTCCTTAACACTTACACGTCAACTTCACACTCCCTTAAAATAGTAATTTCTTCCTAATTCCACAATTTTACACCCTCCTGTGCTCCTGCTAATCCAGGGATTTTTCTAAAAGGGAAATCTAATCATTCACTGGCCCTAAAACTTTCCATGATGCTCCTTCTTGAAACAGAGTGATCTTACTTATACAGTGTACCTCTGTGCCAGTACTCCCAGTGTCTGTCTGCTCAGTGTCCTTGGGTTCAAGTCCAGTTTTTGTTGTTCAGGGCCCTTCTTGCCTGTCCAGCCCCATCTCTTACAATCCTTGGCTCCTCCATTCCTCTACTCCACATCTCACCCATGCAGAACTGCCTTTGAAGACTGCACATTGTTTCATCAGTCTGGAACATTCTTCTTTATCCTCAGCCTGGCTAATTTCCACTCATCCTCAACTTAGATGTCATCTCCTCCAGAAAGTCTTCCTTGCCTTCCAAACCTACTTTCAGCATAAACAAGCACAGTGCACCTCCTTCATCACATAGAATTTTTTTAAATAATGTGAGAGAAAAAAAAGAATGAATGGGAGGCAGGAAAGCAGAAGAAGCCTAAATATTTCTAAAAGAGTACCAACTAAAGGATGGGGGTAGGGCAGCATGAAAACCAGATATAAGGCATATGAGATTGCAGTCATGGCAACTGAAGTCACGGGGAAAGGGCTACTGTTGATGGCCTTGGGTCCCTGAGGAATGGTGAGAGTGTTAGTCTCTATTATTATAACAGGTACCATCTACTGAGTACTCACTGCACACTGGGTGCTGATTTAAGTCCTCTATAAATGAAGAAACAAGGGGACAACCAGCCTACAAAACTGGATTTAAGGAGGCACATTTTCTTCTTTAACCCAAGGGAGGGTATTTAACCAGAAGTTAGTTTATCTAGACATGAAATTGGCAGCGTGAAGAGAGAGCAGGCCCCTGCCTGCTGGCTCTTGCATTTTCAAGGAGAAATTAATGCTGTCTGAGTATGGGTTGGGATGGGAGTGTGGTGGGGAGTAGAGAATTCTTGAGCACTGCTTGCGTTATTTCAGGATATCTCATTCATAGATGCTTCTCTTAGACCTGAGTACTCAGAGTGTGGTCCATGCATCACGGTTGGTCTGCACTTATTAAGGACAGAAGTTGAAGGTAAGTATTCAGAGACTTTTCCAGCAAGTTGGCATTGTTATATAGCCAAGTGCGTGAGACAAGTTCATTGCCACAATAAAGAGGGCATAAACGAGTTCAAATGTCAGAGAAGTCACCAATGTGGCAATAACATTGGCAATTTTAAAAACAGTAACTATTTTACAAGACAGAAATAGACTCACTGACATAGAAAACAAAGGTATGGTTACCAAAAGGGAAAAGAGGGGAGAGAAAAATAAGAGTTTGGGATTAACATATACACATGATGATTACAAAATTGATAAACAATGAGGACCTGCTGTATAGCACAGGGAACTATACTCAGTATCTTGCAATAACCTATAAAGGAAAAGAATCTGAAAAAGAGGATAAATATGTAAAACTGAACACTTCGCAGTACATTTGAACTAACACAATACATGGAAGCAACCTAGATGTCCATCAGCAGATGAATGTATAAGAAAACTGTGGTACATATACACAATGGAGTATTACTCAGCCATCAGAAAGAATACATTTGAATCAGTTCTAATGAGGTGGATGAAACTGGAGCCGATTATACAGCATGAAGTAAGCCAGAAAGAAAAACACCAATACACTATACTAATATATATATACAGAATTTAGAAAGATGGTAATGAAAACCCTGTTTGCGAGAAAGCAAAGGAGACGCAGATGTACAGAACAGACTTTTTGACTCTGTGGGAGAGGGAGAGGGTGGGATGATTTGGGAGAATGGCATTGAAACATGTATAATATCATATAAGAAATGAATCGCCAGTCTATGTTCAATACAGGATACAGGATGTTTGGGGCTGGTGCACTGGGATAACCCAGAAGGATGGTATGGGGAGGGAAGCAGGAGGGGGGTTCAGGAGTGGGAACTTATGTACACACGTGGCGGATTCATGTTGATGTATGGCAAAGCCAATACAGTACTGTAAAGTAAAAAAATAAATAAAATAAAATAAACATCAATCAACCTAAAAAAATTTTTTAAATAATAATAACCAGAGAGTTTGAGAAGTATGGGTTAGGGTGGAGAAAGGAGCAAAGCCCTGGAAGTCTGCACAGTGAATTCCCACAATGATCCCACATGACTACTGGCACCATACACCAGAGACAAGGAAACACAACTCCTCTGGAAATAGCTTTGCACCTGCCAGGAGGGGCTGGAAATGAACAAGTGTGGTTCACTCAGAACCTGGAGGAAGCAGAGAGGCAAAAACGGGGGCCTCAGAATGAGGAGACCCTGCTTTCACTCTCAGCTCTGCTTCTGACAACCTCTGCAGTCTTGAGCACCTTTAATTCCTTTCAGCCTTGTGGGTTCATCTGGTAAAAAAATTATATGAGCAAGAAGAGGGGAGAGGGCTTTTGCCCTGGATAATCTTAAGGCTTTTCTACTCTATCATTATCCAAGCAATAATTCAGAGAAATTCCACCCATAAACACTGAAGCAGGTTTAACTCGTAGTGCTCAACCAACCACAATAGAAACAAAACTTATAGCTTTATTTTCCTCTTTTTTCAGCGTTTTTTTTTAATTTAATATTTCAAAAATTTTATCAAAGCATAGTTAATTTACAGTGCTGTGTTTCAGTTGTACACCTAAGTGATTCCGTTTTATATATACAAATATGTGTGTATACATATATGAGTGTGTATATATGTATATACTCTTTTTCGGATACTTCTCCTTTATAGCTTATTACAAAATATTGAGTATAGTTCCCTGTGCTATATAGTAAGTCCTTTGGTTTTTTTTAACTTTAAACTTTTTAGTTTGTATTGGAGAATAGCCGATTAACAATGTTGCGGTAGTTTCAGGTGAACAGCAAAGAGACTCAGCCATGTATGTATGTGTATCCATTGTGTCCCACACACCCTCTCATCCAGGCTGGCGCATAATACTGAGCAGAGCTCCGTGTGCTTATCTATTTTATATAGAGTAGTGTGTGTCTATTAGGAGAAGGCAATGGCAACCCACTCCAGTACTCTTGCCTGGAAAATCCCATGGATGACAGAACCTGGTGGGCTGCCGTCTATGGGGTCACACAGAATTGGAAACGACTGAAGCGACTTAGCAGCAGCAGCAGCAGTGTGTGTCTGTTAATTCCAAATGCCTAATTTATCCCTCCCACCCCATTCCCCTTTGGTAACCATAGTTTTCCCTCTCTGTGAGTCTGTTTCTGTTTTATAAATAAGTTCATTTGTATCATTCTTTTAGACTCCACATACAAGTGATATTATATGATATGTCTTTCTCTGACTGACCTCACTTAGAATGATCATCTCTTTCGGTTGTGGTCCCAACTAAAAAAGGATCATGTGTTCCTTGAAAGTGAGTGGAGGAAATAGCAAAGTAATTTCCCATTTCTTCTTCAATTTATAGTGCAGATGCAATATTATTTTCTCCCATAGGAGATGGTGTGTTCCTGGTGTATTTTGCTCATGAGAAATCTTGCTTATATTTATATATAGAAAATCATCAGAAAAAATAATTGCCCATACACGTCCCAAGTTCCATGTCTAACTATTGCTATATTAAGCCCTCCTTGTCTCAGCTCTTTAAGAGCTGGAAGAAAAATATAATAATCACTTAATAAGTACATGGTATATTCACTTAAATATATAGCATTTTGGGATTTAATGATAGTATTCAGGTTTTCCTACACCCTGATTCCTCTGCTGCTCTGTCATTTGACAGTTGATCTTTTGTGTGGTTTGTGGAGGAACCAAAGTGCCCTGAGGAGCATATATTACCCTCTTCATAAAGAGTTAGATAATGAAGGACCCAATTTGGGTCAGAGCCCAAACGTTTCTATTTTGGTGAGAATATTTCATTATTTTCATAGAGGACCTAATAAAATACTACCTTGTAAATGCTTCTCAGTGGCTCTTAGACTGTCCTGCATACTTCCTTTATTCACTTTGAGTTCAGTTCAGTTGCTCAATCCTGTCCAACTCTTTGCGATCCCATGGACTGCAGCACACCAGGCCTCCCTGTCCATAACCAACTCCTGAAGCTTGCTCAAACTCATGTCCATCAAGTCAGTGATGCCATTCAACCATCTCATCCTCTGTCGTCCCCTTCTCCTCTTGCCTTCAAACTTTCCTGGCATCAGGGTCTTTTCCAATGAGTCAGTTCTTCCCATCAGGTGGCCAAACTATTGGAGCTTCAACTGCAGCATCAGTCCTTCCAACGAACATTCTGGACTGATTTCCTGTAGGATTAACTGGTTTGATCTCCTTGCAGTTCCAGGGACTCTCAAGACTCTTCTCCAACGACACAATGCAAAAGCATCAACTCTTCGGTGCTCAGCTTTCTTCACAGTCTAACTCTCACATCCATACATGACTACTGGAAAAACCAAAGCTTTGACTAGATGGACCTTTGTTGGCAAAGTTATGTCTCTGCTTTTTAATATGCTGTCTAGGTTGGTCATAGCTTTTCTTCCAAGGAGTCAGCATCTTTTAATTTCATGGTGGCAGTCACCATCTGCAGTGATTTTGGAGCCCAAGAAAATAAAGTCTCTCACTGTTTCCATTGTTTCCCCATCTATTTCCCATGAAGTGATGGGACCAGATGCCATGATCTTAGTTTTCTTAATGTTGAGTTTTAAGCCAACATTTTCCCTCTCCTCTTTCACTTTCATCAAGAGGCTCTTTATCTCTCCTTTGCTTTTTGCCATAAGAGTGGTGTCATCTGCATATCTGTGGAGAAGGCAATGGCACCCCGCTCCAGTACTCTTACCTGGAAAATCCCATGGACAGAGGAGCCTGGTGGGCTGCAGTCCATGGGGTCGCTAAGAATCAGACATGACTGAGAGACTTCACTTTCACTTTTCACTTTCATGCATTGGAGAAGGAAATGGCAACCCACTCAGTGTTCTTGCCTGGAGAATTCCAGGGATGGGGGAGCCTGGTGGGCTGCCATCTATGGGGTTGCACAGAGTCAGACAGGACTGAAGCAACTTAGCAGCAGCAGCAGCATCTGCATATCTGAGGTTACTGATATTTCTCCCAGAAATCTTGATTCCAGATTGTGCTTCATCCAGTCTGGCATGTCACATGATGTACTCTGCATGTACTTTAAATAACCAGGGTAACAATATACAGCCTTGATGTACTCTTTTCCCGATTTGGAACCAGTCTGCTGTTGTAAGTCCTGTTCTAACTGTTGCTTCTTGACCTGCATACAGGTTTCTCAGAAGGCAGGTAAGGTGGTCTGGTATTCCCATCTGTTTAAGAATTTTCCACAGTTTGTTGTGATCCACAAAGTAAAAGGCTTTGGTGTAGTCAATAAAGCAGAAGTAGATGTTTTTCTGGAACTCTCTTGCTTTCTCAATGATCCAACAGATGTTGGCAATTTGATTTCTGGTTCCTCTGCCTTTTCTAAATCCAGCTTGAACATCTGGAATTTCACAGTTCAGATACTGTTGAAGACTAGCTTGGAGAATTTTGAGCATTACTTTGCTAGCGTGTGAGATAAGTGCAATGAGTTATTCACTTTAGTTTAAAGAATATCTCCAATTGAATTGTGATGAAAGGCAACCCAAGATTGCTTTCCACAGAACAAACTAATAAGTCCTTAAGTGAAAATGCCTCTCTTTGTAATCTTGTGTTTTGGTAGGTATTACAGAAACTCTTTGGCTTCCACTTAAATAAGATGCTAATTTATTCCTTTACATAATTTTTATGGAAGATAATAAACCTAGATTCACAATCATTTTCTAATCTGTGGTTTAATATTTACATACTTGAAATGCTATTTTGCTGCCAGCATCTGGTCACGGTCCTATTGTTTATTTCCAGATATGCTATCATATCCAGCTTGGAATAATAAAAAGTAGATTATGTCCATTCTTTCTCAACATAAGCAAATTCCACAATTCTCACTCAGTAACCATCTTAGAAACCTTGAAATACAGTCAATGAAAATAAATAAATCATTTTTGCCATTTACTTAGTCTACACAGTAATGTTAATTATCATTTCAGTTCAATTGCTCAGTTGTGTCTGACTCTTCGCAACCCCATTGACTGCCGCACTCCAGGCCTCCTTGTCCATCACCAGCTTCTGGAGTTTACTCAAACTCATGTCCATTGAGTCAGTGATGCCATCCATCCATCTCATCCTCTGTTGTCCATCCCCTTCTCCTCCTGCCCTCAACTTTTCCCAGCATCAGGGTCTTTTCCAATGAGTCAGCTCTTCGCATCAGGAGGCCAAAGTGTTGAAGTTTCAGCTTCAGCATCATTCCTTCCAATGGATATTCAGGACTGATTTCCTTTAGGATGGACTGGTTGGATCTCCTTGCAGTCCAAGGGACTCTCAAGAGTCTTCTCCAACAACACAGTGCAAAAGCATCAATTCTTCAGTGCTCAGCTTTCTTTATAGTCCCACTCTCATATCCATACATGACCACTGGAAAAGCCATAGTTTTGACTAGATGGACCTTTGTTGGTAAAGGAATGTCTTTGCTTTTTTAATTTTTTTTTACTCTATTTTACTTTACAATACTGTACTGGTTTTGCCATACATTGACATGAATCCAACACGGGTGTACATGAGTTCCCAATCATGAACCCCCTTCCCACGTCCCACCCCATATCATCTCTCTGGATCATCCCCGTGCACCAGCCCCAAGCATCCTGTATCCTGTATTGAACATAGACTGGCGATTCGTTTCTTACATGATAGTATACATGTTTCAATACCATTCTCCCAAATCATCCCACCCTCTCCCTCTCCCTCTGAGTCCAAAAGTCCGTTCTACACATCTGTGTCTCTTTTGCTGTCTCGCATACAGGGTCATCATTACCATCTTCCTGAATTCCATATATATGTGTTAATATACTGTATTGGTGTTTTTCTTTCTGGCTTACTTCACTCTGTATAATTGCCTCCAGTTTCATCCATCTCATCAGAACTGATTCAAATGTATTCTTTTTAATGGCTGAGTAATACTCCATTGTGTATATGTACCACAGCTTTCTTACCCATTCATCTGCTCATGGACATCTAGGTTGATTCCATGTCCTGGCTATTATAAACAGTGCTGCAATGAACATTGGGGTACATGTGTCTCTTTCAATTCTGGTTTCCTTGGTGCGTATGCCCAGCAGTGGGATTGCTGGCTCATAAGGCAGTTCTATTTGCAATTTTTTAAGGAATCTCCACACTGTTCTCCATAGTGGCTGTACTAGTTTGCATTCCCATCAACAGTGTAAGAGGGTTCCTTTTTCTCCACACCCTCTCCAGCATTTATTTCTTGCAGACTTTTGGATTGCAGCCATTCTGACTGGTGTGAAATAGTACCTCATTGTGGTCTTGATTTGCATTTCTCTGATAATGAGTGATGTTGAGCATCTTTTCATGTGTTTGTTACCCATCCATATGTCTTCTTTGGAGAAATGTCTATTTAGTTCTTTGGCCCATTTTTTGATTGGGTCATTTATTTTTCTGGAATTGAGCTGCATAAGTTGCTTGTATATTTTTGAGATTAGTTGTTTGTCAGTTGCTTCATTTGCTATTATTTTCTCCCATTCAGAAGGCTGTCTTTTCACCTCGCTTATAGTTTCCTTTGTTGTGCAGAAGCTTTTAATTTTAATTAGATCCCATTTGTTTATTTTTGCTTTTATTCCAGTATTCTGGGAGGTGGATCATGGAGGATCCTGCTGTGATTTATGTTGGAGAGTGTTTTGCCTATGTTCTCCTCTAGGAGTTTTCTAGTTTCTGGTCTTACATTTAGATCTTTAATCCATTTTGAGTCTATTTTTGTGTGTGATGTTAGAAAGTGACCTAGTTTCATTCTTTTACAAGTGGTTGACCAGTTTTCCCAGCACCACTTGTTAAAGAGATTGTCTTTACTCCATTGTATATTCTTGCCTCCTTTGTCAAAGATAAGGTGTCCATAGGTATGTGGATTAATCCTTGGACTTTCTATTTTGTTCCATTGATCTATATTTCTGTCTTCGTACCAGTACCATACTGTCTTGATGACTGTGGCTTTGTAGTAGAGCCTGAAGTCAGGCAAGTTGATTCCTCCAGTTCCATTCTTCTTTCTCAAGATTGCTTTGGCTATTCGAGGTTTTTTTGTATTTCCATACAAATCTTGAAATTATTTGTTCTAGTTGTGTGAAAAATACCGCTGGTAGCTTGATAGGGATTGCATTGAGTCTTTAGATTGCTTTGGGTAGTATACTCATTTTCACTATATTGATTCTTCTGATCCATGAACATGGTATATTTCTCCATCTATTAGTGTCCTCTTTGATTTCTTTCATCAGTGTTTTATAGTTTTCTATATATAGGTCTTTAGTTTCTTTAGGTAGATATATTCCTAATTATTTTATTCTTTTCGTTGCAATGGTGAATGGAATTGTTTTCTTAATTTCTTTTTCTACTTTCTCATTATTAGTGTATAGGAATGCAAGGGATTTCTGTGTGTTGATTTTATATCCTGCAACTTTACTACATTCATTGATGAGCTCTAGTAATTTTCTGGTGGAGTCTTTAGGGTTTTCTATGTAGAGGCTCATGTCATCTGCAAACAGTGAGTGTTTTATCTCTTCTTTTCCAATTTGGATTCCTTTTATCTCTTTTTCTGCTCTAATTGCTGTGGCCAAAACTTCCAGAACTATGTTGAGTAGTAGCGGTGAAAGTGGGCATCCTTGTCTTGTTCCTGACTTTAAGGGAAATGCTTTCAATTTTTCACCATTGAGGATAATGTTTGCTGTGGGTTTGTCATATATAGCTTTTATTATGTTGAGGTATGTTCCTGCTTCTGGAGAGTTTTTATCATAAATGGATGTCGAATTTTGTCAAAGGCCTTCTATGCATCTCTTGAGATAATCATATGGCTTTTATTTTTCAATTTGTTAATGTGGTGCATTACGTTGATTGATTTGCGGATACTGAGAATCCTTGCATCCCTGGGATAAAGCCCACTTGGTCATGGTGTATGATCTTTTTCATGTGTTGTTGGATTCTGATTGCTAGAATTTTGTTGAGGATTTTTGCATCTATGTTCATCAGTGATATTGGCCTGTAGTTTTCTTTTTTTGTGGCATCTTTGTCAGGTTTTGGTATTAGGGTGATGGTGGCCTCATAGAATGAGTTTGGAAGTTTCCCTTCCTCTGCAATTTTCTGGAAGAGTTTGAGTAGGATAGATGTTAGCTCTTCTCAAAATTTTTGGTAGAATTCAGCTCTGAAGCTGTCTGGACCTGGGCTTTTGCTTGCTGGAAGATTTCTGATTGCAGTTTCAATTTCCGTGCTTGTGATGGGTCTGTTAAGATTTTCTATTTCTTCCTGGTTCAGTTTTGAAAAGTTGTACTTGTCTAAGAATTTGTCCATTTCTTCCACATTGTCCATTTTATTGGCATATAATTGCTGATAGTAGTCTCTTTTGATCCTTTGTATTTCTGTGTTGTCTGTTGTGATCTCTCCATTTTCAATTCTAATTTTATTGATTTGATTTTTCTCTCTTTGTTTCTTGATGAGTCTGGCTAATGGTTTGTCAATTTTAATTATCCTTTCAAAGAACCAGCTTTTGGCTTTGTTGATTTTTGCTATGGTCTCTTTTGTTTCTTTTGCATTTATTTCTGCCCTAATTTTTAAGATTTCTTTCCTTATACTAACTCTGGGGTTCTCCATTTCTTCCTTTTCTAGTTGCTTTAGGTGTAGAGTTAGGTTATTTATTTGACTTTTTTCTTGTTTCTTGAGGTATGCCTGTATTGTTATGAACTTTCCTCTTAGCACTGCTTTTATAGTGTCCCACAGGTTTTGGGTTGTTGTGTTTTCATTTTCATTAGTTTCTATGCATATTTGATTTCTTTTTTGATTTCTTCTGTGATTTGTTGGTTATTCAGAAGCATGTTGTTCAGCCTCCATATGTTGGAATTTTTAATAGTTTTTCTCCTGTAATTGAGATCTAATCTTAATGCATTATGGTCAGAAAAGATGCTTGGAATGATTTCAATTTTTTTGAATTTATCAAGGTTAGATTTATGGCCCAGGATGTGATCTATCCTGGAGAAGGTTCCGTGAGCACTTGAGAAAAAGGTGAAATTCATTGTTTTGGGGTGAAATGTCCTATAGATATCAATTATGTCTAACTGGTCTATTGTATCATTTAAAGTTTGTGTTTCTTTGTTAATTTTCTGTTTAGTTGATCTGTCCATAGGTGTGAGTGGGGTATTAAAGTCTCCCACTATTATTGTGTATTGTTAATTTCCCCTTTCATACTTGTAAGACATACTATGTATTGTCTTACATATTGTGGTGCTCCTATGTTGGGTGTATATATATTTATAATTGTTATATGTTCTTCTTGGATTGATCCTTTGATCATTATGTAGTGACCTTCTTTGTCTCTTTTCACAGGCTTTGTTTTAAAGTCTATTTTATCTGATATGAGTATTGCTACTCCTGCTTTCTTTTGGTCTCTATTTGCCTGGAATATCTTTTTCCAGCCCTTCACTTTCAGTCTGTATGTGTCCCTTGTTTTGAGGTGGGTCTCTTGTAGGCAGCATATATAGGAATCTTGTTTTTGTATCCATTCAGTCAGTCTTTGCCTTTTGGTTGGGGCATTCGGCCCATTTACATTTAAGGTAATTATTGTTAAGTATGATCCCGTTACCATTTACTTTATTGTTTTGGATTCGGGTTTATACACCATTGTTGTGTTTCCTGTCTAGAGAATATCCTTTAGCATTTATTGGAGAGCTGATTTGGTGGTGCTGAATTCTCTCAGCTTTTGCTTGTCTGTAAAGCTTTTGATTTCTCCTTCGTATCTGAATGAGATCCTTGCTGGGTACAGTAATCTGGGCTGTAGGTTATTTTCTTTCATCACTTTAAGTATGTCTTGCCATTCCCTCCTGGCCTGAAGAGTTTCTATTGAAAGATCAGCTGTTATCCTTATGGAAATCCTCTTTCCTCACTGCGGGTGGGGTTGTTTTTCTCTTGCTGCTTATAATATTTGTTCTTTGTGTTTGATCTATGTTAATTTGATTAATATGTGTCTTGGGGTGTTTTGCCTCGGGTTTATCCTGTTTGGGACTCTCTGGGTTTCTTGGACTTGGGTGATTATTTCCTTCCCCATTTTAGGGAAGTTTTCAACTATTATCTCCTCAAGGATTTTCTCATGGTCTTTCTTTTTGTCTTCTTCTTTGGGACTCCTATAATTCAAACGTTGGAGGGCTTCATATTGTCCTGGAGGTCTCTGAGATTGTCCTCATTTCTTTTAATTCGTTTTTCTTTTTTCCTCTCTGATTCATTTATTTCTACTATTCTATCTTCTGTTTCACTAATCCTATCTTCTGCCTCCGTTATTCTACTATTTGTTGTCTCCAGAGTGTTTCTGATCTCATTTATTGCGTTATTCATTATATATTGACTCTTTTTTATTTCTTCTAGGTCCTTGTTAAACCTTTCTTGCATCTTCTCAGTCCTTGTCTCCAGGCTATTTATCTGTGATTCCATTTTGATTTCAAGATTTTGGACCATTTTCACTATCAATATTCGGAATTCTTTCCCAGGTAGATTCCCTATCTCTTCCTCTTTTGTTTGGTTTGGTGGGCATTTCTCCTGTTCCTTTACCTGCTGGATATTCCTCTGTCTCTTCATCTTGGTTATATTGCTGCGTTTGAGGTGGCCTTTCTATATTCTGGGAATTTGTGGAGTTCTCTTTGTCATGGAGTTTCCTCACTGTGGGTGGGGTTGTATCAGTGGCTTGTCAAGGTTTCTTGGTTAGGGAGGCTTGTGTTGAAGTTCTGGTGGGTGGAACTGGATTTCTTCTCTCTGGAGTGCAATGAAGTGACCAGTAATTGGTTATGAGACGTCAGTTGTTTTGGAGTAACTTTGATCTGCCTGTATATTGAAGCTCAGGGGGTGTTCCTGTGTTGCTGGAGAATTTGCGTGGTATGCCTTCCTCTGGAACTTGTTGGCCATTGGGTGGTGCTTGGTTTCAGTGTAGGTATGGAGGCATTTGATGAGCTCCTATCGATTAATGTTCCCTGGATTCAGGAGTTCTCTGATGTTTTCAGGATTTGGACTTGAGCCTCCTGCTTCTGGTTCTCAGTTTTATTTTAACAGTAGCCTCAAGACTTCTCCATCTATACAGCAACAATGATAAAACATCTAGGTTAAAGATGAAAAGTTTCTCCACATTGAGGGACACCCAGAGAGGTTCACTGAGTTACATACATGGAGAGGAGAAGAGAGAGGGAGTAGTTAGAGGTGACTGGAATGAGATGAGGTGGGATCAGAAGAGGAGAGAGCCAGCTAGCCAGTAATCACTTCTTTATGTGTGCTCCACTGTCTGGACCGCTCAGAGGTGTTCACGGAGTTATACAAGGAAGAGGAGAGGGAGGAAGTAGACAGAGGTGGCCAGGAGGATAAAAGAGGGAAATGAAAAGGAGAGAGACAGATCCAGCCAGTAACCAGTTCCCTAAGTGTTCTCCACCGTCTGGAACACACAGAGATTCACAGAGTTGGGTAGAGAAGAGAAGGGGGAGGGAAGAGACAGAGGCTACCTGGTGGAGAAAAAGGAGAGTCCAGAGGAGGAGAGAATGGTCAAGCCAGTAATCTCGCTCTCAGGTAAAATTGGGTACTGAAGATTGGGTTTTTAAATGTATAAAATTGACAACAAATACCAAAAAGCAAAGATTAAAAATCTAGAGTAGAGGTTGGATTTTCAAAAATACAATATTAAAGAAAAGAAGAAGAAGAAAAAAAGACAAAGCCACAAAAATTATTAAAAAACAACAACAACAACAACCACAAAAAGACTACATACAGCATTTGCTTTAAAAATAGGATCTTTCCTCGGTGTGTATGCCCAGAAGTGGGATTGCTGGGTCATAAGGTAGTTCTATTTGCAATTTTTTAAGGAATCTCCACACTGTTCTCCATAGTGGCTGTACTAGTTTGCATTCCCACCAACAGTGTAGGAGGGTTCCCTTTTCTCCACACCCTCTCCAGCATTTATTGCTTGCAGATTTTTGGATCGCAGCCATTCTGACTGGTGTGAAGTGGTACCTCATTGTGGTTTTGATTTGCATTTCTCTAATAATGAGTGATGTTGAGCATCTTTTCATGTGTTTGTTAGCCATCCGTATGTCTTCTTTGGAGAAATGTCTATTTAGTTCTTTGGCCCATTTTTTGATTGGGTCGTTTATTTTTCTGGAGTTAAGCTGCAGAAGTTGCTTGTATATTTTTGAGATTAGTTGTTTGTCAGTTGCTTCATTTGCTATTATTTTCTCCCATTCAGATGGCTGTCTTTTCACCTTGCTTATATTTTCCTTTGTTGTGCAGAAGCTTTTAATTTTAATTAGATCCCATTTGTTTATTTTTGCTTTTATTTCCAGAATTCTGGGAGGTGGATCATAGAGGATCCTGCTGTGATTTATGTCTGAGAGTGTTTTGCCTATGTTCTCCTCTAGGAGTTTTATAGTTTCTGATCTTACATTTAGATCTTTAATCCACCAATGTTCATCGCAGCACTGTTTATAATAGCCAGGACATGGAAACAACCTAGATGTCCATCAGCAGATGAATGGATAAGAAAGCTGTGGTACATATACACAATGGAGTATTACTCAGCCGTTAAAAAGAATTCATTTGAATCAGTTCTGATGAGATGGATGAAACTGGAGCCGATTATACAGAGTGAAGTAAGCCAGAAAGAAAAACACCAATACAGTATACTAACACATATATATGGAATTTAGGAAGATGGCAATGATGACACTGTATGCAAGACAGGGAAAGAGACACAGATGTGTATAATGGACTTTTGGACTCAGAGGGAGAGGGAGAGGGTGGGATGATTTGGGAGAATGACATTCTAACATGTATACTATCATGTGAATTGAATCGCCAGTCTATGTCTGACGCAGGATGCAGCATGCTTGGGGCTGGTGCATGGGGATGACCCAGAAATATGTTCTGGGGAGGGAGGTGGGAGGGGGGTTCATGTTTGGGAATGCATGTAAGAATTAAAGATTTTAAAATTTAAAAAATAAAAAACTAAAAATTTAAAAAAAAAATAAAAAAAAAATAAAAAATAAAAATAGGATCTTTTTTTGAAAAATAATAGTAGGTTATAAAAATAAAAATTAAAGAAGAAATAGAGGACTTAAAAATTTTTTAAAGTTAAAAAAAAGAAGAAGAAAAAATAACAACCACACAACATCAACAACAACAAAAAAAAATGGTCGTAAAAATAGTAAAGATATTTCTGGCCCTTTCTCTGGTGTTGTGGGCAGTGTGGGGTCACTTCCAAGGCGGTTCCCTCTGTTTAGCTTCTTCTGTTTGCTGGTCTCTTTAGTGTCTGATTTCCGCCCTGACACAGGGGGGCGGTGGTGGACACTCTTTTTTTTTTTTTTTTTTTTAGGCTCACTTGTTCAGTCGCGCTGTGGGGAAGGAGGGATGCTGCAAACAAATAACACTGGCATGTGCTCGCAGTGTCTCAGCCCCACTGGGCCTGCCCCTGCTCACTGCACACACCACTCAGGCTCTACGTTGCTCCACTGGGAACTGTCTGAGGCCAGCCCTAGGCTGCATGCACCTCCATGGTCTAAGCTGCTCATGCTCAGCACTCAGGTAGCCCCCAGAGGTGCAGATTCGGTTGGGACTGCATTTTGTGCCCTTCCCAGGTCCGAGTAGCTCAGGTTTTTGGCGAGCACGGTTGCTGCAACTTATCACCTTTCCCTTCTCTGCTGCTCAGTTTTCTAGGAGTACTGCTGGCATCCCTTCTTAGGCAGATGATGACTGTCCAGAACCCCCAGAAGTGTTAATTAGCAAAGAAGCCTACTTGCATTTTGGTAGGTAATGTCTCTCTTGGGCTGCGATTGCCCCCTTCCAGCCCTTACAGCTCTGGCTGCCTGTCACTGGCGGGGGATGGTCTGCAGCTGGCTATTTCTGTTCTGTCCTTTGTTCTGTGCACGGTCCTGGTGGTGTCTTATGTTCGAGCTTTTCCCGTGGTAGCTATCCCACAGTCTGGTTTGCTAGCCCAAGTTAGTTCGTTCTGGTTACCTGCGGGGTGTTCCTGCCCGATTCTTAAAAAGCACTGCAGCCCGGGCCTCCCACGCCTCCCTGCCCAGCCCCCACTTGCTAGTGGTGGATGCAGGTATCTGCACT
Organism: Ovis canadensis; assembly: GCF_042477335.2. Classification (NCBI taxonomy): domain Eukaryota; kingdom Metazoa; phylum Chordata; class Mammalia; order Artiodactyla; family Bovidae; genus Ovis; species Ovis canadensis. Next base: position 13,124,247 of record NC_091253.1, read on the forward strand.
GCTTTTCCGCTGGGGGAGTTACTGTTGGGCTTGTAATCTGTTGGTTTTAATTATTTATTTATTTTTCCTTCCTGTTATGTTGCCCTCTGTGCTTCCAAGGCTCGCCACAGACTCGGCAGCGAGAGTGTTTCCTGGTGTTTGGAAACCTCTCTTCTTAAGATTCCCTTCCCGGGATGGGATTCCCTTCCTGGGATGGGATTCCCTTCCAGAGATGGAGCTCCTTCCCTACCTCCTTTGTCTCTTTTTTCATCTTTTATATTTTGTCTTACCTGTTTTTGAAGACAATGATCTGCTTTTCTGGGTGCCTGATGTCCTCTGCCAGCATTCAGAGGTTGTTTTGTGGAATTTACTCAGCGTTGAAATGTTCTTTTGATGAATTTGTGAGGGAGAAATTGGTCTCCCCATCCTATTCCTCTGCCATCTTAGGAACTCCCCCTCTTTGCTTTTTAATATGCTCTCTAGGTTGTCATAGCTTTTCTTCCAAGAGGCAAGTGTCATGTTAATTATACCCAAGTGAAAATGTCTCTGTTCTGAACTTCTTCACTGAAAACATTACATCTGAGACTTTTTTTTTTAATTTTCTGGTTTTATTTGGATAATCAGAGGGTTATTTTTAAAAAAACAACCAGAATTTTAGTATGATTATATTGATAACTCTGTGTATTGAATCTGAGATTTGGGTTTTACCAAGGCAAAAGGAAACCAATCTCAGTTCCCTTTAACACTGAAGCTATAGCCCCCAAAGTCAATTGTTCTCAGATTGTTGTTTAAAAGGGTAAAAAGGACGCCTTGAGGGCTGGAAGACTAGGAAAGCTACATATGGAAATGCAGAAGTTGAGTAAAGGGATAACTGAGAAATAAAGAAAAAACTAACATTCACCAACAATCTGAACATCTAGTTCTTCTTATTTCTAAAACTTTCCTGTTTGATCTCAAATCCATGACCATAAAATTATTTGGACATTTTATGACTAAAGTCCCAATATACTAACTTGAAGCAGTACAAATTGACCTCTGCTTGAAGGAATTTACCATTTATATCATAGGTTTTCATAATTTTTATTATCCGTATGGCCATAATTTGAAGGGAAATTTTTGTAAATTAAAACCCCCAGGGAGGGATAAGTTAGTTTGGAATTAACATATATGCACTGTGCTGTGCTTAGTCGTTCAGTCATGTCCAATTCTATGCGACTCCATGGACTGTAGCCCACCAGGCTTCTCTGTCCATGGGGATACTCCAGGCAAGAATACTGGTGTGGGTTGCCATGCCCTCCTCCAGGGGATCTTCCCAACCCAGGGACCAAACCCAGGTCTCCCACAGTGCAGGCAGATTCTTTGCCATCTGAGCCACCAGGAAAGCCCAAGAATACTGGAGTATTCCTTCTCCAGGGGAACTTCCCAACCCAGGAATCAAACCAGGGCCTCCTGCTTTGCAGGCAGATTGTTTACCAGCTGAGCTACCAGGGAAACCCCATATACACACACTGTGAAAAGTGAAGTGAAAGTGAAAGTCACTCAGTCATGTCCAACTCTTTGCAACCCCATGGACTATACAGTTCATGGAATTCTCCAGGCCAGAATACTGGAGTGGATAGCCTTTCCCTTCTCCAGGGATCTTCCCAACCCAGGGATTGAACCCAGATCTCCTACATTACAGGCGGATTCTTTATCAAGTGAGTCACAAGGGAAGCCCATACACACACCATATATATATATATATATATATATATATATATATATATATATATATATATAAAATAGATAACCAACAAAGACCCACTGTATAGCACAGGGAACTCTACTCAATGCTATGTAATGACCTATATGGGAAAAGAATCTAAAAAAAGCTGAATATATATATATATATATATATATATGTATGTATGTATGTAACTGAATCACTTTGATGTACACCTGAGACTAACACAACATTGTAAATCAACTAAACTTCATTATAAAATTAAAATTAAATTTAAAACATACATTAAAAGTTCATAGGATTTGACCATCCCAACATCTCATTTGCCTCTAAGATAAGGAGGTGGTAATTTCATCAATTTACAGATGAAAAACCTGGAGCAACCAGAGGCTGGTTTACTCTTTTACCGAGGATCACACCATCTGTGACAAAGTTGGTCTCCCCACTCACAAGTATTTTCTAGATTTCTAGGTTTTGGCTGATAATTTTCCATCAGGTTTCAACACAACTGAGAGGACATTTAATGATGAGGAAAACACATGCAATCATAACAAAGAGACGCATACGATGGCTGTGCTCAGACAATCAAGTGGTTTTAGTGTTTGTGAATCTCCGTCTCCTCTACTCCCCACAGAAGAGGGATATATTTAATACCATCAGAGATGCATTAATACCTCTCACTGATGCTGAGTATTGGTTACTGGTTTTGTTCAACTTGCAGTTCTGAATAAGTCTTCTTTAATACCTGAATTGTGCCCCATTTCAGAGTTCATATTCACTCACTTGCATCTTAAAAATATAAAAGTTTATCCATATTGCAATATAGGAAATTATGTGATATATCACATTTAGATTGTTATCTAGGCAAAATGACTCCAGTTTTCAAAAGGAGATGAAGGGAGAGGGTCAGAGAAAGTTGAAAAGACGAAAAGGGACTCAAGTTAGTCTGCAGAATTAACTGAGAGATGAAACGAGGAACAGCCCTTCTTTCCAGTATTTTTAATGTTGCTCTGTCATTATCAACTATCTCATTTAGTAGTTTGATCACTGGTGCTGCCTTTCCTCACTTGCCCATTTTTCTGACTTCTATATCCTTTTTTTTTTTTAATTTTAGTTTTTTATTTTTTAAATTTTAAAATCTTTAATTCTTACATGCATTCCCAAACATGAACCCCCCTCCCACCTCCCTCCCCATAACATCTTTCTGGGTCATCCCCATGCACCAGCCCCAAGCATGCTGCATCCTGCGTCAGACATAGACTGGCGATTCAATTCACATGATAGTATACATGTTAGAATGTCATTCTCCCAAATCATCCCACCCTCTCCCTCTCCCTCTGAGTCCAAAAGTCTGTGGTACATATACACAATGGAGTATTACTCAGCAGTTAAAAAGAATTCATTTGAATCAGTTCTGATGAGATGGATGAAACTGGAGCCGATTATACAGAGTGAAGTAAGCCAGAAAGAAAAACACCAATACAGTATACTAACACATATATATGGAATTTAGGAAGATGGCAATGACGACCCTGTATGCAAGACAGGGAAAGGGACACAGATGTGACTTCTATATCCTATTACATCCCATGATCCCTGTGTTTCTTCCTCATCCTTATTAAACATTTGTTTATCCTATCATTCAGTATCAGTTAAAGATGACGTAGTTGGAAAGAAATGCTTTGATTAATCTCTGAAGGTTGAAGCTGAAGTCAAATTCCACCTCTAAGGTGAAACTACCACAGTTCACAAGCAGACACACTGATACACCACTTAAGGGGGCCTGATGTGGAAAGGCCATGCAAGACCATAGGAGAAAGTCTTTCCCATTGTACCAAAGAGGAAAGGGAAGGTAAGCCAGGAGGATGGTGAAAGGCTGAGGGTTCCTGGATTTGACTCCTCCTTGCAACCCTTGAATTCTCAGATGGGCTACCAAAATGTAGCTGAAAATCTGAGACTTCTTTAAGAAATGATGAAAGGACTGGGCTTTGCACACAGGCCAATGCAGCCGAGACTGAGGCAGCATCTGTGGCCCTGCAGGAGTGAGGGAGTGCAGAGAAAATCACAGAGAATGAAGTCGAGGCTGGGGCGGGCTCTTGGAGACCCCACAAGTTCTGCAGAACCGGGGGTAAGGGGTGGGGGCACCACCAGGAAGTAGGTGCCCCCAGCCTCCAGGAGAGCCAGCCCGGCCTGCTCAGCTGCCCTGGCAGCTACAGTAGCCCAGGCCTGCCCGCACTGTGCACAGCCAGCCCCACCCTCTGTCTGAGAAGCACCAAGCCCAAGGGCACTTCTTGACACCCCGCACATTCTACCACCTGAAACTCGCAAAGGGCAATGTGAGAGCATCCTGCCCGTCATGCAAAGGTCAGGGAGGAACAAGGAAGAGAAAAGGCAACAAACAGGAAAACCCAGCACACTTCCCGCAGGTCTGCCCTGCTGTCTCTGTGTACCAGCGAGCCTGGAATACTGTTATTTAGTTAACATTATTTTTAGGTAATATTTCTAAAGACTCATGCATCTTCAAGAAAGAAATTATATATATAAACTAAGTTGCTTCAGTCGTGTCCGACTCTGTGTGACCATATGGACTGCAGCCTGCCATGTTCCTCAGTCCATGGGATTCTCCAGGCAAGAATACTGGAGTGGGTTTTATACACACAGACACACACACATATATATATGTCATCATAACTAGAGGGGTGGGATTGGGGAGGGGAGGAAGGTTCAAAACAGTGTGATATATGTATAGTTATGGCAGATTTGTGCTGTTGTATAGCAGAAACCATCACAACATTGTAAAACAATTTTCCTCCAATTAAAAAATAAATTTTTTTAAATGCTATCATAATATATAGTGGGCTTCCCTGGTGGCTCAGCAGTAAAGAATCTGCCTGCCAATGCAGGAGACATGAATTTGATCCCTGGTTTGGCAAGATCCCCTGGAGAAGGGAATGGCAACCCACTCCAGTATTCTTGCCTGCAAAATCCCATGGACAGAGGAGCCTGGGGGCTACAGTCCATGGGGTCGCAAAGAGTCAGCAACAACTTAGAGACTAAACAACAGCAATATATATATTAATAGCAGAGAAATATATTTGCCAAGAAGATGCCTTTTGAATTACACTTACGACTATAAAATAAGTTATTATTTATGACTAGCGCAGGCAGACATCCCACAGCAGCCAAGCCTCAGAATGCTGCTCACCTCCTTCACCTTCTGATTGTTTCCAACCGCTGGCTCTTGCTGAGGACACCAGTCCTGCCACTTCACACAGAAGTAGGACTATATTCTAAACCACATAGCCCAGCATCTTGGCCAAGATGTTTAGACCATAAAGACACTATGTAAAGGGTAATTGGGCTACAAGTGGCTCAGCCACCTAGAAAGGAGGGTGGTATGAAAATTCTTCCTAAATTAACAAGGAAGAAAGGAAGAGGGGAAAAGAAAGAAAACAAGGATTAGATGGACCTATCAGAGTCCCTCTAACAATAATTTGAATTTAATGGCCAGAAAGAAGCCTGGCAGTGGGTAGGGGCAGGTAGAAGTGACCACATGCAGCATAGAAGGCAGTGTGCAGACTCCTATTATACAGAAACAAGACCTAAAGGGGAAAAAAAAGTGGGTGTATAAGGAAGGATGAGTGAAGCCCTACAGAGCAAAGGTGAGTGATAGCATGTTCAGCGGGTCATCTAACTCAACTTTTCTTTGACTCTTCCCCACAGAGCATTAGGTGATGTTCTGGGTGGTAAATTGCTTCTCTTTTTGTAAGCTACATGTTTAAGGACATAGAGTGGTGGGATATACACAGGCTGGTGAAGGAGAGCTCAGAAATTTCCTTTAGAAAACAAACAGTTTCATGATTTCCCTTGCTGCCACTAGTCTTCCTCATGAGGAAGTAAATGACTTTATTTGAACATTTCTGACTGGTTAAAATTGTAAATATGATGCTTTGCAACTGCAAGGTTGTTCATGAGTGTGCCCATATGCTACACACTCAAAGGGATATGTTTGCCCCCAAATTGAATGATTGTTCCCACATCCAGATTATCATCTTCCTTGAGGGTCTCATTAAACTTCTCCTACAATACTGTTGGGCATTCAATGTCAAGCATAAACCTGACAATGTTTTCTTGTCCATATGGTCCAGCCTGCCCCTACATCCAGCAGAGGATTCTTACCCAGGGAACTGAATATACTTTATGCATACATATTGAGTGCTTATATGTGTGAGATGTCTTGCTCAGCTCTCTAGAGAAGTTTGCCAAATTCATCTGGTGTTAAGAATCATCCAGGACACATTTTTTTAAGAAGTTCTGGAGGGCCAATCCAAACATACTGAACCAGAATTTCCAGCTAACAAAAAGCCATGTTATTCTGATCTCCAAGGGGGTTGGAGAAAAGTTTATAGGGGATGGAAAAGTGAGCAAAAAATCCAGCTCAAGGATGGGGAGAATGAGGTATGTCTGAAAGAGGAAGGTAAGACACAGGAAGAAGATCACCTTCTCGGAGGATGGGTGGTTATGATGACGCATCACAGACGGGTTGACAGATTTCATGCGGCAGATACTCCAGGATTTCACTAGGCATGTGCAGGCAGTTCAGTCCTAAAGAAGATCAGTCCTGAATATTCATTGGAAGGACTGATGCTGAACCTGAAACTCCAATACTTTGGCCACCTGATGCAAAGAACCGACTCATTGAAAAAGTCCCTGATGCTGGAAAAGACTGAAGGCAGGAGGAGAAGGGGATGACAGAGGATGAGATGACTGGATGGCATCACTACTCAACGCACATGAGTTTGAGTAAACCCTGGGAGTTAGTGATGGACAGGGAGGCCTGGCGTGCTGCAGTGCATGGGGTCACAAAGAGTCGGATACGACTCAGCGACTGAACTGAACTGAACTATGCAGGCCACAGCATACACATAGGAGTGTGTGGGATTTGCTTGGGAAATAGAGAAGGTCCAGCCTAACCAGACTACAGGATGTGAGTTTTGCATAGAGTGGGCACACAAACAGTATGGAGGATACTGACACATTACAGAAGGTCTGGGGTTCCCAGGGGAAGAGTCCCCTTTTGTGCAGGGGCATAACCTGATAAAATCTGTTCCTTAGAAAGACTGATCTGCCAGAGGTAATTAGAACAGTCTAAAGTCATTCAAGGCAATAAATCCAGAAGCCCCAGAAGGATGTCCTCCCAAAGGACCAAAGGACATGGAGGTAATAAAGGGCAGTGAGGAAGAACTGGAAAGACCATCATTTATGTGAAGTCCCTGGACCAACGCTGGTACTTCATCCTCACTGCTCTATTTCTTATTTAGTGCAAATTTATCCAGTATTCATTCCAAAAATATTTAGTGAGCCAGACATGTGGTGAGACTCTGGGGCCCCCTTCCTGGGAGTTTCCTGGGGCAGATGGAGGAAAACACTGCCATCAAGGGGTACAGAGGTGAGCGGGGGCAGTGGTCAGGAGGGTGTAAACGACACCTGAAATATTCCTGCTGGGGATGCATCCCATGGGCCTTTCCTCCACTCTGAGCTGCAGTAAGGAAAACGTTTCTCCTCTTTTCCACCAATCATATTCATCCCAATCCACTGAAGCTGAAAGAGAAGACTCCCCCGACCGAACCCCGGAGAAGGCCTCTGTGACTCGCGGTGTTCCCAGCCTGGACTTCACCCTCCTCAGACATGAATTTAAGGGCTGCCGCTTCCCTGGCCCCTCCATGCTGGGCTGGTGTCACCTACAGTTGGGTTTCCTTCCCATGATCCCGACACCTATCTGAACCACACATGAAAAGGTTTTTCATCCCAGTCTTAAAAACGATAAACAAAAATGTGATGACTGGGAACTGATTGAAATCTACTTGTCACAGAAAAGGTTAAATGCCCTGAAAGTCTGTATGTGTGGGTATAAATGCACACATAGAATAACTGCATCCGGTGTTCAAACATACTCACCTAGGGGCGAGGCAGAACTTACCAGTCCCTCCATCAGGGTGCTACCAAAGCCCCAAGCTTGCCGTACCTCTGAGCTTGCAAAAACACACTAGGGATGCCATCGGGTCAGTATTGTTTTCTCCTGCTCTTGTGCACGGCACACCAGGGATCCACCTCCACAACACGCAGACATACATCCCTGTGTTCTTTCACTGGAGCAGACAGGCTAACTGCACACAACTGTTCGGATCTCCATGTTTCTGGACTTGATTTCTGCCAGGGAGAATGGATTCTTCAAAAGGACCCCCTCAAGACCTGATGCATAATGCTTAACGGTGTCTTCCACATCTCCCTTCTGCCACAGTTTGTGTCAGAAAATAAGAGACTACAGCTCTGGAAGCCCCCTCCTTCTGTGTCACTGTGAGAAATACCTTCCACCACAGCGGCCACAGTGAAGAACAAGTCCATTGGAACCTGGCCAGTCCTTGTGAATACCTGGATTAGATGTACAGAGTAGTTAAAGGGGACCTAATAATTTCATCAGGTGGAAGAAAACATCCTCCAAGTTTTCTAAAGAATTGTTTAGCCATTAGAATTTTTTTTCTTTCTACTTTCCTATGTGGTTCAAATTTTTAATAAGCCTTACATCTTTATAATGAATATGCTGTTTTCAAGAACCAGATTCTGTTAAAGGGATCTCTATTGATTTTTGCTTGACTATGTGTTAAATTGATGGAAGAAGATGCAAGAAACCAATAATGTGACTGCCGGTGGAGAGAGGAGCTGGGTAGATGGAACACAGGAGTAGGCAGTGGGGATGGGGGAGGGTGTCACTGCATACTCTCTTGTGTCTTTTGGGTTTTGAACCATGCAAATGTACTAATTAGTAAAAAGAAATTAAATTAAAACCCAAATAATTAGATAAGTAGGAAGATAATGAGGGGAGAACTCATGCATTTGGACATTCATTCTGTACACACCACTCCCCACCTCCCCCCACCCCTGGTGCTGGATGCCAAGGACATAAAGATAAATTCAATGGTGACTGTCCCCACAGATTAAGTCAGAAAGTAAGTGACAGCTTACAGAGACTCTGACTTGGATATAAAACTTCCATAGCACGATTTTTATCACTTTTTGAAGACCAATAAAGAAAAAGCCTCATGGGATTTTGAGACCAGTGGTAGAAACAGAATCATCCATATTTTCCCTTCAAAGTTAAACTCCCTGGTTAAAGGCAACTTGGCCTTCTAAAATTAGGGAAGCCTCTTCATGATCAAAGAAGCAGCTAAGACTGTACTTAAGAGCTTGGTTTTTTGAATCAGTTGAGATTTGATTTGGACATCCTGCTGTGTCCCTCTTTACTCCCTTTGTGAACTTGGATAAGTTATTCAATGTTTTTAAGCCTCATATGTCTTCAGTTCAGTTCAGTTGCTCAGTCGTGTCTGACTCTTTGCGACCCCATGAACGACAGTATGCCATGCCTCCCTGTCCGTCACCAACTCCTGGAGTCCACCCAAACCCATATCCATCAAGTCGGTGATGCCATCCAACCATCTCATCCTCTGTCATCCCCTTCTCCTCCTGCCCCTCAATCTTTCCCAGCATCGGGGTCTTTTCAAATGAGTCGGCTCTCTGCATCAGGTGGCCACAGTATTGGAGTTTCAGCCTCAGCATGAGTCCTTCCAATGAACACCCAGGACTGATCTCCTTTAGGATGAACTAATTGGATCTCCTTGCAGTCTAAGGAACTCTCAAGAGTCTTCTCCAACACCACAGTTCAAAAGCATCAATTCTTTGGTGCTCAGCTTTCTTTATAGTCTCATATGTCTGCAGAATGACAATTATTATTATGGTAACCAGCTCATAAAGTTGTGGTGATCATTAAACTTTCAATGTATACAAAGCACATTTCATAATGATAGCATTACTATCACCTGGAGAGGCATCTTGGCTTTTCAACAATAAAATGAGTTTACTGCAAACCTCTCACAAAGGTTTTTGTTAAAGAAAATAGGATTCCATTTCTGCTGGCAGATTCCTCTCCAAGCTGCCTAATTTTTTCCTCCTGTGTCTTTTGCTCCCTAAAATGAACATTTGGCTGTGAGTTTAGCCAGAAGGCAGAATGGCTCCCAGGGAGATGGGAGCACCTTCCAAAGATCCATGATAAATATCCCTTGGCTTTCTAACTCCAAGGGCTTAAATCCTACTTTGTAGCCAGGGCCTGGGGCATTAACATTCTTGGCAACTTCAAAGCAAGTTGTGAAGAAATCAGTTTCTTTGGGGAAAATATAATACACATTGGAGCACATTAAAATTCATGATTTTTCTGCATCTTCTGCACAGGTGTTTTTTCACCTTTTAACTTTACGTTAAAAGAAGCCCACAGTGCCATGAAATAAAAGACTGATACATTTTACTATACATAACCAAAAGGAGCCCATCTGCGTAACAAAAGAAATAAGTGGAGAGAAATATTTGCACTGATATAACAAAGGTCCGCAGAGTCAAAGCGATGGTTTTTCCCGTAGTTATGTATGAATGTGAAAGTTGGACCATAAAGAAGGCTGAGCACCAAAGAATTGATGCTTTCAAGTTGTAGTGTTGGAGAAGACTCTTGAGAGTCCCTTGGACTGCAAGGAGATCAGACCAGCCCATCCTAAGGGAAATCAACCTTGTATATTCATTGGAAGGATTGATACTGAAGCTGAAGCTCCAATACTTTGTAACCCAATGCGAAGAGCTTACTCATTGGAAAAAACCCTGATGCTTGGAATTATTGAAGGTAAAAGCAGAAGAGGGTGGCAGAGGATGAGATGGTTAGATAGCATCACGGAGTCAATAGACATGAATTTGAGCAAACTCCTGGAGACAGTAAGGGACAGGGAAGCCTGGCATGCTGCAGTCCATGGAATTACAGAGTCAGATATGACTTAGCGACTGAACAACAACAATCATATAACATACAAAGCTAATCTTGCTGAATACTAGCTAGAGAGCTCTGATAAACTGAGAAGATTGGATTGCCTTTGACACAGCAACTCTGCTTTTGGGAACTTACCCTACAAATATATTTGAACAACACTAAAATTATGTGCATACAGTGTTATTCATTCATTATTGAATAGAAACAAGAAGATTAGAAACAACCCAGATGGCCATTAGTAGAGAATCAATGAAGGAAAGAAATTATGGTATAGCTAGACAATAGAAAGAATATTTGATGCTGTATCAATAGACAGATCTAATTTTTAAAAGGAGAGTTCTCTACATACCATTATGAGAAGAACTGCTGCATATTTACTGGATGAAAACAGTGAAATTTACTAGTTTGTCTTCTCTGACACATTTTGTGTAAAAAATGGGCAAGCCAATGTTAGTATTTGCTTGGAAGTTTCAAACAAATTTCAGAGATAAAAATCTCTGAAAGAATTGATATTGAAGAATTGATACTGCAATTGGTATTTCAGCTACTAGCAGTGACTAGGCAGAAGAAGGTGAGAACAAAGCAGATCAGGGCAAGGATGAGAGGAGGAAAAAATGAACATTCTTTCATAGTTTTTGACTTTTTAACCCATAGAAGCTAACTTGAATTATAAACAAATAAAGAAAATTTTTTAAAAATAAAAGAAAAGCTTTAAATGCCTTAGCCTTTTTCCTCAGAACATTCTTTCATTCTTTTCAAAAATTGTATTCAAAGATGACCCCCAAGTCCACTGTGAGTGCCTATAAGGCAGAGAACCACTACAGTTACTCTCTTTGGATCAAGGCTGGTCATCTTATTAGAGACACAAATCAGAAGAGGGGGCTGGTCGCAGACACAGAGGACAGACTGGTGGTTGCCAAGGAGCGAGGGAAAGAGGGGTGGACTGGGAGACTGGAATTAGCAGATACAAACTATTACATAGAGGATAGATAAACAACAAGGTCCCACTGTATAAACCATAATGGCAAAGAATATGAAAAAGAATGTACATATTAACATATGTATAACGGAGTAACTTTGTTGTACAGCAGAAATGAACACAACTTTGAAAATCAACTGTATTTAAATGAAATAAATTGAAAAGAAAGGAAGAGGGAGCCAGAGAGATCAGCCTTTCCCCACTGCTGGCCCCTGCAACCACACTGAGGCCCGTCTCCATTTCCTTGTGAAGAGAACTGTTTCAGGCTGGCAGTTTAGGTCAGAGCACCCTGAACGTCAGGAAAGGCATCACATGACCACAAGTGCATCATCTGTAGACAATGCCACTGGAAACAAGAGGTGTGGCATTCTTTAAACGATTCTGCAACATTCTGAATATCCTTTAATAACCCTCCAATTTTAGTGTCAGAGTGGAGTTGACATCAGTTCTTTCTCATGATTAAAGCCTTTTCTTTTTTTTTTTTAACCTTAGCAGTTTATCAGGGAAACCTGAGTAACAGCACGAAGTGGGAAGAAATTAACAATCTGAACTCTGGGAGCCAGACTGTGCTGTCCTGTGTTTAGTCACTCAGTATGTACAATTCTTTGCAACCCCATGGACTGTAGCCCGCCAGGCTCCTATGTTCATGGGGATTCTCCAGGCAAGAATACTGGAGTGGGTTGCCATGCTTTCCTCCAGGGAATCTTCCCAACTCAGGGATTAAATCCAGGTCTCTCACATTGCAGGCAGATTCTTTACCAGTTGAGATAGCAGGGAAGACCACAGCCTGGGGCCAAAACCTGGTTTGAATCCTCACTGTCTGTGTGACCTTCAGTAAGCTGCATTGCTTCTCTGGACCTCAATTTCCTCTTATGTATCACAGGGATCACAGTGGCATGTACCACATAAGATTACTGTGAGGATTTATCAAAAGGCTCAGAAAGGAATATGTACATTGGGAGCCACATTGAGCAGTTTCTGTGCAGGACAGGATTAAAATCCAGCCCTGAGTCCAGAGCTGACATGACTAGAGCAGAAGAAACTCAACCTTGAAGGGACACAGAGTTCTAATTAAATGTCCATACACCATCCTCTATTTCAGTGCAAAAAAATAGAGGGAAACAATAGAATGGAAAAGACTAAGATCTCGTCAAGAAAATTGGAAACATCAAAGGAACATTTCATGCAAGAATAGGTGAGATAAAGGACAGAAATGATATGGACCTAAAAAGCAGAAGATATTAAGAAGAGGTGGCAAGAATACACAGAAGAACTATACAAAAAAGATCTTCACGACCCAGATAATCACAATGGATGATCACTCACCTAGAGCCAGACTGATATGCAAAGTCAAGAGGGCCTTAGCTGTGACCAAAAGTTGGCATCAGTACGAACAAAGCTAGTGGAGATGATGGAATTGCAGTTGAGCTATTTCAAATCCTAAAAGATGATGCTGTGAAAGTATTGTACACAGTATGCCAACAAATTTGGAAAACTGCAGTGGCCACAGGACTGGGAAAGGTCAGTTTTCATTCTAATCCCATAGGAAGGCAATGCCAAAGAATGCTCAAACTACTGCACAATTGTACTCATCTCACATGCTAGTAAAGTAAGGCTCAAAATTCTGCAAGCCAGGCTTCAACAGTACATGAACCATGAACTTCCTGATGTTCAAGCTGGGTTTAACAAAGGTAGAGGAACCAGAGATCAAATTTCCAATATCTGCTGGATCATCAAAAAAGCAAGAGAGTTCCAGAAAAACATCTATTTCTGCTTTATTGACTATGCCAAAGCCTTTGACTATGTGGATCACAACAAACTGTGGACAATTCTGAAAGAGATGGGAATACCAGACCACCTGACCTGCCTCCTGAGAAATCTGTATGCAGATCAAGGAGCAACAGTTAGAACAAGACATGGAATAACAGACTGGTTCCAAATTGGGAAAGGAGTATGTCAAGGTTGTATATTGTCACCTTGCTTATTTAATGTATATGCAGAGTACATCATGTGACATGCCAGTCTGGAAGAAGCACAAGCTGGAATCAAGGTTGCCAGGAGAAATATCAATAACTTCAGATATGCAGATGACACCACCCTTATGGCAGAAAGCAAAGAAGAACTAAAGAACCTCTTGATGAAAGTGCAAAATAAAAAAGTTGGCTAAAAGCTCAACACTCATAAAACTAAGACCATGGCATCTGGTCCCATCACTTCATGGCGAATAGATGCGGAAACAGTGACAGACTTTTTTTGGCAAGGGGTGGGGGCTCCAAAATCACTGCAGATGGTGACTGCAGCCATAAAATTAAAAGATGCTTGCCCCTTGGAAAAAAAGTTAAGATCAACTGAGACAGTATATTAAAAAGCAGAGACATTCCTTTACCAACAAAGGTCCATCTAGTCAAGGCTATAGTTTTTCCAGTAGTCATGTATGTGAAAGTTGGACTATAAAGAAAGCTGAATGCGAAAGACTTGATGAAATTCTTCAAGAATTTTGAATTGTGGTGTTGGAAAAGACTCTTGAGAGTCCCTGGGACTGCAAGGAGAGCCAACCAGTCCATCCTAAAGGAAATCAGTCCTGAATATTCATTGGAAGGACTGATGTTGAAACTGAAACTCCAATACTTTGGCCACCTGATGCAAATAACTGACACATTGGAAAAGACCCTGATGCTTGGAAAGACAGAAGGCAGGAGGAGAAGAGGACAATGGAGGATGAGATGGTTGGGTAGCATCACTGATTCAAAGGACATGAGTCTGAGTAAACTTCAGGAGTTGGTGATGAACATGGAGGCCTAGCATGCTGCAGTCCATGGGGTTGCAAAGAGTTGGACACAACTGAGTGACTGAACTGAACTGAACTGAACACCATGCTTGTGTTCAATGATGAAAGCATCTGTTCACTTCCTAAAGAAATGCTACTTGTTGATAGATGAACATTTACGATGTTCTGCCAGATTCGTTGTCTCCAAAGAAGATTTAACTCCAGGACCAAAGACAGACTGTCACTCAGAGTTTTTTGCAGTAGAAATTTTATTAAAGTGATAGTGACAGAAAAACTTCTGATGTATACTTCAGAAGGGGGTAAAAAGATTGCCCTCCTTGCTAGTTTTAGGCAGGGTGTTATATACTTTTCTTCTAGCTGCTGAGAATAGGAAAAAAACACCTCAAGTCTGTGAAAATTTCATCCAGACCCCTTCCTATAACATACATCCTGGGATGACATCAGCATGAGATTAACCAGAAGGAGTGGGTTAACCCAGAGCTCAAAGCTGTGGAAGTTTTACCCAGACCTTCTCCCATAACATACACTCTGAGCTCAAAAAAAGGCATGTCCTTGAACAAGAGATATTGCTGCCTATGAGGCCTACTTGTCTAAGGCAAAAGAAGGTGAAAAAGAAAGAATGTTCACCTCCTCTTTAAAGGGGCTTTAGGCTTGGACTCCTTATCAACCTAAGTTAGCTCTCTCAATATGATCAGAATTTCCCACTCAAAGAAAAACCATTGACCCTTCCTAAAGCATTATGGCTTTCTCCATTCTAGAGAGGCCACCGCTGCTCGTGGTTGGACTGGAGAAAACAAAGACAAATCTACTTTTCAACCATGTGCCTCAGTACACAGAGCTTGAATGGGGGACCTAAGACAGCTTCATACTTTGGACTTAGAGGAACAAAAAAGAGAATCTAGTTGCTCAAGAGGGGAAATGCTCAGGCGGCCTGCCTTCTTCTCTGTGGTGAGCCCTGTCAACTTGGTTCTCAGCACGACCAGCATCCGGAGTTGTCAGCACTGCAGGCTGGGGACTGATACAGCTTGCTGGCTTTCCATGAGAATAGACGCCAGGCCATATTTTCCTCAAGTCTTCAAAAATGCACAAAATACTGAGTTCAGGTTTCTTGAGCATGAGCCACCCACTCTTCTCGCTTGGCCCTACAATAAATTTTCTCTGCTTAAAAAACAAACAAACAAAAACCGTACAAAATCCTGCCTACTACATCCCACTAATTTTAATTATTCTGATGCCATTTATAATTTTTACTATTATAATGTTCTATAAGTTATATTATGAGATAGGATCATAACAAAGATCTAGCCAAACTATTATATTAAAATTGAAACCCATGAACAGTATGAAAAGGCAAAATGATAGGATACCAAAAGACGAACTCCCCAGATCATTAGGTGCCCAATATGCTACTGGAGATCAGTGGACAAGTAACTCCAGAAAGAATGAAGAGATGAAGCCAAAGCAAAAACAATACCCAGTTGTGGATGTGACTGGTGATAGAAGCAAGATCCGATGCTGCAAAGAGCAATATTGCATAGGAACCTGGAATGTCAGGTCCATGAATCAAGGCAAATTGGAAGTGGTCAAACACAAGATGGCAAGAGTGAACATCGACATTCTAGGAATCGGCAAACTAAAATGGACTGGAATAGGTGAATTTAATTCAGATGACCATTATATCTACTACTGTGGGCAGGAATCCCTCAGAAGAAATGGAGTAGCCATCATGGTCAACAAAAGAGTCCGAAATGCAGTACTTGGATACAATATCAAAAATGACAGAATGATCTCTGTTCGTTTCCAAGGCAAACCATTCAATATCACAGTTATCCAAGTCTATGCCTCAACCAGTAACACTGAAGAAACTGAAGTTGAATGGTTTTATGAAGACCTACAAGACCTTTTAGAACTAACACCCAAAAAAGAAGTCCTTTTCATTCTAGGGGATTGGAATGCAAAAGTAGGGAGTCAGGAAACACCTGGAGTAACAGGTAAATTTGGCCTTGGAATGCGGAATGAAGCAGGGCAAAGACTAATAGAGTTTTGCCAAGATAATGCACTGGTCATAGCAAACACCCTCTTCCAACAACATAAGAGAAGACTCTACACATGGACATCACCAGATGGTCAACACCGAAATCAGATTGATTATATTCTTTGCAGCCAAAGATGGAGAAGCTCTATACAGTTAACAAAAACAAGACCAGAAGCTGACTGTGGCTCAGATCATGAACTCCTTATTACCAAATTCAGACTGAAATTGAAGAAAGTAGGGAAAACCGCTAGACCATTCAGATATGACCTAAATCAAATCCTTTATGATTATACAGTGGAAGTGAGAAATAGATTTAAGGACCTAGATCTGATAGATAGAGTGCCTGATGAACTATGGAATGAGGTTCATGACATTGTACAGGAGACAGGGATCAAGACCATCCCCATGGAAAAGAAATGCAAACAAGCAAAATGGCTGTCTGGGGAGGCCTTACAAATAGCTGCGAAAAGAAGAGAGGCAAAAAGCAAAGGAGAAAAGGAAAGATAAAAGCATCTGAATGCAGAGTTCCAAAGAATAGAAGAAGAGATAAGAAAGCCTTCTTCAGCAATCAATGCAAAGAAATAGAGGAAAACAACAGAATGGGAAAGACTAGAGATCTCTTCAAGATAATTAGAGATAGCAAGGGAATATTTCATGCAAAGATGGGCTTAATAAAGGACAGAAATGATAGGACCTAACAGAAGCAGAAGATATTAAGAGGTGGCAAGGATACACAGAACAACTGTACAAAAAAGATCTTCACAACCCGATCACTCACCTAGAGCCAGACATCATGGAATGTGAAGTCAAGTGGGCCTTAGAAAGCATCACTACAAACAAAGCTAGTGGAGGTGATGGAATTCCAGTTGAGCTGTTTCAAATCCTGAAAGATGATGCTGTCAAAGTGCTGCACTCAATATGCCAGCACATTTGGAAAACTCAGCAGTGGCCGCAGGCCTGGAAAAGGTCAGTTTTCATTCCAATTCCAAAGATAGGCAATGCCAAGAGTGCTCAAACTACCACACAACTGCACTCATCTCACATGCTAGTAAAGTAATGCTCAAAATTCTCCAAGACAGGCTTCAGCAATATGTGAACCATGAACTTCCAGATGTTCAAGCTGGTTTTAGAAAAGGCAGAGGAACCAGAGATCAAATTGCCAACATCTGCTGGATCATGGAAAAAGCAAGAGAGTTCCAGAAAAACATCTATTTCTGCTTTATTGACTATGCCAAAGCCTTTGACTATGTGGATCACAATAAACTGGACAATTCTGAAAGAGATGGGAATACCAGACCACCTGACCTGCCTCTTGAGAAATCTGTATGCAGGTCAGGAAGCAACAGTTAGAACTGGACATGGAACAACAGACTGGTTCCAAATAGGAAAAGGAGTACATCAAGGCTGTATATTGTCCCCCTGCTTATTTAACTTCTATGCAGAGTACATCATGAGAAATGCTGGACTGGAAGAAACACAAGCTGGAATCAAGATTGCCAGAAGAAATATCAATAACCTCAGATATTCAGATGACACCACCCTTATGGCAGAAAGTGAAGAGGAGCTAAAAAGCCTCTTGATTAAAGTGAAAGTGGAGAGTGAAAAAGTTGGCTTAAAGCTCAACATTCAGAAAACGAAGATCATGGCATCCGGTCCCATCACTTGACGGGAAATAGATGGGGAAACAGTGGAAACAGTGTCAGACTTTATTTTGGGGGGCTCCAAAATCACTGCAGATGGTGACTGCAGCCATGAAATTAAAAGACGCTTACTCCTTGGAAGAAAAGTTATGACCACTCTAGATATTATATTCAAAAGCAGAGACATTACTTTGCCGACTAACGTCTGTCTAGTCAAGGCTATGGTTTTTCCTGTTGTCATGTATGGATGTGAGAGTTGGACTGTGAAGAAGGCTGAGCGCCAGAGAATTGATGCTTTTTAACTGTGGTGTTGGAGAAGACTCTTGAGAGTCCCTTGGACTGCAAGGAGATCCAACCAGTCCATCCAGTCCATTCTGAAGGAGATCAACCCTGGGATTTCTTTGGAAGGAATGATGCTGAAGCTGAAACTCCAGTACTTTGGCCACCTCATGCGAACAGTTGACTCATTGGAAAAGACTTTGATGCTGGGAGGGATTGGGGGCAGGAGGAGAAGGGGACAACAGAGGATGAGATGGCTGGATGGCATCACGGACTCGATGGACGTGGGTTTGAGTGAACTCCGGGAGATGGTGATGGACAGGGAGGCCTGGTGTGCTGCGATTCATGGGGTCGCAAAGAGTCAGACACGACTGAGCGACTGAACTGAACTGAACTGATACTAACAATGAATAATCATGTATTCATACCAATATATAGAGTTACAAACAGAAGCTGCAAACTAGTTAGGATATCACTTGCAAGTGCATCCCAGCAGCTGTGGCTTCCAGATACGCTTCAGAGACTCCCATCTGGGGTGAACCCTGGCACTTTACACTATGCTAATGGAAAGTCATGTTCATGAGTCCATATCCTGTTATGTATTGAGGTCAATAATCAGAGACAACATCAAAAGCAAGTAAGTGGTTTTTAAATTATTGTGTAGGAAGATAATATTTAGATTTACTCTACTTAGATTTTCTGATCAATTAACAGGTCACGACCAAGCAGAGCTTACATTATTCCAAGTGCTGCAGTGAATGGTTTCCCTCATTAATAAAATGGAACCATCCTAAGTTCACTCAAGCAGCTGCTGCATTTATCATATTTATATTTACAAATGACTATAATGATTGCATAATGTTGTTTTTATCCCTTTTTGGAAATGATCCAGTATTTGTTTTTGTAGAACTCCTGTGGGACCTTCCATTTCAGATGTAGAATACATAAAATATTTAGTATGTTTCAACTGAGGAGAGGAAATACATTTCACCAATTATTTAGATGTAATAAATATACAATAAACCAGACATAGAAACTCAGTCCTTTCAAGTCTCACTTAATAAAGTGTCATAGGAAAGATTAAGATATAAAGTTGGGAAAAATTGACTTGCTATTATACTCTCTAATAGCTGGGGTCAATATTTTCTGACAGTTGAGATAAATCCAACTCCCACAAGTGAATTTATATTCCATCATAATTCTCAAACCAAAGTGTGCTTTACCGCTCCCCTGCACGTCCTCCCCCACCCTCAGCAGCCACCTTTGTTTTCATCTTGTTGACTAAGTTGCAGTCGGATGATTCTAAGTATCCTGAGAATTTCAACCCCATCATAGTCAATTTTACTGGAAACTGGAAATTTACACCAACTAGAAACTGGAAATGTATGCCAACACATTATACCTCATCATCATCAGCTCACCCCTGCACTGACATCTCTGCAGCATGAAATAGCAGCTCCTCTTTAAACTAACACAGAGAAACTGTGAAGCTAATGAGGGAATCAATATTCAAAGTGTTCTTTCTATGTCTTGAATAACTACATCTTAGGTAGCTTTAAACTATCTTGTGATAGGCTTTTATACTTACAACGTAAAAAAAAAAGAAGCTTTATCATAGAAATATATCAATTCAGAAAGAGGGAAATAAGCATTAAAGTATTTTTTCATTTGGGCAAAACAGAGGATGGTGATGAAAGAATCACAGAATTCCAAGATTTAAATCCCACCCAGAGGGAACCTATCTCTCTTCTCTGCTCTTTCTCCTCCCTTTCAGCCCCCCTACCACCAGCAGGGTATCCTCTCACTTCTTCCATCTGCTCAGACAGCTGTTCAAGACAGACTATTTTGGATTTATTGATTTATTCATAAATTAATCACTTTGCAACAAGAATATAGCAGATTAAATTATCCTATCCATGCAGGCTACTCTGAAAGAAAAAAGTTACATATACACACATACATACACATAGACACATAACATATAGAAATACACATACATGTACACACACATATACAATACACACATATACATACAAATGTGCACATACATGAATACATATACCCATACACACATGTATACAAGACACACATACCTATGCATACATATATGCACATATCGCATGTATACATACCTACCTGCATGCACATATGCTCATACATGTGCACATACATACATACACACATACACACACACACAGAGAAGCATTCTTCTCTCTCCCTAAGGCTTCCCTCCCATAGTATATGAATTATTTATGACTTTGTATCAGTTAAGAAACCTCAATAATGAAAGTGCCTAAGCAATGATATTTGCCAAAGTATTTACAGTCATCGTTTTCACTAAAATGATTTTATTAAGGAAGTTTTTGGCCTTTGTGTACGATCAGTTCAGTTCTGTCACTCAGTCGTGTCCAACTCTTTGTGACCCCATGAATCGCAGCACACCAGGCCTCCCTGTCCATCACCAACTCCCAGAGTTTACCCAAACTCCTGTCCATTGAGTCGTTGATGCCATCCAGCCATCTCATCCTCTGTCGTCCTCCTCTCTTCCTGCCCCTATTCCCTCCCAGCATCAGGGTCTCTTCCAATGAGCCAGCTCTTCACATGAGGTGACCAAAGTATTGGAGTTTCAGCTTCAGCATCAGTCCTTCCATTGAACACCCAGGACTGGTCTCCTTTAGGATGGACTAGTTGGATCTCCTTGCAGTCCAAGGGACTCTCAAGAGTCTTCTCCAACACCACAGTTCAAAAGCATCAGTTCTTTGGCGCTCAGCTTTACATTTCTTATTTATTTTTCCTCTATCAAACTCCCCAAATACATACACACATACATGTATGTGAACACATGTGCGCACATACATACAAACACACTCCACTAAATTATTTTGTGTATGCAGCGCCCTCCAAAAACCTCTATTGCAAGATTTTCTAACTTGAGACACCAAATATGCATGTAGCTTTAACTTAACAAGACAATATCTTTGGGAAACAGTCAGAGTATTTAACAGCTTTTTCAGAAAGCAACTCATTAAAGCTGATTTTTGAAAGCCAAGGTACAAGTGCAATTTGCTTATTCACCATTGATTCACAGTAGGGACATGATTTTAAGACTAATAATTAAGCAGCTACTACTTCGGTCTGTGCACTGGATATTTTATTATTCAAATTTATTATTATTCTGTTTGTTAGAGTTACAAAAATAAAGGCTCCAAAACAAGCAAGCTGGCACCAGTGTAGAGGAACCGGATGCCCTTGGGAAGCAGCAAGTGCAGGAAGCTATACCCCTTGTGTGAGAGAGCTGGGGTGGACAGGGGTAGGCTGCTGTTGCCATTATGGTGCCTTTGTGGACACTAACACATCTTTAAAAACTGCTCCCCCGGAAACGGCTTCCCAGGTGGTGTTAGTGGTAAAGAATCCAATCCAATCCAAAAATGCAGGAATGCAAAAGACGTGGGTTCAGTCCCTGGGTCTGAAAGATGCCCTGGAGAAGGAAATGGCAACCCTCTGCAGTATTCTTTCTTAGAAAATTTCATGTACAGAGGAGCTTAGTGAGCTACAGTCCATGGGGCCACAAAGAGTCAGACATGACTGAGCGAATGAGCACACTCCAGGAAAAGTCGATTATTATATTTTGTGATCATTTGGGGTCTGAGGAGTTGGGGGAAAAAAGAATATGTCCATGAAAAGAAAATTTATATGTGTTTCATGTTGCTTCAGGACACAACTCAAAATGTGAAAAAAATGAAAAATCATGATATCATGAGGCATCATATGTACAGATGCATACTTTTTACTGACTTTATTCAATTATTGTTATCATTACTTTAAATGCTGATCTGTTAACATTATCTCCTAAGACACTGCTGAGCTGTAGAAATCCGAATAACATTTTGGATTTGTTTATATAATATCTCTATAATATTAGCAATATTGGGAATAATACCTACACATGAATGAAAGCTATGAACAGAAGTTGCAGAACAAGTTCTAAAAATCATTTGAAGAGTTATTTTGCTGGCTATCTATGCCTACATGTTGTTCATTAATCCTCAAGAAGTAATTAGTGCTCTTGGCAGGAAATTCAATAACCTATATGATGCTGATGATACACATGAAAATTCCTAGACATAGCCCCTCCCTCTTTGTACTGCCAACCTATCTCTGCAAGCACACAAGAGAATACAGAGCCATATACAGAGCATACACACACACAGAAATGGGGGCTTCAGGCAGGTTGGTTGGTTTTTTGGTTGATCAGTTGGTTGGTTGATTGGTTGGTTGGATGGATTTTAAATAGAATCTTTTTTGTCCTTCACAGAAACTTGTCAGTTAAGTATACTAATAGGAAATGTTAATCCTTACACGAAAAAAAAAGTCACCAACACTAGACATCCTCTCTGTGGCCTTAAACAGGCCACCTAACTTCTTAGAGCCTTAGGTGCTTTTGTTTAAAATGAGGACTTTATAACCTGTAAGCTTCCCTCCAGTTCTGTGGTTCTAATTCTAGATCTATTTCATCTTTAGCACAGTCCTAAAAGGTCTGAATCCTCTCCTAACTCAGATTTCTCATTTGACACTGAGCTGGGCTGCTGACCTGGGGACTAGGTAGCACCCGCTCGTGAGTGTCATAAGGAGCCATTTGAGTCCTGGAAGTTACAACTGAGCTCTGCTTTCTAGATGAGCACAGGGGCCGACAAAGGACTCCCTTTAATTATCTGAGGCTGTGATCATTTCCAAAACCTGCATTCATCAGTGCACATATTGGGAAGCAGGGCTTCGTACATTCCAGCTGGCACAGAGGGTGGTGGGGGATAATTCCAGAGAATAATGCAAGTTACACTCAAATGAGGCCCTTCCAAAGGAGGGGGCAAAGTAATATTTTCCCTCAATTATAGCTCTCTCTGCCAGTCCCCTTATTTTACACACCACAAGTATGCAAATGAGCCTTTTGGGAGCGATGTTGTCAAGCATATTGGAAGGAACGGATGAAAAAGCTGGGATGTGGATTAGCTATTTTAATAATACAGGGGGCCAATCACTTATTCTTTGGAGAGTGACTACAGCAAGTAATTAAATTTCTAAAGTGTCAATAAAATGAATGTTGATTACACCCAATGTAAGAATCTATAATAAAACAGAAACAACTTTTTTTCCTAGTATCTATTTTCAAGCTTGTGACATAGGTATTTTGGTTGTTGTTGTTCAGACACTAACTTGTGTCCAGCTCTTTCAACCCCATGCACTGCAGCATACCAGGCTCCTTCGTGCTCCACTACCTCCTGGAATTTGCTCAAATTTATATATGTTGAGTCAGTGATACTGTCTAACCATCTCATCCTCTGCCACACCCTTTTGTTTTTGCCTTCAAACTTTCCCACCTCAGAGTCTTTTCCAATGAGTTAGCTCTTCCTCTGAGGTGGTAAAATTATTGGAGTTTCAACTTCAGCATCAGTCCTTCCAATGAATATTCAGGGTTGATTTGCTTTAGGATTGACTGGTTTGATCTCCTTGCTGTCCAAGGGACTCTCGAGAGTCTTCTTCAGTGCCACAATTCAAAAGCATCAGTTCTTTGGCACTCAGCCTTCTTCATGGTCCAACTCTTACCTCCATACATGGCTACTGGAAAAACTAACTTTGACTATACAGACTTTGTTGGTAAAGTGATGTCTCTGCTTCTTAAGACACTGTCTAATTTGTCAGAGCTTTCTTTCCAAGGAACAAGCATCTTTTAATTTCATGACTGCAGTCACTATCCACAGTGATTTTGGAGCCCAAGAAAATGAAATCTGTCAGTGTTTTTCCCCTCTATTTGCCATGAAGTAATGGGACTGGAGGACATGATCCTAGTTTTTTGAATGTTGAGTTTTAAGCCAGCATTTTCACTCTTTCTTTCACACTCATCAAAAGACTTTTAAGTTCCTCTTCACTTCCTGCTATTAGAGTGGTTTCATCTGCATATCTGAGGTTACTGATATTTCTCCGGGCAGTCTTGATTCCAGCTTGTGATTCATCCAGTCCAGCATTTCACTTGATGTACACTGCATATAAGTTAAATAAGTAGGGTGACAACATACAGCCTTGACATACTCCTTTCCCAATTTTGAACCAGTTCTTGTTTCATGTCCAGTTCTAACTGTTGTTTCTTGACCTGTATATAAGTTTCTCAGGAGGCAGGTAAGGTGGTCTGGTATTTCCATCTCCAAGAATTTTCCAATTTGTTGTCATCCATACCTTCAAAGCTTTTAGCATAGTCAAAGAAGCAAAAGTAGATGTTTTTCTGGAATTCTCTTGCTTTCTCCATGAGCCAACAAATGCTGAAATTTGATCTCTGATTCCTCTGCCTCTTCAAAACCCAGCTTGTACATCTGGAAGTTCTCAGTTCATATACTGCTGAAGCCTAGCTTGAAGGATTTTGAGCATAACCTCTTTATCCTGTGAAATGACCACAATTGTATGGTAGTTTGAACATTCTTTGACATTGCCCTTCTTTGGAATTGGAATGAAAACTGACATTTTCCAGTACTGTGATCACTGCTGAGCTTTCCAAATTTGTTGGCATATTGAGTGCAACACTTTCACAGCATGATCTTTTAGGATTTTAAATGGTTCAGCTGGAATTCGATCACCTTCTCTAGCTTTGTTTGTAGTAATGATTCCTAAGGCCCAGTTGATTTCACACTCCAAAATATCTGGCTCTAGGTGAGTGACCACCTTTTTTGTATAGTTCTGTGTATTCTTGCCACCTCTTCTTAATCTCTTTTTTTTTTCTGTTAAGTCCTTACAATTTCTATCCTATGTCATGCCCATCCTTGCATGAAATGTTCCCTTGATATTTTCAATTTTCTTGAAGAGATCTCTAGTCTTTCCCACTCTTTGTTTTTCTCTATTTCTTTGCATTGTTCACTTAAGAAGGCCTTCTTATCTCTCCCTGCTCTTCTCTGGAACTCTGCATTCATTTGGATATATCTTTCCCTTTTTTTTTTTTTTTTTTTTTGCCTTTCACTTCTCGTCTTTACTCAGCTGTTTGTAAGGCCTCCTCAGACAACCACTTTGCCTTCTTGCATGTCTTTTTCTTGGGGGATGGTTTTGGTCAGCACTTCCTGTACAATGTTATGAACCTCCATCCCTGGTTCACACTCTATCAGATTTAATCCCTTGAATTTATTTGTCACCCACTGTATAACCATAAGGGCTTTGACTTAGGTCATACATGAATGGCCCAGTGGTTTTCCCTACTTTCTTCAATGTAAGCCTGAATTTTGCAATAAGGAACTCAAGATCTGAGCTACAGTGAGTTTCAGGTCTTGTTTTTGCTGACAGTATAGAGCTTCTCCATCTTCAGCTGCAAAGAATATAATCAATCTGATTTTAGTATTGACTGTCTGGTGATGTCTATTGTAGAATCATCTCTTGGATTGTAAAATGGTGTTTGTTAAGATCAGCATGTTCTCTTAACAAAACTGTTAGCCTTCATTCTGCTTCATTTTGTACTCCAAGGCCAAACTTGCCTGTTAATCCAGTTATCTCTTGACTTTCTACTTTCGCATTCCATACGCTGTGATGAAAAAGACATCTTTTTTGGTATTAGTTCTAAAAGGTGTTGTAGGTCATCATAGAAGCAGTCAACTTCAGCTTCTCTGGCGTCACAGTTAGGGCATAGATTTGGATTACTGTGATAATGAGTAGTTTGCCTTGGAAACAAACAGATCATTCTGTCATTCTTGAGACTGCACCCAATCTCAAAACCCAGATTCTTTTGTTGCCTATGAGAGCTACTCCATTTCTTCTAAGGAATTCTTGCCCACAGTACTAGATATAATGGTCTTCTGAATTAAATTCACCCATTCACATCCATTTTAGTTCATCGATTCCTAAGATGTCGATATTCAGTCTTTCCATCTCCTGCCTGACGGCATCCAATTTACCTTGATTCGTGGACCTAGATTCCAGGTTTCTATGCAATATTGTTCTTTACAGTGTCAGACTCTACTTTCACCACCAGATGCATCCACCACGAGGCATTGTTTCTTCTTGGCCCAGCAGCTTTGTTCTTACTGGAGCCATTAGTAACTGCCCTCTGCTCTTCTGCTGTGGCATATTGGATGCCACACCCAAGCTGTGGGTGTCCAAGCTGAGCATGCTCATCTTCCAGTTTCATATATTTCTTTCCTTTCATACTGTCCATGGGGTTCTCGTGGCAAGAATACTGGAGTGGTTTGCCATTCCCTAGGGGAACTCTTCACTATGACTCATCCATCTTGGGTGGCCCTGCATGGCAAGGCTCATGGCTTCACTGAGTTACACAAGCCCCTTTGCCACAACTAGGCTGTGATCCATGAGGGAGGCATAGGTATGGTACGTGCTTATTTCCTATTCTTAAATAATAAGACCTGCATTCCATTATTAGCAAGAAAAAATAAAATTCCGGTTTCAAGAGAATTATCTTAAAAAGATGGTAAATTTCCTTCCTCTGAAATGGTTGTAGTTTTGTTTTCTATCATCCAAATCTTAATCTTCTCAAAATATGGCCAGGACTTTTATTTTATCCAATGTTCCAAGTCATAATTTCCACACTTAGTAGCTAAAACAGGAGCATAGGAAATTTTACTTAGGTTGCAGAGATCTAAGCATGTTGCAAAGGTTCCCTGGCTCAAGAGTGTATTAAAATAAAATGCATCATATTTTAGGCTGCTGCTTCCAAAAATATATTTTTTGTATAATGTTCCAAATTAGACCTTGGAAATATGTAATTTGGAAAATGAAAACAAGATTTGTGAGACCAGATATTATAGATAAAGAACAATTATTAGGATCCTGAGAAATCCTAAGAAGCCAGAAACAATTTTCTACTAACTTATTAACCCGGATTGAAGAGAACATTTGCCTGCTAAATCTCCAAACTCAGTGCCCAAAATCTGGACACATGAAAGAGAAGCTTGAATGTGCCCTGAGTAGCACTGAATGTAGAGAATGTCCCACAAGGAGACTCAGTCACCTGGAAGTTTGGAATAAGGCAAGGAAAAGTTTTGGTTCAATCTGAGCATTTATTAATGTCAACACAGTATCTCTGAGTGCTGATTTCAGCATCTGGATATGATCTTTTAAGAATCTTTTGCTGAGCAATACAAAAATGTGATCATGCACAAATGACTTTACGGTATTAATAGTATCACTATTTGTCTTGTTACTCTTTAGGGTTGCAGGGAAGGGTGTTCAAAGACTTTTATACATATGTATGATCTTTTCAATTTTTAAAACTCTATGAGATGGATTAGAAGGATCCTCTCACTTTTGTTTTACAGGTAAGGATGCTGAGATGCACAAAGGTTAAGAAACCAGTAAGAGACAGCGTTGGTGATGAGTTGAACAAAAGACCCATCCAAGTCTCCTGTTCCCGTTCCCCAAATGCCTTCACCCCCTTTCTCCACGGCAGAGTTTCTCA
The DNA here is from genome assembly GCF_042477335.2 of Ovis canadensis. NCBI lineage: Eukaryota > Metazoa > Chordata > Mammalia > Artiodactyla > Bovidae > Ovis > Ovis canadensis. Next base: position 13,151,972 of record NC_091253.1, read on the forward strand.
AGAGGATCATTCTCATCTCCCTCCCTCAGCAAACAAAAAGCTCCCAGATCATCCATGTATCCAGTGGGCAAAGATCGGAGACTGGAACATTCAAGGTTCTGAGTCCCTTTCACACTCAGACCATTTGCCTGAGCAGTAACTTGGGCTGTCTCCTCAGTGACCTGATTCCACATAACATGAGGATGACAGTTCTGTTTCACTGCATCATGGTTTATAATTTTGCACTTGGAAAGCTTTTTCCACAGTCAGGTACAAGCCACAGTGGTTAAAAAAAGATTATGTATTTGTCAATGTCTTCTTTAAGGTGGACCGTTTCAATGCATTTCCCAGTAGCTCATTACCCAAGAGAAACTGGAGGGCTGGTGGCTCACATGACCTCATTTTCTGGATGCACTGCAGTCCGGCTCACCCATTAGCTATCTAAGCTCTTTGTGTGACTAACTTGGAGCCTGAGGTTTGGGGAAAACTGGCTATATTAGGAGCTGCATCCTACCCAGACCTGTGTGGGTCAGGAAGCCAAGAGATCAGTGCTGGGTCTCTCTGAGCAGATGGCGTCTTCAGCAGAGTCAATGGCAGAAATCTGTCAGAGGCCTGGTAATTTGTTCCAGTAGCATTTTCTGGGGTAAGTGGCTAAGGATTGAAATAGCCAAGGCTTTCATTTCTCTCTGCTGGTTCCAGCAAGAGCCAGCACTGTTGGAATCAAAGCTTGCTCTGTATCAAAAGGTGCTCTATCTTTTAGGAGCTCATTTTTATCACTTGACATTAGTTTTCAAAGAGTGATTCCTTTCAATGTCACCCTTCACATTCTTCCTTTGCTCTTGAAACCTGTTATGCTTGATACCTGAGGACAAAGCAGACATAAAACAGGGGGGAAGTAGCGGTGGGGGGAAGGCTCTATGAGTGAATTGTTGCTGCAGGAATTTGATGGAGATGATTCCCTTGATCATAATTATAACAACACAAATGTGGATGTGATGGCAGGCAAGCATGCACAAACACATTCTCCTACAAATGCCTGTGACCTCCAAGGAATGTCCTCTGAAGCCATGAAATCAGTGACCAGTAGATCACAGGTCACTTTTTCAAGGAGAAGAAAAGAGCCTTTTTTTAAAAAATAGAGCATTTTTCAAAGCTCTTTGGCACCTCTGAGGCAGATGTTGTCAAAAATACAAGGGTCAACCTGAAAGCCCCACTCTACATACACACACACTCCACAAGCCCTACTTGTTGTATGGTGTTTATTTTCTTGCATAATCAAGAAAGGTACGGTTGTCCTACTTTGGGGAATTTTCCTAGCTTCATTAATCCCTGCATGTCAGAGCTGGAGGGGAACAGGTCTGCCATCTTGTTTTTCAAGACCCCTGGCCAGGAAACCACAGCCTGGGTGCCATGACTTTGCCAAGACCCCATGAAGTTGGCCACTGGACTTTGCATCTCAGTCCACCCTCCTCTTTGGGCAACAAAGTCTGAAATATTTCATTCTTTCCACAGACACTTAGTAGTCAGTACTGTGTGGCCCTAGTGAAGGACATGGGCAAGATAAGAAAAGAATAGGATAAGAACTAGTCTTTGAGGGTTGATCAATTCTTCATGGTTTTGTTTTTAAGGAGAGACACTAAGTAATAAAGATTTTGTGGAAGATGAAAATGTTCCACAAAAACGTTATATTTTTTCCTGTTTGGTGATGTTAGAGAAAACTAATATTTAATATTCATATAGATACCACCAACAGTGTAGGCAGTCTTGAAACAAGATGAATGTCTGAAAGCTAGAAAAGAATAAGTTGACAGCATCTTAGAGAGTTTTTGGAAATTAGAAAAAAAATAACATTGTACATTTGCAGCAATATGGGTGGACCTAGAGATGATCATTGGAGAAGGCAATGGCACCCCACTCCAGTACTCTTGCCTGAAAAATCCCATGGGCAGAGGAGCCTGGTGGGCTGCAGTCCATGAGGTCACTAAAAGTCGGGCACGACTGAGCAACTTCACTTTCACTTTTCACGTTCATGCATTGGAGAAGGCAATGGCAACCCACTCCAGTGTTCTTGCCTGGAGAATCCCAGGGATGGGGGAGCCTGGTGGGCTGCCGTCTATGGGGTCACACAGAGCCGGACACGACTGAAGCGACTTAGCAGCAGCAGCAGCAGAGATGATCATACTGATGAAGTAGTCAGACAGAGAAAGACAAGGACCGTATGATGCCACTCAGATGTGGAATCTAAAATATGACACAAATGAACTTGTTTACAAAACAGAAACGCACCCACAGACATAGGAAGCAAACTTATCATTACCAAAGGGGAAAAGAGGGAGGGATAAACTAGAAATTTGCGATTAACGTATGCATACTGTGCTGTGCAGTGCTTAGCTGCTCAGTCACGTCCGACTCTTTGCGACCCGGTGGGCTGTAGCCCTCTAGGCTCCTCTGTTCATGAGATTCTCCAGGCAAGGATACTGGAGTGGGTTGCCATGCCTTCCTTCAGGGGATCTTCCCGACCCAGGGGTCAAACCCGGGTCTCCCACATGGCAGGCAAATTCTTTACCATCTGAGCTACCAGAAAAGCCCCGTATGCATACTCCTATATATAAAATAGATAAATAACAGAGACCCTTTGTATCACATAGGGAACTATACTCAATATGTTGTAATAGCCTAGAATGGAAAAGGATCTGAAAAGGTACATATATATATATATATATATATATATATATATATAGAGAGAGAGAGAGAGAGAGAGAGAGAGAGATAACTGAACCACATTACCATACATCTGAAAGTAACACAACATTGTCAGTCAACTATACTTCAATTAAAAAAATAAAAGTTGCCCACATTCTGTTTGTACACATTTTATATGCTAATGATTTCATGTTAAATTCATATATCATATATGCTTATGAATTTAGTGCTAGAATTAACACTAAATTCATAAACATTCAAGTATCTTCCATTTTATAACCAATTCTATGAGAAATACATGGCCATCAAATATTAATGTGTTTGACTTCACCCTGTTGTTCCCTGTCCCAGTGTTTGGAAAGCAGAGTATACTGGGCTTATTAAATTTGGGGGGAAAAATATTTCTAGGTACCAAGTCTTTGCTTCCTCTTCTCCTCTTGCATTTCTGAACTCCTGTATGAATAGAGAGACAGGCTCTCATTGTTAGGTGATGCCCAGAGCCACTGAAACAAAGCTCTTCCCCCTCCTCCACCAGGGGGGTCAGGTTGGAAAGCCACGTCTTGTGACTCGCATCCCTGTCCTTCCGTGCCCTGCATTTCTTCATCACTGGTAGTTTCAGCTTCACTTTTGAGTGGCCTGGGGTTTAGCCAGATAGACAGAACATTAAATTCAAAACAGGAACAGAATCTGAATAGACCTCGGGCAGCTGACACGTAACCCGGGGATGCAATCTATTTTCACTCGCTCTATCTCCAGGCTCTTTGAAGGTTTTCCCATGAATAAAATCTGGTTGCTGAGTACCTGTGAGAGCTGGTGACCCACAGCGAAGGCTGGCAGATAGATGCATTTTGCCCTGAATGTGCTTTGCTTTTTTTCGTCCTTTTTGCTGGCACAGTCCTTTAACAATCCCCACCACTTTCCCTTCTCAATTAGAACAATAATATTAGCGACCAGTACTAAATATTTACTATGTGCTGGTGCTGTGCTAAACACTGCATTGCTCTAAAACTACAAGTGTACAAGGTAAATATTTGTATCCCGACTTAGACCAGGGCTTTAGTAACTTAACCAGCGTCCCACAGATAAATAGCAGAATGGGGGAGTCCAGACTCCAACGTCCTTGAGCATGATCACTATGTTTATTCTATGCTGTGTGTTTAGTCGCCCAGTCGTGTCCGACAGTAGCGACCCCATGACAGTAGCCCTCTTTGCGACCCCGTGGCAGGCCCCTCTGTCCATAAGGATTCTCCAGGCAAGAATACTGGAGTGGGTGTTCATGCCCTCTTCCACGGGATCTTGCCAACCGAGAGATGGAACCCAGGTGTCCCGCACTACAGGCAGAGTCTTTACTATCTGAGCCGCCAGGGAAGACAGCTAAAGGTTTTCTAGGTTTTTCACACCAATTTTCAGTGGCCCATTGGCTTCTCACCGTTGATGAGCCCTGCTTTGAGGCTGCCCCATCCATCTAGTGGTCTCAGAGTACTGTTAAATGGACCTCAGGAAAGCCTAATTGAGTTCAGAGAATGCCTGGAGCACAGTTGCATTCCTTTTCTATTGCTGTGTAGTAAGTTACCACAAATTCAGCTGCTTGCAACAACACAGGCACATTATCTCGCCATTCCCAGGGGTCAGTAGTCTGGAACCATTTAGTTGGGTCCCCTGCTTAGGGTCTCCTAAGGCTGAAATCAAGATTTCAGCTAGGCATATAATCTAGAACCTACACTTGGAAAATTTTCTGCCACTTTCCCTCAGATTAGTGGCAGGACTGAAGTCCTAGTGGTTGTGGGACTGAGGTGCCCTTGTCTTGTTGACTGTCGAGCCAGGAGTGCCTTCAGCTCCAGGAGGATGCCCTCAGCTCCTTGCCATATGCCTCCTCCTTCCCCACAACAGAGCTTACCCCTTGCAGGAATTCCACTTGCCATGGAAATCACAGCTTATTTCTTTAAACACACACACACACATTTGCTTACTTATTTGGCTGCTCTGTGTCTTAGTTGAGGCACTCAAGATTTTTGAACTTAACTGAAGCATGAGGGATCTTTAGTTGCAGTATGCAGGTTGTAGTTCCCCAACCAGGGATCAAACCAGGGACCCTTGCATTAGCAGCATAGAGTCTTTGCCACTGGACTGCTTGGGAACTTCCAACACAGCTTGTTTCATAACCTAATCCACTGTTGTCTTCCTTTATTTGAAGAACAGATAAATATTAATGAATGAAATTCCATGATAATGGAACTTTTTATCCATAGATGAAAACAAGGGATGGATTTGAGCCTACGTGTGGGTGGGAAGACGCTCTTCTCCCATTCTGCAGTCACCACCTAACCATGTACAACATCCGACAGGATCTGACCTTCCTGAACCTATCTCCAGACCCTCTACAAGGAGCAGCCTCAGATGAACCTGAGGCTCCTCCTGTGAGAGGCAGCAAGGAAACACCTGTGCTGGGATCTCTGTCAGCCCCCATCACTCGTCACTGGTCCACGTTTTATATCAGTCCCAGAACACATCTGCTGACGGAGTCATTCTCACTCCCACTTGCTGATGAAAGTGTTCTGCGGATGACTGTCTTGCCAAAAGTGCATGGTTTCAGAATAAAATTACAAATTATTATGTCTGTATTTACTTGGGTTTTTTATTTCAAGCTGAATTTCAAAGAATGGGTTCCAAGGGGCTATCCTAATAATGTACTTTGTAAGTTCAAATATTGGTACCATTGTCCCCATCTAGTCAAGATGCCAGTGATGCCAAAATCTATACCAACACACCGTCTTTACTATTCTCCACAATCTTTGAATATCGCCGTTTGCTCTTTCTACATAGCATGAGATAAATTGGTAAGGTGTCCCTAAATAAATTCCCTTAAATAAGAAAGAATTGGAAAATCCTTTGAAGACCCAAAGTTCTAAATGCTTATAGTGTGTTTGATTGACATATATTCAATTAAAGAACACATTAGCAAAATTTAACTAAAAAATAGCAAGTGTATAGACTAGAAGGGGGGAATCTGGGTTTTAGTTTTAGTTCCTATTGCTTACTTCAACTGTAAACTAAAAGATTTAATTACCCAGGCTCCAGGGGGAAAGTAGAAATTATTGATTTGGGGTGATGAAGTGTTGCTACTGGACACCAAATGTCAGCTCCCAAAACTCTCTGCTCTTGTCTTCTCTGTCAATGGGAGTTATCCTTTGCTAATAAGATAGGACATTGTTAATGGGAGTTGGGGTCCTGACAAAGGCATGGAGACTATTAGACAGCTCCTAGCTTCTCTCAGTGGGCTTAAATCTTGAGTCTTGATGAACTATGTCCCAAACATGGAAAGACCCACAGAGGTCCCTGCCCCCCTGCTTGAGCTCAATCCCTGAAGATGGGCAAAAACTGTTCTTATTGTTGTCAAAACTAGAAATTCTATAAACCATAGACATGCATCTGATAAACTGCAACTAGATTCTCAGATTAATAATTCTCAAAAGGATGGTTTGGGAAGGTTGAGGAAAAGACGCCAGGATCCTGAGAACCAGTATAGATTCTCAGTAAGAACGAGTATTGATGGGCTAATCATATTCCTGTGCAGAGTGGGTCACTAGACGAAGGAGGAAAGAAGACAGGGGACAGATCTTGTGTGTGAGTAAGGAGTTCCCAGAGGGAGGGTGGATGAATCTAGATGGCAGGCAAGGGGGCAGGTAATGGGCAGAAAGACAAAAAAAGAAGAAACAGGCTTAGCAACCCAGGAATGTGCCCTTTACACATTTATGTCCAGTCCCCTGCCCCAGGAGCTCCCTTGAGCACAAACTGCTCTCTTTCCAACATCCCACATGCCTGTGCTCAGAACACAGGTGGCATTTTCTTTGCTCCAGCCTCTCCCCAATACCACGATTCTTCTCTCTTGAATACAGTTCTTCAGAGCTTCCTCTGAGGGGCCTGCCTTTCTGCTCTACCACCCAGAACTCTCTGCATTCTCCCACCCTGACCTGCTACCTCCCTTCACTGCTTCTTGATTCCCCTGAGGACTTTGGAGCCCGATACTGTCTTCCACCTTCTTCACACCCTGCCATTACCCTGAGTTACTGCAGGGAGCGTGAGCCCCCAGTTAGAACCTGGACTCACTTCCTCCACCTTCTCCCATGCATCTCAGAGCATCTTCCGCTAACAGGACAGCAGGGACTGCCACCACGAGGCTGCAGGGCTCCCTCTCTGAAATGTAGATGCTTCTTGACCACAACCATCTCTCTGCCCAGATTTCTCTCTCACCCCCTCACCCTGGGGCCCACTAAGACCTCCATCTTCTCCACTACAGCACGTCTCCTTGTCTGTACCATCCCCTCTCTCTCACCAGGCTTCATTCTCCCTACTTTAACCACTGTCTCACAGTATCAGATTCCTGTTGCCGCTGTAACAAAGTACCACAGGATGAACACTAAGGACAGAAACTTATTCTCTCATGGGTCTGGAAGCAACAGTCTGAGTCAAAGCACCCCAGGGCCACACCCTCCTGAGGGACCTGAGACAGAATGACCCAGGGCCCCTTGCTGATGGTCAGGATGCGCCAGGCCTCCTTGGCTTGTGGTCACATCACTCCAGTCTCAGCCTCCATCTCCACACTGCCTTCTCCCTCTGTGTGTTTCAGGTCTTCTCAACCCCTCTCTTAAAAGGATATGCATGAAGGCACTCAGGGCCCACCTGGATAAGCCAGGATAAGCATCTCCTTTCAAAACCATTCATGTAACCACACCTTTTAACATATACAGTAATATTCATGAGTTTCAGGGGTCGGGAAGTGAGTAGGCCTTTACAGAGCTGGTTTTTTTCAGACCACTACCTTTGCTTTGGGCTTCCTGAGTAGCTCAGCTGGTAAGGAATCCACCTGCAATGCAAGAGACCCTGGTTCAATTCCTAGGTCAGGAATTTCACCTGGAGAAGGGATAGGCTACCCGCTCCAGTATTCTTGGGCTTCCCTAGTGGCTTAGATGGTAAAGAATCCACCTGCAATGTGGGAGACCTGGGTTCAATCTCTGGGTTAGGAAGATCCCCTGGAGGAGAGTAAGGCAACCCACTCTAGTATTCCTGCCTGGAGAATCCCCATGGACAGAGGAGCCTGGTGGGCTACAGTCCATGAGCTGCAGAGTCAAACACGACTGATTGAGCACATACATTTGCCAATATTCTCTACTCCTTTGCTCCCCTGATCCTTCTCTGCCATCCAGAAACCCTCGACATTCTTCCCACCTACACCTGGGCCATTGCTTGCTGCTGGACAATAACACACTCTCCTGGAGAGACGCCACTGCCAATTCCCAGCCTCCAGCCCAGGAAATTCAGATGTCACCTCCCTTCTGCATGAAGCTACACTAGAGAGTCAAGTCAGACCTGTAAACAGGCAAGGATGAGGACTTGGATTCAGGTCGAAATTACTTACATCTCCTTTGATTTATTTCAACAAGCAAGGCAAACAGTACAGACGATGTCCCTTGAAAGTGGGTGGACACAGTCTCTACCACTTGCCTTTTATCTGGTGGAGGCAGACCAGAAGTATCGCATCTTAGCAGCTCTTGTAAGGAGAAAACCACAGGACTCCAGGATCACAGAGCTGTGGGCCATGTCCTTCATTTTTTTTATTGGAGTTTAGTTGCTTTACAATGTTAGTTAGTTTCTGTTGTACGGCAAAGTGAATCAGCTACACATGTACGTATACCCTTCTTTGTCACCAGGAGCACTGAGCAGAGTTCCCTGTGCTGTACAGTACGTTCTCACTGGTTATCTGTTTCATACCAAGCACTGTATATATATGTCAATCCCGACCTCCCAGTCCTTCCTGGGAGTCCACCTCCACTTCCCCCTTAGCATCCATATATTTGTTCTCTACATCTGTGTCTCTATTTCTGCCTTGCAAATAGGTTCATCTGTACCATTTTTCTAAACTCCACATATATGCATTCAGGTACAATATTTGTTTTTCTCTTTCTGGCTTCACTCTGTGTGACATTCTGTAGGTCCAGCCTAAGTGTCCATCAACAGATGAATGAATGAAGACAATATGGTACACATATACAATGGAATGTCGTTGTTGTTGTTGAGTAGCGAAAACATGTTCATCTCTTTGTGACCCCATGGACTGTAGCCCACCAGGCTCCTCTGTCCATGGGATTTCCCAGGCAAGAATACTGGAATGGGCTGCTATTTCCTTCCCTGAGGGGATCTTCCTGACCCCAGGGATCAATCCAGGTGTTGATCCAGCATCTCCTGCAGTGGCAGGTGGGTTCTTTACTGCTGAGCCATCAGGGAAGCCCTGGAATACAACTGTGACCAAAAAAAAGGAATGAAATTGTACCATTTGCAGACACCATGGATGGACCTAGAGACAGTCACACCCTTTCACGTGCCCGGAGGACTCAGTGCCCAAAGCAACCTGTATATATAGAGCTGTGTAGAGGTTTCCCAGGAGCCGCTCACTCGGGCCCAGGTCTGCCTTTGGCATCCTGTGGTCCCCACCATGCCAGTGCTGGGGTCTGACAGGTCTCCGTCCCCGCTCCCTGGGAGGTTCCCACACCTGCTCAGCAGAGTGCCCAGATCTTTCCCTTTGCGTTCAGAGTAAAACCCAAAGCCCCTGACAAGGATGGCATCAGAGTCCCCTCAGCCCCCTCCTTCCACCTCCATCACCAGACTCCCGATACCCGACACCCAGGTGCTTGGAGGTGTTCACTTTTCTCTCCTGCCTGCTAGTCCCCCGCCTCCCACCACCCACCAGCAGCCAGACTCGCTCTGTCCTCCCTGAAGCCGCCCCGCCGTCCTCCTCCAGCCCATCACCCCCATCACCACGGCCACCGCAGGGGGAGGCGCCGCTCCTCTGTCTGAATCCAGCCCTGGATTCCCTCTGCCACACGAGTGCTCGTGCCAGTTCCCAACGAGCCACGTTTAGTGTCATCTGCTCTCTCATGCCGCAGAATCCCGCCAGGCAGATGCGTGCGTGCCCAGCACTGCGCCTGACACACATGAAACCTCAATAAATGCTGAGAAAACCAGGGCCGTGTCCTCAGTCATCACCTGTAGGCTTTGCTTTTTAATTTTTATTGAAATACAGTTATTGTCTTATTTTTTATTTGAAAAAATATCTTTCAAAAGGTAATTTTAAATTACCCTTTTCACTTTTAAAGGGAAATTTTGCTCACTATGTAAATCTAGGTTAGCAAGATTTTTTTTTCTTTTAACATTTAAAGATCCCACTCCAAGTTTTTCTTGCTTCCTTGTTTTTGACAAGAATTCCATTGTAATTCTTTTTCTTAATTTCTTTCTTTATTGAAGTATAATTGATTTGCAATGCTGTGTTAACTTCTACTGTATAGAAAAGTGACTCCGTTATACACATATATACCTTCTTTTTATATTGTTTTCATTACAGTTTATCCCAGGATATTTAATATGGTTCCCTGTGCTGTACAGTAGGACCAAAATATAGTTGCTTTGCAATGATGTGTTAATTGCGGCTGTACAGCAAAGTGAGATAGACAAATATCTTCTTTTTCAGATTCATTTCTATTGCAGGTTATTATACGATAGCTTGAGACCCTGAAGTTGTTCATTATCCACACAAAATGAAATACCAGGAATGAGAAAGGTGCTAGTCCCACGGCACTCTGTACAAGTCAGGCTGACGACAATATTTCACACATGGCTGCCAGCCTTCCGGGGCGGGGGCGGGGGGGGGATTGAAACCGTGAAAGCTTACAAACAGCTGGAGAACCTAAGGACACTCACCTCAAAGAAGACGACCTTCAAATTCTTGAGACTCTGACACACGGTTGCAATGGGGCTCAACCACAAGCCAGAAGTTCCTACCGGTCAGACAGGGAAGGGAGAGAAGGACTCGGGGGCCTGAGGGTGGGGGTGTCCCTGGGAGAGGCAGGAGGGCTGTGGACACTCATCATGAGGACGCTCAGACTGGAGGTTTCCTACAGACTCTGCAACCCTGCCACCCCCAGAGCCAAGTTAATGAGCACAGCAGGCACTTGCTCTGCAGCAGCTCTGGCCCAGCCTGCCCTCTGTCAAGCTGCCGGGGTGCCCTCAGCGTTGAGTAAGCCTCCCCAGCCAGACCCATCTCTGCTACCCGAGTGGAGACAATTCCAGCCAAACCTTTCAGCATGACTGGATTTCTTCTCGTTTCCAACTGTCTGTCAGTGATTACAGAATTGCATATTTTGTTAGACTGTGACAAACTGCTTCAAAAGTAATGCAAAAAAAAAGCAAACAGCAACTACTTTATTAATATTTTCCTAAGAAACCTTAGAATGAGAACCTCGCCACTTCCTCATCTGATATTGCGCTTTCTCGTTTGCACAGAACACAATCATTATTTTCTAGCTGACATGTTTGATTTATGGTTCCTAATATCTTTCAAGTAATGTACTTGGTAATTGTAGTCACTCTATTGATTTTCATAAAACTTCTTTGTTCTCTGTGAAGCCACATCCGAAGCTGGTGATTTACATGCCCTCCATCCCCAGCTGTTGTTGAGGGCGTGGGTAAAGTAAATATTCGAACAGGACTTCCCCCCAGCTCTGGACATCATTTGCCCTGGGAATGAATCTTTCAAATCCCTTATGAATCTACCCATTCACAACTGTGTGTTCCTAACCAATTCACACAGCCTTTGTGTGTTCAAACAAAGAGGTGCACCAATAAAAATAATCAAGTGGAGGCAAGAAGGAATTAACTTACCTTCAGAGCACCACAGGTAGTTAATAACTGTTATTTTGGGAAAGGAAGGTCAAAACTGCTAAGGAAGAGAATGTTAGGAACAGACCCTGATGTTTCATCTCTCTCTGCTAGAAGCCCTAGTCCTTCTCGAGATGAGTTTTCTTGGTGGACTTCAAAGGTGTTCAGCTGCCAGGCTGGGTAACTTTTAATACATGCATGTGTTTCCCTGTGAGGCCCATCCCATAGACAAATTTAAAGATGCTCATTTCCTCAAGTCTAAATGGGCTTGGCAAACCTGCTGCTCTCACCTTACAATCCGCTCAGCTTGCCACCATCCATATTCAAAACATAGCTCTGGGGACTGGGCAGAGTGGTTATCCACTGGTACCACTACAGAAAGGAGACAGAAGCTGCACACTGATGGTGTGGAGCCAGTTCAGGTCCAGCAGGCTCTAGTCTCTGCAACTTTGCTGGGTGCTCCCTGGTCTGTTTTGGAACCAATGTCCCCAGAATAGCCCTGCTTCAGGAGCCAGAGGGAAAGGCCTCCGATTCCTGCTCCTCCATGGACTGGCTGGGTAATAGCAGTCAAGCTTCCCTCAGCCCCTGCCTCCTCTCTATAAACAAATGACTAATCGTTCTCTCCACTTCACCAGATCGATCTGAGAATCCAGTGATACAGATAAGCAAAAGCATTTGATAAGAAATAAGTCACGGACTGAACATACGGTCATGGCATTCGTCACCCAAGATGCTGTGGGGAGATATTCCCCGCTGTGCCTGGGAACAAAGGATGGTGCTGTGCAGGGCAAGTGTCACAAGTGAGCACATTTGGGCCTGTTTTAAGTCCACAGGATTTTGATGCAATTTAAACATTGGGTCAGTTGAACACGGGGGCTTACCTGGTGGCTCAGACAGTAAATAACCTGCCTGCAATGCAGGAGACCCAGGTTCAATCCCTGGGTCAGGAAGATCCCCTGGAGAAGGGAACAGCAATCCACTCCAGTATTCTTGCCTGGAGAATCCCATGGATAGAGGAGCCTGGTGGGCCACAGTCTATGGCGTTGCAAAGAGTCAGACACGACCAAGCAACCGACACAGAGATGTCCACAGTTGAACACGGAACTTTCCTAAGCACAAAATCAGATGTCTCCCCAGACTGTGCTGATGATAAATAAGGGGTTATGTACAAGCTGCATGCAAGCAAAACCACAGAAGGGGCAGGATGGGGGTGGCACACACTCTGCTCCAGATGAATGTGCCAGCCTGGTGATGCTGCAGCAGGGGATTGTCCCCCAAGGGCACTGACTGTGACTGTCTTACCCACCCCATCTTAAAGGAGTGGTAGCCAAATGTAATTCAGTTCAGATGGGGCCTGGAAGATGCTGATGGATCCCTCACTCTAAGAGGCTGACAAGCTCTCAGGCCCCTTCCTGACCTCAGACCTCCAGCTATGGGTCTAGGAATCCACATGTTGAAGGTCTTCTTGGTCATTCTTACAGAGCCTGAGATTTGAGGAGCTTGCTGGAAATTCTGTTTTAGAGACTTTTGTGGCCAATCTCCAGATATCTCCATGGCCAAGACTTGGGTCTGAGTATGGCTCCTGCATCTCTGCAGGGGTATAACAGCAGGTGAGTCATTTAGCTGAGGTCTCACTCGTGAAGTGGGAATGACAACCTATCCTCACAGGGTTGTTAAAGGGGCAAAGAGGAAAGCGCACATCAAAGTGCTGCATAAACTACGGGAGTCATGCCAGCGGCGGTGCAGCTGCATTTTTCATTGCTGGGGTGGCAGCTGCCTGAGCCCCCAGACACTGGCCAGCATAGAGAGGTGAGCCCTGACCACGGCCAGGGACATGATCTGCAGCTGCGGGGCCTGCCCCTGAAAGTCCTCTCACCCGCAGTCAGCTCTGAGGTCTCAGTACCAAGAATTGGACCCTTCTGGGGACTTCCCTGGTGGTCCAGTGGCTAAGAATCTGCCATACAATTCAGGGGATGTGGGTTGGATCTCTGGTCGGGAAGCTGGGATCCCACATGCCATGAGGCAACTAAGCCCACGTGCTTCAGCTACTGAACCCACGCAGCACAACTAGAGAGCCCGTGTGCCACAAGCAAGACCTGACCTGCCGGGGTCCAGCCCCAGGGGATCCAGGGTAATTCGAAGCAGGGACAGAGTCGGCGAGAAGAGACTTATTAGAAATTTAAAGGGAGATTAGAGAAGAATAATGTAGTGAAAAAATAGAAGAGAAAGAGGCTGATATTCCTTGGTTTACACGGAAAGCTAATAAAGTCTCAAGACAAGAATCTTGTACCATATACGTTAGGCCACAGGCACCCGCTTGAATAGCAGAAGGTGCCCGTCCTTGGGCTCCCTCTTGCATGGGTCTTAGAAGCCCAGGCAAATAAGTAGACATGGAGAGCCTCTGCATTTCAAGGGATCAGCCTGAAAAAGAGAGGGCGGGAGAGGGAGAAAAGAGAGAGAGAGTTGACACAGGGGAGCCAGATTTCTAAGAAACTAGTTCAATAAACTGGTCTGAGAAACTGGTCCGTCCTTTATTTTTCAGGAAAGCTTTTTATGCTTTTGGTTGTACATCGAGATCAAATGGATAATACAAAGTTATGCAGGGTCAGCAGCCCTGACCCTTATCAAGACCAGGCTTTCTTTTCTGCAAATCTTTCTGTATACAAAAGGTCTCAGGTGATTTACATTATCTTCTGGCCAAAAGGGCCTCTTAACATTTTATGGCTCTCTTCCTTAATGAATGTTAATCTCATTTTTCCTGAGGTGTTTTTCTTTAATCTGCATCACCTTCAAAGTACTAAATAAAGTTACATTAAAAGATATGAAAACTTGGCAGCAAGTATTGGCTCAACAATGAAACCCTTAGTCAGTTTTATTCTAGTGATTTTTCCTAGAATTTCTTAAGCTTTCAGTGCCTCTCGCGGTTGGGAGGCTGTAAACAATTCACATGCGCAGTTGTAAAACTACAGACCGTCAGGTAAGTTAGAAAGCTATCAGACAGGTTTAAGCCGAGACATTCTTTTTACTCCCAGGAGATTTATTGACTAGAGCTCTAAGTTAATTCCTTTTAGAAGAAGGTGGTGGGGGACAGTCCCTGTTAATGTCAGAAGCGTAAGCAAAAAGCATAATGCAGTAAGGCAGGCAGACTCTGGTTTTGGGGCAGATGCACGAGCAGATCCAGCGAGGCTCCCTTAAGGCCTGACTCGCCTTTGCCTGTCTAGCCCGTTAACCTCATGACCTTTGCCACGGGCGGGACTCCTCGTGCTGGCTCCCGGCACTGACCCTTCTCACTGGGGTTTCATTGAAAAGCTAACATCCTGCTCCGTAATAGATTAACACTGTGTATGCACTACATATTACTTGACAGACACTTTTTGTACATTACCTACTTTACTCCTAACACCTGATGAGGTAGTATTATTACCATCTTTATTCCCCTTTTTGCAGAAGAAGAAAGCAAGGTACAGAAGAGTTAAGAGTGTGTGCGTGCTCAGTCACTCAGTCGTGGTCCAACTCTTTGCAATCCCATGGACAGTAGCCCACCAGGCTCCTCCACCCATGGAATTTTCCAGGCAAGAATATTGGAGTGGGTTGCCATTTCTACTCCACAGAAGAATTAAGAACTTGCTCCCAAATCACACTTTTATTGCTGCCTGTGTCAGGGCTAGAAGCCAGGCATCCTGACCCCAGCGCCTAAGATCGCTGCATTGTGCCCTCTCCATGTGCAAGAGGCACCCTGGCTCCTGCCTGTCCTGTCTCCTCTGACACATGCAGACCACCAAGGCACGAAGAAACAGGGACTACAGTCCTATCAGCCTGGCAACATCCCTCCCACAGCACTGAGCTGACAGCACCCCTGTGCAACACTCCTTTTCTTTCTTTTTTTCACTTAGACTTTGGTTATATACAGAAAGAGTAAAACTATAATCTTGATTGTATTAGTCTCAGTTTAGGAAACCACTGCTATGCATTCACATAAGAAAATTACTGAAGAACCATTATGAGTCTTGCAGCCAGAATGTCATACCTGAGAGCAGGAAATGCCTGAAGAGCTTCTAGATGAAGTGAGCCTAGAACTGAACATCGATTTGCCGTTTCTCAAGGAGAAAGTGGCAAACTCTTCTGTTGTTAATATAAAAATACAGAGCTTTCAGATCCCATAGGACTAGTTCAAGATCTAATTAGATTTCTCAAGAGTGACTAAAAGTACCAATACATTTTCTTTTCTTTTAAAGGGCAAAGTCCGCCCATCATTAGTGATTAATACTCACAGGCATTCTTCAGAGCCTCATTCAGCAAGCAGTATCAGGTACCCAGGTGGCAAGGGGTTGAGCATATGTCTTTCCTGAACCACAACAATGGAGGCCAGCCTGGAAGGTGGGGTGGAGTGGGAGACAGGCCCAGGATGAGACCATCCAGTAGCAAAATAGCAAAATAAGAAGCCTATAAAACAGTTTTAAGCAGCCAAGTCAAGGTAGCAGTTCTTCTCTAAAATATCATGAAGAAGCAATGAGGATAAGAGACAGAAACACACATTCTTTTTTAAACTTTTTATTTTGTGTTGGAGTATAAGATTTGCCTCATAACTCAGTCAGTAAAAGTCTGCTTGCAGTGCAGAAGACCCGAGTTCAATTCCTAGGTCAGGAAGATCCCCGGAGAAGGAAATGGCAACCCACTCCAGTATTCCCACCTGGAGAATCCCATGAACAGTGGAGCCTGGCAGGCTACAGTCTATGGGTCGAAAGAGTCGGACACCACTGAGCGACTAAGCACACACACACACACTGGGGTATAGCCGGTTAACAATGCTGTGATAATTTCAGATGGATAGCAGAGGGACTCAGCCATACATGTACACGTACCTGTTCTCCCCCAAACTCCCCTCCCATCCAGGCTGCCACACAATATTGGCCAGAGTTCCCTATGTTGCATAATAAGACCTAGTTGGTTATCCATTTTAAATATAACATTTTAAATACACACAGATCTCAAACTCCTGAACTCTCCTTTCTCTCCACCCTTCCCCACCCCCGGCAATCATAAGTTTGTTCTCTAAGTCAGAAATGTAAATTCAATCTTCATGGAAACTCTAATATTGAAGAGCAGTCAGATGCATTAGAGTCAGGATGGGTTCTGGAGGATGCTGAGAGAGGAGAGCCATGGCCACAGAGATCAAAGCCAAGCAGAAAGCATGGTTCTGTCAAGTGGTACCATCTGATGGGCAGTGTCAGCAGGAAGGGTGTGTGTGTGAGTGGCGGGAGCTTCCCTGGACCTGATTCGGCACAAAGGAAAATTAGAGAAGGCAGGAATGAGTAAACGCTCATATAAATGGTCTGCAAATGTAAGACATTGCAAGTCAGTGAGACAGGACAGGGGTGTGACACCCCAGCAGAGGAGATTGCAGCTGCCAGTATCAATCAGGAAGAGAGAAATCCAAATCAAAATAATTCACACTTATAAAGCTGTAACATAAGGAGAACTCCCAAGACATGGCACCATGAAAATGTTGCCATGAGACAGATGAGGTTGTGAGCCAATATATCAACATGAATTCATAAACGTATTGAGAAGCAGCTGCCAGGATAAAAGTAAAGCTCAGAGTAGAGGCAGGACTCCAATGAAGCCTGGAAACACAGCACCAGGAGTAGCAGCATCTGGGAAAGAAGAGAAAAAAAAAATCATTACCAAAGTGAAGGCCACACTAAGAGCAGTCCCAAAGATAACAGACACCAGGAAAATCAGCAAAAGGGACACAGAAGACAGGACTGAGAAATACAACAAATAAAATGATAGTAAAGAGCCAAAAATAATCATAGCTAAAATAATAAACATGAAGTGACAGTTGCTCAGTCATGTCCGACTCTTTGCAACCCCATGGACTATACAGTCCATGGAATTCTCCAGGCCAGGATACTGGAGTGGGTAGCCTTTCCCTTCTCCAGCGAATCTTCCCAACCCAAGGACCGAACCCAGGTCCCCTGCATTGCAGGGGGATTCTTTACCAGCTGAGCCACCCAGGGAATCCCAAGAATACTGGAATGGGTAGCCTATCCCTTCTCTAGGGGATCTTCCCAACCCAGGAATCAAACCAGGGTCTCCTGCATTGCAGGTAGATTCTTTACCAGCTGAGCTACCAGGGAAGGCCATAATTTATTTAGTCACCTTATAAGGAAACTACTTGCTATTAGTATCACCATTTGATGAAAAGTAAAACCTGGGTCCCCCGCATTGCAGGTGTATTCTTTACTGTCTGAGCTACCAGGGATAAAGATTTTAAAAGGAGATCTAACATAGTTATCTCTTGCCCACCACCATCAAAACAAAAATTTAACTGAAATAATAGAACAGGGGGCTTAGGTGTTGCAAGTGGTAAACAACCCACCTGCCAATGCAGGAGAGGTAAAAGACGCATGTTCCATCCCTGGGTGGGGAAGATCCCCTGGAGAATCCCATGGACAGAGAAGCCTGGTGGGCTACAGTCCATGGGATTGAAAAGGGTCAGACACAAGTGAAGCAACTTAGCATGCCTACACACAATAGAACAGGAAAGATATAATTCAAGACATTTTTTCAAAAACAAAAGCTGGATTTGAACCTGCACCTGAAACTATGTGCCATATTCCTTGAATTAAAAAAATGAAACAAACCCATTAACACTGAGACATTTCCTGAAAATGTGATTGGACTTCAGAAATAATGAAAGAGTTATGTGGACCTCGAGGTAAAACATTCATCTACTAAAGGAAAAACAATCCTTTGACCTGGGACCCTAAAAAAATAGTACAATAGTCCCAAGTCCAAAAAGAAAGAATATATGGACCTAAGAAAGGGATGTATGACCTAAGGAAAGAATATATGCCTAAGAATTTATACCCAGCAAATTTTATTCAAGTATAAACTGAAAAATATCCCAGAGAATATTGCTGCCGTGAACATCTCTTGAAGAAATTTTTAGAGGATCTTTTAGCCAAGCAAAAGAGGACAGACGAGCAGTGAATCCTGACTCTAACTCTAGGAATCAAACGACAACAAACATAGGAATTATAGTTGAAGAACAGAATCTAAGTGCTATAGACGATATGACAATGATGTAATTGATAACATTTAGGAAGAAAAGAACTGAACAGTGAGAGATAAAGTGGTACATTGAACTCCTCATCTTTTACAGAATTGGATAAAAATAGCAATTGATGATATAAGTCCTATAGGAAAATGCATGTGTGTTTTATATAAAGGCAGACATATCATCACATAAAGGGTGGTGGAGCAAAAGAAAAAAAAAAGAATGGCGAAGATGGAAATACAGTTATTTCATTTTTCACAAGATAAAAGTGAAAGATGAAAAATAAACTCCTTTTCCAAACTAGGAATAGAAAGGAACTTCTCTCATTAAAAGTGTATATAGAGAAAGAAACATAGAAAGTATACTTTATCCTGAAATGCTGAAAATGTTATTTTGGGAATTAAGAACAAGAGATGCTGGGACTTCCATAGAGGTTCAGTGGTTAAGTCCCCATGGACTGCAGCATGCCAGGCCTCCCTGTCCATCACCTTCTGGAGGTTACTCAAACTCATGTCCATTGAGTCAGTGATGCCATCCAACCATCTCATCCTCTGTCATCCCCTTCTCCTCCTGTCTTCAATCTTTCCCAGCATCAGGGTCTTTTCAAATGAGTCAGCTCTTCACATCAGGTGGCCAAAGTAGTGGAGTTTCAGCTTCAACACAGTCCTTCCAATGAACACTCAGGACTGATCTGCTTTAGGATGGACTGGTTGAATCTCCTTGCAGTCCAAGAGACTCTGCCCCCTAAAACCCTAACTCCGGGACACTCTGAGAGTCGCTTTTTCAGCAAAGCATTTTCAAGGGTCAGGTGAGGGAGGAGTCTGGCTGGTTGTTGCAAACTTCTTGGCCCAGGAATCCTTTGTTCTTACAACTGGCCACATAGATTGGCTCAGGATGTTTCTGTAAACTTCCAAGACAAATGTTATTCTTTGTTCTGCAAATTTGTATCTCTATATGAATGAGAAAGTGTTATACTTTTAAGGGTCAGAGCCTTCAGAATAGGCCACCCTGAATATTTCAGACTGTAGGCAATATTCTTAACTTGTAGCTAAAGCAATAAAAGGCAAAAGTTAAAGAGAAAGAAACAGATTCAATATGGAGTCAGATTCGTTCTTTGTGATTAGACTTTCATATGTTTCCAGTGCCACAGTGCATGTCTCCACCTGTAGAGAGCCAGGGACCAGCTAGTGGAGAAAGGTAGAAATGGCCAGCTGGACAGGAAACTGGCCATTTTCCGAAAGCTGCAGAGACAGCTCATTCAGGCAGGGCCCAGTGCAAAATGAAAATGAGGGTCCCTTGTTCAAAAAGCATGGATAATGTGTCATGAAATGTACTAAAATGTAAAGCTTTTCCCTCTTGCATGTTCTCTTGATTTTTCATGGTGTTTTATATAAGCTGTGTAATGTCATTGTAAGTAAAGAAAATTAAGTTTTTTTAAATTACTGGCATATGTTTTGCTATTTATCTTTATATCATGTGATGCCCTTTCAAATGCAAATAGAAAAGCATTTAACTCAAATGCTGAATCACTAAAAGTACACAACTCATATTTTGTAGCTCATGCATGCATATGTATTTTGTTCTTACCAAAATGGTGGAAATGCCACACAAAATTTAACTTAACTGTGTTGTTTCACTTCTTAATATGCATATATTCTGCCAACACTCTCTACCTTTAGCTGGCTGTTGAGTAAGGACACCAAAAGGGAAGGAACTGCGGGTTGCCCAGT
The DNA here is from genome assembly GCF_042477335.2 of Ovis canadensis. Lineage (NCBI taxonomy): Eukaryota > Metazoa > Chordata > Mammalia > Artiodactyla > Bovidae > Ovis > Ovis canadensis. The sequence continues at coordinate 13,172,156 of NC_091253.1, forward strand.
CTTTCCCTTTCCGTTATGTCCCTGATATCACCGTGAGTGGTTGGCTAACATAAGGAAGTGACATGAGGGAAAAAGGGTGTGCTTGGGTTTATTGGTCATCCGTGCACTTATGAGACGGGCCTGGGCCTTGGGATCTCCTGCTCAGTGCTTGCACCTGGACACACCTCTTCCTGAGAAACAAAATGCAAAAGAAATTGTATGGGACCAAAAGCAACTGCATGCGTGTGCAGTTAGGGCAAATTCTGGACAATAGCTACAAAGAAACCAAAAAAGCCACCTGCCACTTTCAAGGAGCCTGGAGCAAATGTAGGGTGTCAGGAACAAAAGCAGCATACTGAGCATGCCCCCTGGACACAACACCACCTACGGGATGGGCAAAACACGTAAGCCACCACTCCGGCTCAACCTCTGGACACCTCCATACCCTCACCCCATGCAAGGAACAAGCTTGCCCCACCTAAGGGAGCAAGGAAGCAATGGAACCTGTTGCTTGTTCTTGCTCCTCCCTGCTGTAGCAGAGGTCCCAAAAGAACCTTGCCTGAATTTCTTGTCTGGCCTCTAATCATTTTCTGTTGGTTGAGGAAGGCCAAGAACCCTGGACGGTAACATTTAGAATGCTAGCACCTCCTTTCTGGGCTTGAAGCAAGTTCTGGTTCACATGGAAATGCAGCCTCTCTATCTCCATATGGGCAGCGTCTCCATGTGCTCAGCCTTGTGCAATCCAGGTACTCCTCCAACTCCCAACGCCCCAGGTACTTGAATTCCATGCTCCCTGGAATCCCATGTTCCTGGGCATCATCACACTGCATGTGGGTGGGCCCAGACCCACCTGACAAAAAACAAGCTCAGGGATAAAAGTATTAAGAGTTTCCTGATGATGACAGCAGAACATTAAAGTTTGGGGACCATTGAAGTTTGAGGCCTGATGCGATCGCTGGCACTGTGAAGCCAGCCCTCCATTCTGGAGTCTGCTGTTAAATGAGAAACTGAAATACAAAGACAGGCTCTTCCTCACCAGCATCTTTCTTGTCTATTTAATATCATAATAAATGTTTAGGAGATACATCATTAGAGTCATCATATCAAAAATGTTTGAATGACATGATTTATGCTGCAAATTTTATTTTCCAAGGTCCTATTTTTCAGTTCATTATCGACCTGTCTCTATATGAGAGAACAGAATAATCTTCTGAGGGTTCTTATTGACACTGCTACTGAATTTCTATGATTGCTAATGCAGGATATGGAAATTTTCCCTCCAGAATAAGAATGAATTCTTAAGCCTGAAGTTACTCTTCAGGGAATAAATTCAAACTGATGGACTCTGAGATTAGCATGCAGCGAGTTTGGAGATATGCCTGCTCTTTATCCATCAATTGGCAGCTGGTGGGGAAAACCCTGGGTTACTCTGCATCCTGTATTTTGCAATGCAACGGGGGCCACACAAGCTGAAGAAGATTCTTCAATCATCATGATGCTTATTCCATTGAATATTCTATATTTTCAAAATATTTTGAGTTCCAATTGCCCCAGAACCAATGTTGGCTGTATTACAGAAAGTGACCAGATGCCCAGGAAGGGGAGGAAAGTCTCTTCCTTTTAATGAACTGTATTGGATGCAAATTATGTATGCTATGGTCTTTCCAGTAGTCAGGTACAGATGTGAGAGCTGGACCATAAGGAAGACTGAGTGCCAAAGAATTGATGCTTTTGAACTGTGGTGCTGGAGAAGACTCTTGAGAGTCCCTTGAACTGCAGGGAGATCCAACCAGTCCATCCTAAAGGAAATCAGTCCTGAATATTCATTGGAAGGACTCATGCGGAAGCTGAAGCTGAAGCTCCAATACTGTGGCTACCCAATGAGAAGAGCCAGCTCATTAGAAAAGACCCTGATGCTGGGAAAGATTGAAGGTAGAAGGAGAAGGGGATGACAGAGGATGAGATGGTCGGATGGCATCACCAATTCAATGAACAAGAACTTGGACAAACTCTGGGAGATGGTGAGGGACAGTGAGGCACGGCATACTCCAGTCCATGGTATCGCAAAGAGTTGAACACAACTTGGCAACTGAACAGACAAACAAATTGGATGCAAACATATCTGCAATGTTTAAGTGTAAGTGCATGCTCAGTCTCTCAGCCATGTCCACCCCTTTGTGAACCCGTGGACTGTAGCCCACCAGGTTCCTCTGTCCATGGGATTATCCCAGCACATGGAAAGCCCCATGTCTGTTGAAACGGTCCTTATAAGTGACCTGAGGCAAGTCACTAAATTTCTGTGTAAAGAGACTGATAACAACAGTATTTAGTTATGGGCTATGTGTGATTTAACTAAGATACAGAAGACTTAGCCCAGCCCCTGTGCATAGAAAGTGCTTGTGACTGCTAGCTCTCATTCCTGGCTGTAGTTGGTAGCCTCTTGTGTCATTCATGCAGAGGAAGAGACGGTGACAGAGACCCAAAGGCGCCTCTCCAGCTGCCCGCCGCTCCTACCCTGTTGAAATTCTCACAAGTGTTTATAGCAGAACCCTCCAGCAAGTCTACCACCCTCAGAGAACTGTTTCCTGGACTTCTCAGAAGGCGCAGATGACACAGAGGCTGAGCATCCTGCCCTCTGGCCCCTGGGTCCACAGCCGGACCCAGAAGCTCACTCTCCCCCTGGTGGTCCCAGGGGGCCCTGGAGACTCTGCTTTGCCTTTGACTCGGATCAGAACTTCTGACCCTTGAGGAAACGAAGGTAAAGACTTGGGCCCTCAACATATTAGAACATGTCTCACCACACAGTAAAAATAACACCAGAGACCAACAGTGTGCCAACAATATGGACCACAGAAATAGCTTCTCAGAGAAAGATGCGGGTGTCTTCAGCCCTAGAAACCAGAAACATTTACAGTCGAGGCTCCAAGAACATACTCTCTACCTCTAACTGGGAGGCTAGCCGCAGAAGTTTATGGTAAGGAAGATCACAGAGCAACATCCAGCCAACAACACTTCACTTGGATTGACTACTCAGTTTACTAATTATCCTCAAAGCAACAGCCTTCCCTCATCTTCTTTTATTTTTAGGGTTCAATAGAGTTCTTTTCGTACTTGATATTTGTGTATATTGCAAAATTATCACCATAATAAATCCAATTAACAGCTGTCACTATATGTAGTTACAAAATTCTTTTTCTTCTGATGAGCACTTTCAAGATTCACTCTCCTAGCCACTTTCACATATGAAATACAATATCATTAACTAGTCATCATGCTGTGAACTACATCCCAGGACTTGATCATTTCATAACTGGAAGGTTGCATTTTTTCACCACCTACATCCATTTCCCCCACTCATCCCTACTCATCTTATATAAGCAGAAGTAACTGCGAGTACAATAAGCAGGAAGACTGCCCAAAAAGGAAAGGTAGGAGCCCCCAAGAAACACAAGAATCAGAAAACAGTCTATTAAATGACCCACAGATCCAAGAAATCACAATAGATATTAGGAAATGTTTTGAACTGAACAAAAACTAAAACAAAACGTATGAAAATGTGTGAAATGCAGCTAAAACAGTTCTGAGAGGGAAATTTATAGCGTAATTTGCTTATACTTGAAACACAAAGTGCCTAAAAGTCAATGATTTCAACTTGCAACTTAAACACCTAGGAAAAGAAAGGCACCGTAAGCCCAAAGCAAATAAAAGGAAGGAAATTAGTAAAGATAAAATAGACATTACTACACCAATGAAGCAGACAAGTAATAGGGAAAATCAACAAAGGGGAACTTGGTTCTCTTTCTAATTTTTGTTGGAGTATATTTGCTTTGCACCGTTGTGTTGGTTTCTGCTCTACAGCAAGCTGAATGAGCTACATATACACATATATCCACCGGTTTTCAGATTCCCTTTCAACTTGTGTGTGCTCAGTCACTCAGTCATGTCCCGCTCTCCGTGACCACATGGACTGGAGTCCGCCAGGCTCCTCTGCCCACGGAATTTCCCAGGCAAGAATACTGCAGTGGGGGCTATCATTTCCTCCTCCAGAGGATCTTCCTGATCCAGGGAACAAATCTGCATCTCTTGCTTCTCCTGCATTGACAGGCAGACTCTACCACTAGCACTACTTGGGAAGCCCAGAGTTCCTTGTTTTGTTGTTTTTGTTTGTTTGTTTGTTTGATTGATTTTAAGATAGTGAGATTTGTAAATTCCTAGTGAGGTCAGTCAAGAAGAAGAAAACACAAAACACAAATTACCAATACTCAGAATGGAGCTTAACTGCTATTTAGAAAAAAAAAAATCGTAATACAAGCCTCAAATAGAGTCCCAGGTGGCACTGAAGTGAAGTGAAGTGAAATGAAGTCACTCAGTCATGTCCGACTTTTTGAGACCCCATGGACTGTAACCCACCAGGCTCCTTGGTCCATGGGATTTTCCAGGCATGAATACTGGAGTGGGTTGCCCCTGCTATTGCTAAGTCACTTCACTGGTGTCCGACTCTGTGTGACCCCATAGACGGCAGCCCACCAGGCTCCCCCCTCCCTGGGATCCTCCAGGCAAGAACACTGGAGTGGGTTACCATTTCCTTCTCCAATGCATGAAGGTGAAAAGAGAAAGTGAAGTCGCTCAGTAGTGTCCGACTTAGCGACCCCATGGACTGCAGTCTTCCAGGCTCCTCCATCCATGGGATTTTCCAGGAAAGAGTACTGGAGTGGGGTGCTGTATTAGTTTACGGTAAAGAGCTTGCCTGCCAATGCAGGTGACATGAGAGACACATATTCGATCCCTGGGTCGGGAAGATTCCCTGGAGAAAGAAATGGCAACCACTCCAATATTCTTGCCTGGAAAATTCCGTGGACAGAGGAACCTGACGGACTATTGTCCACGGGGTCATAGAGTGGGACTGAGCACATACAAACAGAGCTGGGAAACCAGCAGGGGGAGCTCTTGTTCCAAGTCGGGAAAGCATCGTCACCCTGCTTAACTTCTATGCAGAGTACATCATGAGAAACGCTGGGCTGGATGGAGCACAAGCTGGAATCAAGACTGCTGGGAGAAATAACAATAACCTCAGATAAGCAGATGACACTACCCTGATGACAGAAAGCAAAGAACTAAAGAGCCTCTTCATGAAAGTGAAAGAGGAGAGTGAAAAAGTTGGCTTAAAGCTCAACATTCAGAAAACAAAGATCATGGCATCCAGTCCCATCACTTCATGGCAAATAGATGGGGAAACAATGACAGACATTATTTTCAGGGGCTCCAAAATCACTGAGGATGGTGACTGCAGTCATGAAATTCAAAGATGTTTGTTCCTTGAGAGAAAAATTATGACCAACCTAGACAGCATATTAAAAAGCAGAGTCATTACTTTGTCAACAAAGGTCCGTCTAGTCAAGGCTATGGTTTTTCCAGTAGTCATGTATGGATGTGAGAGTTGAAAGAAAGCTGAGCGGAGCTGGTGATGGACAAGGAGGCCTGGCGTGCTGCAGTTCATGGGGTCGCAAAGAGTCGGACACAACTGATCGACTGAATTGAACTGAGCACCGCAGAATTGATGCTTTTGAATTGTGTGTTGGAGAAGACTCTTGAGAGACCCTTAGACTGCAAGGAGATCCAACCAGTCTATCCTAAAGGAGACGAGTCCTGGGTGTTCACTGGAAGGACTGATGCTGACGCTGAGACTGTAATACTTTGGCCACCTGATGCAAAGAACTGACTCATTTGAAAAGACCCTGATGCTGGGAAAGATTGAAGTTGGGAGGAGAAGGGGAAGACAGAGGATGAGATGGTTGGATGGCATCACCTACTCAATGGACATGAGTTTGAGTAAACTCCGGGAGTTGGCGATGGACAGGGAGGCTTGGCGTGCTGCAGTCCGTGGGGTCACAAAGAGTCGGACACGACTGAGCGACTGAACTGAACTGAACTGATGATGGTGCCAGAACCCAGCAGGAAGGAGAAAGACTCTTGTCTTTCCTGGCAAGAACTTGGCTGTGAAAAACCAGGGGACTTTTGGTTTTCAGCCCCCCCAGCTTCATTTCCCCTCTGTGAAGATCTCCTTCCCTTACTGGGAGTGGGGGTGGAGGGAGTGAGGGGCGACTTGCAGGCTGCTCACATGGTTGCAGACCCCAAATTGCAATTCTCTGCTGGATAAATGCACCTTCACTGGAGACCCATCTGGCAGTCTATTTCAGGTCAACACTACAAAAACTATGTTTTTCAAAAGGATGTTGAGAATTGTTATAAAAAGTTTTATGACAATAAATGTGACAACCCATATTAAGTGGAAAAATTATTAGAAAGACTCAAATTACCAAAACTGACCCAATAAGAACATTCTTAAAAAACATAAATAGCCCAATATCTGTTAGAGAAATTGAATTTAAAATCAAAAGCCTTCCTACAATGAAAACATCAGGTGCAGATAGCTTCACTAATGAAGTACAGCCAAAACAGCTTCAAAAAAGGTCACTGGAGAATTCATACAACCTGATTTCAAGACTTAACATAAAGTTACAAAAATCCAGGCAGGATGGTATTGGTCTAAAAATAGATAAATCAATAAAATGAAAAGAGAATTCAAAAAATAGACTCATATTTAAAAGATCAGTCAATTTTTAACATATACTAACAAGTTTACAGTGAAAGTGAAAGTCACTCAGTGGTGTCCAAGAACACTGGAGTGAGTAGCCTTTTCTTTCTCCAGGGGATCTTCCGGACCCAGGGATCTAACCCAGGTCTCCCACACTGCAGGCAGATTCTTTAGTAGCTGAGCCACACGGGAAGCCCAAGAATACTAGGGGCAGCCTATCCCTTCTCCAGGGGATCTTCCCAACCCAGGAATCAAGCTGCAGTCTCCTGCATTGCAGGCGGATTCTTTACCAGCTGAGCTACCAGCGAAACCCATAACTACTTGCTATTGGTATCGCCGTTTGATAACAGACAAAACAGAGAGGTTATATAACCAGCCCAGGGTCACACAGCTAATAAGCAGCAGAGCCAAACTTCAAAGCCAGGCAGTCTGCACCAAGATTTTATAATCATAACTCACTACACTGTTCTGTTACTATGACGTGTTTCACTATTGGGTCAGCCTTATAAGATCCTGGGAAATTTTGTAAGTAACTGTATAAATGGTGATATAAATCAGACCTATGGTATTAATACTCTGAGTGATGTTTAGGGGGAAAGTTACTGAATATCTGATATTTTAATTATTTATAATATTTAATGGCATAGTAATCAATACATAAGCCTAAGGAAATTATATTTATTTTCCATTGAAAAGCAAAAGAGAATTTGTCTAAGATTTTAAGTAGTTTGGGAACACTAGAGAGAAATTAAGATGAGGATAGATATACCAAGAGACACAGATAGTAGGTTTGGTCCAGCCCAGCACAGAGGGGTGTTCCATCACAATTACTGTGAGCATGTCGGTACACAGGGGTAATAAAAAGAAGACTAATAAACATTTTATTGGTTTTATTATTGTTTTTAATTCTGTATGGATAGTGCACCTCTTTGTTGTCTGTACCCAGAGCAGACTACACTTACCAGCCCCCAGAGCTACACTACTGCTTAACACTCTCCATATTTATAAGCTTAATGTTTTAGATTTATGAGATGTATTTAGGCGCTTGATATGGTTTGTTGCATAGATAAATGAATTCCTTAAAGAAAATGTGGAATCCTGGATTTAGAAATGCAATTGAGAGCATATACAGTAAATAAAGCTGTTGTGATGCTGAGGTTTATAATAAGAAGCATATATATTTGATCTGGCCCTCATTTCTAAGTTTGGAATTTCCTAAGTGAAGCATACTATAAACGCATCATCTTTCATGTTAATGAGGTGACTTTTGGAATGTCCATAGGTCTCCTAAGGTTGGGGTTGGTCAACAGAGGAGCCAACCGTGTGATCAGAGGGTTTAAATTTTTAATTCTACCTTTGACCTCCCATGCTGAAGGTCAGGAAGGGCGGCGGGCGGAGATACCCCTCATCCAAGGTAAGGAGCAGCGGCTGTGCTTTGCTGGAGCAGTCGTAAAGAGATACCCCACGCCCAAGGTAAGAGAAACCCAAGTAAAATGGTAGGTGTTTCAACCGGGCATCAAAGGGCAGACACACTGAAACCATACAGAAATCTAGTCAATCTAATCACACTAGGACCACAGCCTTGTCTAACTCAATGAAACTAAGCCATGCCCGCGGGACAACCCAAGACGGGTGGGTCATGGTGGAGAGGTCTGACACAATGTGGTCCACTGGAGAAGGGAATGGCAAACCACTTCAGTATTCTTGCTTGAGAACCCCATGAACAGTATGAAAAGGCAAAATGATAGGACACTGAAAGAGGTACTCCCCAGGTCAGTAGATACCCAATGTGCTACTGGAGGTCAGTGGAGAAATAAATCCAGAAAGAATGAAGGGATGGAGCCAAAGAAAAAACAATACTCAGCTGTGGATGTGACTGGTGATACAGCAAGGTCCGATGCTATAAACAGGAATATTGCATAGGAACCTGGAATGTCAGGTAAATCAAGGCAAATTGGAAGTGGTCAAACAGGAGATGGCAAGAGTGGACGTTGACATTCTAGGAATCAGTGAACTAAAATGGATTGGAATGGGTGAATTTAACTCAGATGACCATTATATCTACTACTGCGGGCAGGAATCCCTCAGAAGAAATGGAGTAGCCATCATGGTCAACAGAAGAGTCTGAAATGCAGTTCTTGGATGCAATCTCAAAAATGACAGAATGATCTCTGTTCGTTTCCAAGGCAAACCATTCAATATCACAGTAATCCAAGTGTATGCCCCAACCAGTAACACTGAAGAAGATGAAGTTGAACGGTTTTATGAAGACCTACAAAACCTTTTAGAACTAACTCTGAAAAAAAGATGTCCTTTTCATCCTAGGGGACTGGAATGCAAACGTAGGAAGTCAAGGAACACCTGGAGTAACAGGCAAATTTGGCCTTGGAAAACGGAATGAAGCAGGGCAAAGACTAATAGAGTTTTGTCAAGAAAATGCACTGGTCATAGCAAACACCCTCTTCCAACAACATAAGAGAAGACTCTACACATGGACATCACCAGATGGTCAACACCGAAATCAGATTGATTATATTCTCTGCAGCAAAAGATGGAGAAGCTCTATGCAGTCAACAAAAACAAGACCAGGAGCTGACTGTGGCTCAGATCATGAACTCCTTATTACCAAATTCAGACTTAAATTGAAGAAAATAGGGAAAACCACTAGACTATTCAGGTATGACCTAAATCAAATCCCTTATGATTATACCATGGAAGTGAGAAATAGATTTAAGGGCCTAGATCTGATAGATAGAGTGCCTGATGAACTATGGAATGAGGTTTGTGCCATTTTACAGGAGACAGGGATCAAGATTATCCCCATGGAAAAGAAAAGCAAACAAGCAAAATGGCTGTCTGGGGAGGCCTTACAAATAGCTGTGATAAGGAGAGAGGCAAAAAGCAAAGGAGAAAAGGAAAGATATAAGCATCTGAATGCAGAGTTCCAAAGAATAGCAAGAAGAGATAAGAAAGCCTTCTTCAGCAATCAATGCAAAGAAATAGAGGAAAACAACAGAATGGGAAACACTAGAGATCTCTTCAAGAAAATTAGAGATACCAAGGGAACATTTCATGCAAACATGGGCTCGATAAAGGACAGAAATGGTATGGACCTAACAGAAGCAGGAGATATTAAGAAGAGATGACAAGAATACACAGAAGAACTGTACAAAAAAGATCTTCACCACCTGGATAATCACGATGGTGTGATCACTCATCTAGAACCAGACATCCTGGAATGTGAAGTCAAGAGGGCCTTAGAAAGCATCACTATGAACAAAGCTAGTGGAGGTGATGGAATTCCAGTGGAGCTATTTCAAATCCTGAAAGATGATGCTGTGAAAGTGCTGCACCCAATGCCAGCAAATTTGGAAAACTCAGCAGTGGCCACAGGACTGGAAAAGGTCAGTTTTCATTCCAATCCCAAAGAAAGGCAATGTCAAAGAATGCTCAAACTACCGCACAACTGCACTCATCTCACATGCTAGTAAAGTAATGCTCAAAATTCTCCAAGCTAGGCTTCAGCAATACGTGAACTGTGAACTTCCTGATGTTCAAGCTGGTTTTAGAAAAGGCAGAGGAACCAGAGATCAAATTGCCAACATCCGCTGGATCATGGAAAAAGCAAGAGAGTCCCAGAAAACATCTATTTCTGCTTTATTGACTATGCCAAAACCTTTGACTGTGTGGATCACAATAAACTGTGGACAATTCTGAAAGAGATGGGAATACCAGACCACCTGACCTGCCTCTTGAGAAATCTGTATGCAGGCCAGGAAGCAACAGTTAGAACTGGACATGGAACAACAGACTGGTTCAAAATAGGAAAAGGAGTACGTCAAGGTTGTATATTGTCACCCTGCTTATTTAACTCCTATGCAGAGTACATCATGAGAAACGCTGGACTGAAAGAAACACAAGCTGGAATCAAGATTGGTGGAAGAAATATCAATAACCTCAGATATGCAGATGACACCACCCTTATGGCAGGAAGTGAAGAGGAACTAAAAAGCCTCTTGATGAAAGTGAAAGGGGAGAGTGAAAAAATTGGCTTAAAGCTCAACATTCAGAAAATGAAGATCATGGCATCTGGTCCCATCACTTCATGGGAAATAGATGGGGAAACAGTGGAAACAGTGTCAGACTTTATTTTGGGGAGCTCCAAAATCACTGCAGATGGTGACTGCAGCCATGAAATTAAAAGATGCTTAATCCTTGAAAGAAAAGTTATGACCAACCTAGATAGCATATTTAAAAGCAGAGACATTACTTTGCCGACTAAGGTCAGTCTAGTCAAGGCTATGGTTTTTCCAGTGGTCATGTATGGATGTGAGAGTTGGACTGTGAAGAAGGCTGAGCACCGAAGAATTGATGCTTTTGAACTGTGGTGTTGGAGAAGAGTCTTGAGAGTCCCTGGACTGCAGGGAGATCCAACCAGTCCATTCTGAAGGAGATCAACCCTGGGATATCTTTGGAGGGAATGATGCTAAAGCTGAAACTCCAATAATTTGGCCACCTCATGCAGAGTTGACTCATTGGAAAAGACTCTGATGCGGGGTGGGATTGGTGGCAGGAGGAGAAGGGGACGACAGAGGATGAGATGGCTGGATGGCATCACTGCCTCAGTGGTCGTGAGTCTGAGTGAACTCCGGGAGTTGGTGATGGACAGGAAGGCCTGGCGTGCTGCGATTCATGGGGTCGCAAAGAGTTGGACACGACTGAGCGACTGAACTAAACTGAACTGAATTGAACTTGACCTCCCAGGAAAGGGGCATACAAGCATCCTAAGTTGCTTCAATCGTGTCTGACTCTTTGTGACCCCATGGACTGTAGCCCTCCTCTAGCCACAGACTTCTCCAGGCAAGAATACTGGAATGGGTTGCCATGCCCTCCTCTGGATCTTCCCAACCCAGGGATTGAACCCGCACCTCTTACATCTCTTGCACTGGCAGTTAGGTTCTTTACCACTAGCGCCAGCTGGGAAGCCACAGGAAAGAGGTGCTTGAATTCAATTAGCACATGGCCTTCCTCCCCACCCCCACCCCAACCCACCCTCACCCCCGCCATCCCATGGCTCAGAGGGTAAATCATCCACCTGCAATGCGGGAGACCCAGGTTCAATCCCTGGTCAGCAAGATCCCCTGGAGAAGGAAATGGCAACCCACTCCAGTACTCTTGTCTGGAAAATTCCAAGGAGGAGCCTGGTGGGCTACAGTCCATGGGATCGCAAAGAGTCACACATGACTGAGCAATTTCCCTACTCATGAATGATTTGATGAATCCTGCCTGTTTAACATTGGCTTTCTAGGTAGCTCAGTGGTAAAGAATCCGCCTGACAATGCAGGAGATATGGGTTCAATCCCTGAGTTGGGAAGATCCCCTGGAGAAGGAAATGGCAACCCACTCCAGTATTCTTGCCTGGGAAAAACCCACGGTAAGAGGAGCCTGGCGGGCTACAGTCCACAGGGTCACAAAGAGTCAGACACGACTAGGCACCCATGCATTACTGTCACAAAGCCTCCATAAAACACAGGAGGATGAGGTTTGGAGAGCTACCAGGTTGGTAAGCATGTGAAGAGTGGCTCTCTTGGAGAGGGCATGGAAACCAGTGCCTCTTCTGTGCTTCTCCTCCATCCAGCTATTCTTGATTAGTCGCTCATTTGTGTCCGATTCTTTGCAACCCCATGGATTGTAGCCCTCCAGGCTCCTCTGTCCATGGGGATTCTCCAGGCAAGAATACCGGAGTGGGTTGCCATGCCCTCCTCCAGGAGATCTTCCTGATCCAGGGAATGAAGCAGAGTCTCCCACACTGCAGGCAGATTCTTTACCATCTGAGCTACCACGGAAGCCCCAGGCTGTTCTTGAGTTGTATCTTTTTACACTACACTGGTGATCTAGGAAGTAAAACATTTCTCTTACTTCTGTGAGCTCCTCTAGCAAATTAATCAAACCCAAGGAGGAGCTCATAGGAATCTCTGATCTATTAGTCAGAAGGTGATAACTCAGACTTCTGACTAGCATCTGAAGGGGCTGAGCAATCCTGTGAAACTGAACCCTTAACCTGTGAGATGTGATGGTACCTCCAGGGAGATAGTGTCAGAACTGAGTAAATCATTGGACACCTGCCGGTGTAGAAGCATGGCTCAGGGGTAAGGGAGAAACTCCTAATCCATGCACAACACCACATTTAGGTATTTGACAAATGCTTGTTAAAATTTCTGGGCTTATAAACAGAAAGCTAAGACTTATGAGTTGAACCCAAGGGCTTAAGGAACAGAGCTCGTACAAGCTTTCTCACGTCAGGAATTTTCTGGGTGCTTTTCACACATGAACTTACAACCACCCCATTAGTATTCCAGTTTAGAGGTGTGGAAACTGAGACCCAGCTGGGGTGATAATATCATCTACACAGGGTTGTGGTAGTAACCAAATAATGAGTTGCTATCTATGACGACAAGTCAGTAGTCCAAGGATGGAGCTACTAAGTGGTATAGCTCAGACTCAAAGCACAGCCTCTGCCTCCTGGGTCCAAGCTCCTAAACTTCTGAACTCACAACTCTAATTAACTTAAATATTAGTTTGTAATACCAAACGGTCCCTGAAAACTCTTACTTGTATATAGAAGCCATCCTCAAAGATGCCAGCAAACACGCGGACAATGGCAACCCTGAAGTAAGATGCTACTGCTACAGAAGAAACCTCAACTGAGGTTAAATAACTTATCCAAGGTCACACATGCGTGCTAAGTTGCTTCAGTCGTGACTTCACGCGACCTCATGGACTGTGGCCCACCAGATTCTCTGTCCATGGGATTCTGCAGGCAAGAATACTGGAATGGATTGCCATGCCCTTCTCTAGGGGATCTTCCCGACCTGGGAATCAAACTCGTGTCTGCCTGTGTCTCCTGCATTGCAGGCAGATTCTTTCCCACTGAGCTATCTGGGAAACCCTGGTGGGGCTGACCATCCAAGATCAACTGCCTAATAACTGACAGGCCCGATATTCCACCTCAAGCCTATCTCAGTCTAAAGCCAGTCATTTACCCCAGCCTGACAGTGCCGTAGCGCTTGCTGGCAGTGTGGTCTACAGACCAGCAGCACTGAAGCATCACGAGAGACGCAGGGTCCTGGCCCTAGGGAGAATCAGAATCTGCATTTTAACAAGATCCCCCGGTGATTCCTGTGCACTTTGAACGGAGAGGCTCTGCTCTCATCAACCTGACCTCCAGCTTCTAGCTGCTTAGAATGTTCTGGGCCTCTAAACACAGTTGAGTTACGTCCCAATGATATTTTCTGCTCAGACACACAAGCCAAAGGACAAGAACCAAGGAGGGTGTAAAATAGCTGACTGTTGAGTGTCAGCGAATAAAGGAGCAGGAGGAGGAGATTTTGCAGTTTCTATGAATATTTCAATTAGAAATCTCGCCTTTATCTAAATCACTCATTGGATATGTAGTTAAAGTCTAACTTTATTATCATTTCAAGAGCGGTCGCCTATTCCCCCCAATCATATTTTAAGCATATTGTAAGTAGTAAGTCTGTGAGTAGTAAGATGAGTCATTTTTTAAAGAAGCCCTGATTACATGAACTTCCGACCTCCACTAGCTCTGTTGAAATAAAAGGGAAAAGGAAAGCAGGACTCCATCTTCTTTGGTTTAATATTAGCTTCTTCTTTTTAATAAGTATAGTTGATTTACAAGGTGGTGTTGATTTCTGCCACACAACAAAGTGATTCAGTTATACATATATACATACATATATATATATATATATATATATATATATGCATTCTTTTTCAAACTCTTTTCCATCATGATTTCTCACAGGATAAATATAGTTTATCCTGTCCCCTGTGCTATACAGCACAGCTTTGTTGTTTATCCATCCTGTTTATAATACCTTGCATCTACTAATCCCAGACTCCCAATCCAGCTCTCATCCACTCCTCTCCCCCTCGGCAACCATAAGTCTGATCTCTATATCATGAGTCTGTTTTTGTTTTATAAGCATGTTCATTTGTGTAGCTTTAGATTCTACATGTAAGTGATGTCATTTGTCTTTCTCTTTCTGAGTTACTTCACTTAGTACGATAATCCCCCCAGGATAGGCTTGCCGGGTCATATGGTAGCTCTGCTTTTAGGTTTGTTTGTTTGTTTGTTTGTTTGTTTTTTAAGGAAGCTCCATATGGTTCTCCATTGTGGCTGCACCAACTTACACTCCCAGGAACAGTGTAGGAGTTACTATTTACTATTTGTAGAATCTTTGATGATGACCATTCTGACTGGTATGAGGTAACACCTCATTGTAGTTCTGTTTTACATTTCTCTAATAATCAGTAATGTTGAGCAACTTCTCATGTGCTTTTTGGCCATCTGCCTGTCTTCTTTGGAGAAATATCTATTTAGTAGGTCTTCTGCCCATTTTTTGATTGGGTTGTTTTTTGTCATTGACTTGTAGAAGCTATTTTTGTATTTTGGAAATTAAGCCCTTGTTGACTGCATGTTAGTAAATATTTTCTCCCAGTCTGTAGTTTGTCTTTTTGTTTTATTTATGGTTTCTTTTGCTGTGCAAAAGCTTGTAAGCCTGATTTTGCCCCATTTGTTCATTTTTGCTTATATTTCTATTGTCTTGGAAGACTGCTCTAAGAAAATATTGGTACAATTTATGGCAGAGAATGCTTTGCCTATGTTCTCTTTTAGGAATGTTATGGTGTCTTGTTTTATATTTAAGTCTTTAAGGCATTTTGACTTTATTTTTATACATTATGTGAGGGTGCATTCTAACTTTATTGATTTATATGCAGTTGTCCAGCTTTCCGAACACTACTTGCTGAGGAGACTATCTTTCTCCACTGCATATTCTTGCCTACTTTATCAAAGATTAATTGACAATGGGTTTGTGATTTATCTCTGGGCTCTCTATTCCATTCCATTGGCCCCTATGTCTGTTTTTGTGCCAATATCATGCTGTTTTCATTAGTGTAGCTTTGTAGTATAGTCTGAAGTTTGGGAGGGTTATGTCAATGGCTTAATATGTAAAGCATGCATATAAATATCAGTCTTGCCACCAAGCATTAGTTTCATTCAGTTGAACACAGGTGCTATGTTAGACTCATTCATTTTTCTTTTCTTTCTTTCTCTTCTATTGGCAGTGCTTTGAGTTTAATCTTTCCAAAATTGGACTAAAACCTTTTCCTTCAAATACTGCTCTTTATCTTACAGCATCTCCACTCACACCAAGCTTTTCCACACCTTGTCCCCAGTGGTGTCTTACAAACCATCCCCAGCTCCTCTTTCTCCACCTCTTAAATGCAGCACTGTTTCTAATCATGATGGGTTCTGTCCCACCCCACAGACCTTTCCCATTTGCTGCTAACTTTTCACCCCAATAGTCATGACCTCAGTGAAGGCCCTTACTGTCCATCTCCTGGACCACTGAAGCACCTTTCTAGTTGCTTCTCCTGCCTCTGGTCCCCTCTTCAAATGGTAGACAATTTCTTTTCTAAGAAACAAGTCTAACTGTGCCACTTTCCTGAAAACCCGATAATGGCTCCACTGCTCAGAGTCCCGGCTTTGTACCCAGCACCCGAGACCCTTCAGAACTGGCCAGCCTGCCTCCTGGGCCTCACTCCTAACCACTCGCCATGTTCCCAGTGCCCTAGAGACCCAGAACTGTTGACCACCCCTCACACCATCTCTGCCTTGGCTGCTCAGAACCGTCCCCATCAACCAAACTTCCCACACCGATCGCACATCCCAGCAGAGATGCCACAATCTGAAGAACTTCCTGCTTCTCCGCCTCTTAAATAGTGGTTTCCCCAGACAGGATTGCATCACCAGGAAATTTGTTGGAAATGCAAATTCTCAGAACCTACCACAGACCTTCTGAGGCAGGACCTCTGGCCACAGAGCAAAACAATCTGTAGTTTAACAAGCTGATTCAGATACATATCCAAGTTCACATTCAAAGCACCACAGTCATGCCACCAGCCTACCTCACATCTCGTTGTAACTACCTGTGGCTCCTCCTCCTCATTGCTTGACAAGGAGAGATTCACATGCAGGGAATCTCATCCTTATTTCCTCAGTGTCCAGAGCACAAAAGTCTATCAACCTCTTCTGCAAATTCAGCAAGAAGTAAGTCATATTCCTGACTTTTTATACATCTATTCATGACATTATTTTTTTTAAGACCACCATAACTTTCCTCCTGACACTGTTCATCCAGCCCTCCCTTAATTGCCAGATACTACATGGATGTCAACCCTGAGAAGGTTGGCTGGACAACTGCTTTTGTATCCAAAGAACAGACTGTGAAATCCTGCTCACCTAGCCAGGCAGCCTGAGGACCAACTTCTTTTCCTTGGCGATGGGCTTAGTGAGCAAGTGTTTAGGGAACTGGCCTTTGTCCAACAGCTTGAGGACTAGATAATCATTTATCTATAATTGGTCCCAGACTGGTTTCAGAGGATAATTGTCACAAGGAAACCTTCAGGCCCAAACATTTCATATTCTCAGTAAGGATAATCTCATGAAAGGTTGACACAGGGGGAAAACGAGACAGCAAAACTGAGCGTGCTTGGCTATTGTTTCTCTTTAGAGACACATATCTCACACCACAATGCTATTTTAATATAACTTTGAAACGTGTTTATACGAAATGAGAGAAACACTGGAAACAGTGGTGGCAGCCTGGTGTCCATATCACCAGACCCAGAGTATTAAATACTAGTCAATAAGAAAGGGCAGGGATGGTATCGTCTGTTCCCTACAG
The DNA here is from genome assembly GCF_042477335.2 of Ovis canadensis. Lineage (NCBI taxonomy): Eukaryota > Metazoa > Chordata > Mammalia > Artiodactyla > Bovidae > Ovis > Ovis canadensis. Next base: position 13,189,502 of record NC_091253.1, read on the forward strand.
GAGTATCCGGCCCAGGGTAGGCACTCGATAAATGTCTGCTGATGACTGGTTTTCTTACCCTTCATCCGAGTAATTCCATTTTTTGCTAAGAGAACCCACATGCCATAAATATCCAGTTTTCACTTTCCTTTTTTATGTAAAGAGAATGAATAACCAGCCCCTTTTGAACTACAGAATGCAGATTCGTTCTGTGTTTTGTTTAGAATTCCTCAGCCTCCCCCAGTCATCACTCTGGAAACTCCCCCTTAATGATCTGCTGACCGAAGCCTGGGGCACAGAAGCTCTTGGGCAACTTCCCAGCACACTGGCTGTTAATAGGAACAGCGGATGCACTGCTTCCTGGCTGGGAAATCAATAGTTCTTTGTTGATTAATAACTGATTTCTCCACTGATCAAGCTCACAGATCAATGCACCGCCCCACCTCCCGGGCCTTCCAAGGAGCCAAGCTGCAGCTGGGGTTCCTGCCATCCTTCTCAGGTTTCATCCTACTCGGAGGATGGCCGAGAGATTCCAAAAGGAATAGGAAAACTGGGCCACACCCAGAACCCCGCTTTCACACTTTAGAACCTGGTGTCTGGGCGCCACCACCCCCCACTTCCTGTCCACTAGATGGCGCTGGAGACCCGTATTTGTAGCAGTTCTCTGGGCTTGAAGAGTGAAAAGTAACAGGCGGAACGATGTGGAATGCTGAAAATTTATGAAAGTCAATCCTTTCACCATCCTGGCCTTGCATGCGTCTTGGCCGGCCCTTGAACAAAAGGCCCATCCAAATGAATGGAAATATGCAACATGCCCATTTATTTATGACACTGCCAACCTGAGCACCCACGGCTTCCAAACAAGTACCTCCCGGCACTTCTGTGTATAAAATAAAGCAGCTGTTTACACGGTGCATAACAATAAATGTACCCCCTAAAGAGCATAATTTCTGACACTGAATATGGAAGACAGTCTGTGATGTTCCAAGACACTGCTCAGTAACATCAACCCATTGTCAGACCTCACATTCACTCTTAGCATCCTAACATCCAGCAGAAAAATTTAGTAGGAATTTAGTCAGAGGTGAGCCTCTGTGTTCCCAGTGATCACCTTCTCCTTAGGACTGAAGGGCAAATTCATGTCAAAATCCAAGTAATTCAGGGCTATCCTGGCATTTCTTAGACTGTGATGGCACTCCCCCTCTGACTATTGCTTCTCACATTTTGCTGGGGGGAGGTGGGGGAGATTGGCCAGTAAATGCGGCTTATTTGGAGAGCAATCTGCGTCTTCTGTAAAAAGGCGAGTCGTGTGGTTCCGTTGTGTGCTTTCCTTTGGGGGCCTGAGAGCCTATCTCTGCAGCAACATAAATACACTAGGCTTGGCTGGGGGGCAGCCACCACCTTCCTGTCCACAGGATGGACGGGGGGTTAACCTCATTTGAGACGGACCACTCCCTTCTCACCCGTTTTGAACTGTCTGGTTAACTCGCTTTGGAAAGGAGTATCAATAATTCAGCAGCCCGTTGGCATGTCACCCTGACAAACGGAAACAGCTACAGGGCCATTGATTGCGTAGCTGAAGAGAACTCCCCCTTGCACCCCAACTTCCTCTGCGGGATCAGTGAGAGGAGGAAATCCTGTTCAGACTGACACACCTGGGGGGAGGCCAGAGCACCTGAGGGCCGGCCGAAGGCCTTGGTGCAAAGATGCGCGAGGCGAGTGTCGGGTTCATGAGTATGGTTGAAGCAATCCGTTCCTTGCTCTGTGTTTCAGCCGTCTTTGGAGTCATATGAATCAACAACTCCGTAGAAAACTCTGATCACGCCACCTAATGTTTTTATTCCTCCTTCTCCAAAACAGTGCCTCTGAACGTGATTAGAAACAGATTTCTGTATTTCTATAAAGAAAAAAAAAAAAGCTGTCGTTTGACCAAAGTGTTGTCCATCCTGGGCACCTGAAGCCCCTACCTTTGCTCGGCTCCTCTGGGTATTTTTGCTGGGTCTCCCTGAATCCCCCCCGTCCTGGGGCCCGGGCTCCAGAAGCACCTCTGTTTCTGTTTCCACGAGTTCTGTCCGCCAGGATCAGTGGATGAGCAGCACCAATTGTGCAGGACTCTCGGGCCCCTGCACCCCCAGCCACTGCGCACGCACAGTCCCAGGCCACCCACCTCTCCCAGACTCACCCTGCTGAACTTGGTCCCCACCCTCCAGCGTGACTTCACTCCCTGACGCCCTTTGTCTCAGGGAAGGGTCTCTAGAGGCTTTACAGGTGGCACTGATGAAACTGCTGAAGATGTTTAAAAGAACAAGTGCGTCCATGTCTTAAGAGTGAGAACAAGAGGGTAATGAGTGTTAAACCGTGTCTTTTCCTCTCAGCTAGAAGCATCTCCTAGGCTCCCAAAGGACATGATCAATCTTATTAACGATTTGCTCTGACCTACTGAACAGTCTTTTGCCTAATACTAATAATGCACGTTTGTAGAAGGTTTTTAACTTTGCAAAAACTCCTTGGTTCCTGTTACTCATTTAATCATTGCAAACTCAGTTGATAACACATTACTTTTAAAAAATCACAAAAACTGGGATTCTGTGGAATTAGTGACTTAACTCACGATTGGGGCTGATCAGTGGCAGGGCCAGGTCTTTGGAGTCTAAAGCCTGTATTTTTTTTTTCCTGCCTCTGTTTTAAAAAAGAAATTCACTGGCTTACCAGTGCTGAGTTCATTACCTGACTGTGTTGGAATAATACTGGAAATAAATTTCAAAGTTGCTGCAAAAATATTTATAGCTCACAAATCTATGGCGATGCCACAAGAATAAAATGGGATCATAGCAGAGTGGAAATATTAATAACATGAGATTTAGGATCTGACAAACCTGTGCCAAGCCTTACTACTATGTGCAAAGTATTCAACAACCCGAGAATGCTTTCTCTGTTTTAAATAAATGTATTTATTTTGGTTGTGCTGGGTCTTCATTGTGGTGCATGGGCTTTTCTCTGGCTGCTGTGAGTGGGGGCTTCTCTACTTGCCGCATGTGGACAGCATGTGGGGTCTTAATTCCCTGACCAAGGATCGAACTCATGTCCCCTGAATTGCAAGGCAGATTCTCAACCACTGGACCACCAGGGAAATTCCCTGCTTTCTCCTATGTAAAATGGAGGTACTTTCTACTGGATACAAGTGGGAGGATTAGAAATCTAACAGATATAAAAGAATCCCTGTTAGATTTATTGGCACCTAATAAATACTACCTTTTATCAGCTATTTTATTTTTATTAACATGAACATCATTATCATTGAAAACTATGGAATTAATACAATCCTAGAATAATCTTTGAGCTCATGATGATGATTTTAGTAGGTGCAACTGTACAGAATACGAGAAATGCCTTTCATCCTGACGTGTGGTCCAGATTGGCTGATTGGCTCTTACTAACAGCTTAATGTTTTCCCAGCCTCTGGATACTGAAAACTATTTTATTGTCTGTAAAAGTAAGTTTGGCCAGAGAAACAGTTATTCCCAGAACTCTGGAAACTCTGGAAGACAGGGGCAATTTGTTTTGTTAACAATCTGCCAGTGATACACCAAACTCTGCCTCTGTTTTCCCCCCTTGTCCCTGTCATTGTCAATTACTTTGCACGATATCAGGGTCTGGAAAACAGTTAATCAGGTTGGATTGCTAGGCAGCCTTGAGTTGGCTTTGATTTAATCACAAAACATGCTGCTGCGTCCATCAATTTTCCGTTTATGTAAGCTTGTTCACTATTGTGACATTTTACCATTACCCATGGCAAATGTGTTTGCCGACTTCCATGTCACGGAAAAGAAAGGTGGTATAAACAGAAGAACCCACGGGGAAGGGCAGCCAAAACAAAGGTGTGGAGTGAATTTGAAGATGTAACTTAGTGAAAAGCCCAACTAGTCCAAATCCGTGAAGCCCATGTAAGGAAATGCGACCTGTCTCGAGACGGTATCAGCCACGCCTGCGTTCCACCGGAGCAGAAGTATGATGACGACACCAGGAAGCGCCTCAGAGCTGGGCTGGAGGCATTGATCAAAGAGCATTGCGGGCCCTGCACGGAGGAAAATGGACGCCGTGCGCTGCAGATGTGGTGCTCTTACTACAAAAAGGTAGGGAGACAAAAAAAATTTTGGAAGGTGATGGATACGTTTATTACTTGATTATCATCTGTGTGATGGTAATATGAGGTCTACATACATCCAGACTCACCAAATTATATTATGTGCAGCTTTTATATACCAATTATACCTCAGTAAATCTAAGGGAGGGCATTTATTGAGAACACAAAAACAAAGAATTGCACGGAGACCCTGAAGGTAAGAAGATCATGGCAATATTCTTTTTTAAGACTATGGTCTAATTTTTTTTTTATTAAGGGCTATTCTATTTGTTTATAGGGTCTTCCCAGGTGGCATTAGTGATAAAGAACCCACCTGCCAATGCAGGAGACACAAGAGACATGGGTTCAGTCCCTGGGTCAGGAGATCCCCTGGAGGAGGAAATGGCAACCCCCTCCAGTATTCTTACCTGGAGAATCCCATGGACAGAGGCGGCTGGTGGGCTAAAGTCCACAGGGTCGCAAAGAGCTGGACGCAAGTGAAGCAACTTAGCATACATACTATTTGTTTATAAGTAAATTTAGTGACAGCATCTTTGAGAACACCTGTGTATGAGCCAGGGAGACCCACCCTCGCCGACCCTCGCTGGACCATGGCCGCTCCAGCTGGAAAGAGCAAGTGTGAAGGCTGTGTTCCCGTCGTCAGCGTGCCAACTGCCCTGGGTCCCTGACCCTTTTCTGGGGCTCACTCTCTGTTTACAGCAGGGAGCTGAGCCTTCAGAAGCCCTCCTCAGTCCACTCCTCACCAGTCTACAGCGTCGGGGCACTTTCTATGAACTTACTGATTCTCTCTTGGGACTCGCATGTAAGCTTCTGGGGCAGGCCAGCAAGGTGCAAGTGTCCACGTGGCCCACAGAGGAGTCTGTTTCCAGAAGCCACTGCTGTGCTTCCCTGGGTTGCGCTGGTGAACCCTGGCCCTGGGGCCTGCTGACCCTGGGGAGACGGGAGGTGCTGTCGGGGCTCAAACAGTCATGGAAGAGCCTTCGGACAAAATGTGTGAAGACAGGGATCTGTCTCATTGCCGTCAATCGGTGCATACAAAGGAGTGTGGGCTCACATGTGCCCGTGTGTGAGTGTGTGTGAGAGAAAGAAAGTGTGTGTGTGGTGTCATCAAAACACATTGACCCAAGCTTGATCACTGTGTTCACAAGAAGTGACTCTGAGGATTCTGGAAGTATTGAAAACTCAAACCCATACTTTAAAGTATATACACCAATATAAAATAAAAAGTTAAAAAAAAAAAAAAGTAATGTGCGATATTCAAAGAAAACTGTTTTCAGTCGGTGCTGTGTGCTAAGTCACCCAGTCGTGTCCGACTCTTTGCGACCCCATGGACTCTATCCTACCAGGCTCCTCTATCCACTCTATCCTGTTTCAGGCAAGAATGCTGGAGTGCCCTCCGCCAGGGGATCTTCTCCACCCAAGGATTGAACGCTCATCTCATGTCTCCTGCACTGGCAGGCGGGTTCTTGACCACTAGCGCCACCACATGGTCAAGTGAGGTAAATGGGAGACGGTTAACAAGTTCTCTCCTGCTCTCGCTGTCACGCTTTGAGGCATCCCACTTCAGGCAGAAGAGGAGCAGAGAGCTAATGTTTGTGGCCATTGGAGCATAGTCACTGGATCCTTGGTGCCCAAGAATGAGCCTCATCACGGACGCCTGAGGACACTGAGGCCTGGAGGTGGCCTGGGGGCACGTGGGGAGCCAGAATAATGAGCTGCTTGTATGGGCTTAAAGTCACTCTTCTCTGGACCACACTGCCACAGTTCTGAGGGTGGGAAAGTCAACTTTGGAGGTGTAATTTTTTTACACATATATGTATATGCATGAATACATTTATTTTTATACATGTATTCAGAAAAAGAATATATATGAAGACCATTATATCTACTACTGAGGACAGGAATCCCTCTGAAGAAATGCAGTAACCATCATGGTCAACAAAAGAGTCCAAAATGCAGTACTTGGATGCAATCTCAAAAATGACAGAATGATCTCTGTTTGTCTCCAAGGCAAACCATTCAATATCACGGTAATCCAAGTCTATGCCTCAACCAGTAATGCTGAAGAAGCTGAAGTTGAATGGTTCTATGAAGACCTACAAGACCTTTTAGAACTAACACCTAAAAAAGATGTCCTTTTCATTATAGGGAACTGGAATGCAAACGTAGGAAGTCAAGAAACACCTGGAGTAACAGGCAAATTTGGCCTTGGAATGCGGAATGAAGCAGGGCAAAGACTAATAGAGTTTTGCCAAGAGAATGCACTGGTCATAGCAAACACCCGATTCCAACAACACAAGAGAAGACTCTACACATGGACGTCACCAGAAGGTCAACAGTGAAATCAGATTGATTATATTCTTTGCAGACAAAGATAGAGAAGCACTATGCAGTCAACAAAAACAAGACCAGGAGCTGACTGTGGCTCAGATCATGAACTCCTTATTACCAAATTCAGACTGAAATTGAAGAAAGTAGGGAAAACCACTAGACCATTCAGGTATGACCCAAATCAAATCCCTTATGATTATACAGTGGAAGTGAGAAATAGATTTAAAGGCCTAGATCTGATAGATAGAGTACCTGATGAACTATGGAATGAGGTTCGTGACATTGTACAGGAGACAGGGATCAAGACCATCCCCATGGAAAAGAAATTCAAAAAAGCAAAATGGTTGTCTGGGGAGGCCTTACAAATAGCTGTGAAAAGAAGAGAAGTGAAAAGCAAAGGAGAAAAGGAAAGATATAAGCATCTGAATGCAGAGTTCCAAAGAATAGCAAGAAGAGATAAGAAAACCTTCTTCAGCGATCAGTGCAAAGAAATAGAGGAAAACAACAGAATGGGAAACACTAGAGATCTCTTCAAGAAAATTAGAGATACCAAGGGAACATTTCATGCAAAGATGGGCTCGATAAAGGACAGAAATGGTATGGACCTAACAGAAGCAGAAGATATTAAGAAGAGGTGGCAAGAATACACAGAAGAACTGTACAAAAAAGATCTTCACGACTCAGATAATCACGATAGTGTGATCAGTCATCTAGAGCCAGACATCCTGGAATGTGAAGTCAAGTGGGCCTTAGACAGCATCACTACAAACAAAGCTAGTGGAGGTGATGGCATTCCAGTTGAGCTATTTCAAATCCTGAAAGATGATGCTGTGAAAGTGCTGCACTCAATATGCCAGCACATTTGGAAAACTCAGCAGTGGCCACAGGCCTGGAAAAGGTCAATTTTCATTCCAATTCCAAAGAAAGGCAATGCCAAAGAATGCTCAAACTACCGCACAATTGCATTCATCTCACATGCTAGTAAAGTAATGCTCAAAATTCTTCAAGACAGGCTTCAGCAATATGTGAACCGTGAACTTCCTGATGTTCAAGCTGGTTTTAGAAAAGGCAGAGGAACCAGAGATCAAATTGCCAACATCCGCTGGATCATAGAAAAAGCAAGAGAGTCCCAGAAAACATCTATTTCTGCTTTATTGACTATGCTAAAGCCTTTGACTGTGTGGACCACAATAAACTGTGGACAATTCTGAAAGAGATGGGAATACCAGACCACCTGACCTGCCTCTTGAGAAATCTGTATGCAGGTCAGGAAGCAGCAGTTAGAACTGGACATGGAACAGCAGACTGGTTCCAAATAGGAAAAGGAGTACGTCAAGGCTGTATATTGTCACCCTGCTTATTTAACTTCTATGCAGAGTACATCATGAGAAACGCTGGACTGGAAGAAACACAAGCTGGAATCAAGATTGCCAGGAGAAATATCAGTAATCTCAGATATGCAGATGACACCACCCTTATGGCAGAAAGTGAAGAGGAAGTAAAAAGTCTCTTGATGAAAGTGAAAGAGGAGAGTGAAAAAGTTGGCTTAAAGCTCAACATTCAGACAACGAAGATCATGGCATCTGGTCCCATCACTTCATGGGAAATAGATGGGGAAACAGTGGAAACAGTGTCAGACTTTATGTTTTTGGGCTCCAAAATCACTGCAGATGATGACTGCAGCCATGAAATTAAAAGACGCTTACTCCTTGGAAGGAAAGCTATGATCAACCTAGATAGCATATTCAAAAGCAGAGACATTACTTTGTCGACTAAAGTCTGTCTAGTCAAGGCTATGGTTTTTCCAGTGGTCATGTATGGATGTGAGAGTTGGACTGTGAAGAAGGCTGAGTGCCAAAGAATTGATGCTTTTGAACTGTGGTGTTGGAGACGAGTCTTGAGAGTCCCTTGGACTGCAAGGAGATCCAACTGGTCCATTCTGAATGATATCAGCCCTGGGATTTCTTTGGAAGGAATGATGCTAAAGCTGAAACTGCAGTACTTTGGCCACCTCATGTGAAGAGTTGACTCATTGGAAAAGACTCTGATGCTGGGAGGGATTGGGGACAGGAGGAGAAGGGGATGACCGAGGATGAGATGTCTGGATGGCATCACGGACTCGATGGACGTGAGTCTGAGTGAACTCCGGGAGTTGGTGATGGACAGGGAGGCCTGGCGCGCTGCAATTCATGGGGTCGCAAAGAGTCAGACACAACTGAGTGACTGAACTGAACTTATATAGGTTCTGAATACATACATATCTTTTCCCTTATAGGCTATTTTAAAACACTGAGTATAAATCCCTGTGGTGTATAGTATTGCTGGTTATCTGTTTTATATATAGTAATGTGTGTCTGTCTGTTAATTCCAGACTCCTAATTTATGCCTCTTTCCTTTCCTCTTTGGTAACCATATGTTTATTTTCTATGTTTGTGGGTCTATTTCTGTTTTGCATAGATTCAGTGTATCATTTTTTGAGATTCCACATATAAGCATATGCAATGATATCTGTCTTTCTCTATCTGGCTTATATCACTTAGTATTATAATCTCTACTTCATCCATGTTGCTACAAATGGCATTATTTCATTCTTTTTTTATGGCTAATATTGCATGAGTATATGTGTGTGTGTGTGTGTGTGTGTGTGTGTGTGTATCACACCTCCTTCATCCGTTCATCTGTCAATTATTATTTAGGTTATCTCCATGTCTCAACTATTGTGAATATCAGTGCAACGAACATTGGAATGCATGTATCATTTTGAATTATGGTTTTCTCTGGATATATACCTGGGAGTGGTATTGCTGGATCATATGTTGGCTCTATTTGTAGCTTTTTAAGGAACCTCCATACTTCATAGTGGCTTCACCAATCTACGTTCCCTCCAGCAGTGTAGGAGAGTGCCCTTTTCTCCATTCTTTCTCCAGAATTTGTTGTTTGTAGACTTTTTGATGATGAGCATTCTGACAAGTATGAGGTGATACCTCTGTGTAGTTCTGATTTGCATTTCTCTAATAATTAGTGATGTTGAGCATCTTTTCATGTGTCTTCTGGCCATCTGTCTGTCTTGTTTGGATAGAGGTCTAAGTGTTGATACTACACATTTTTTAAACAAATTGAATTCCTTTATAATCATAACATATCTCAGAGACCTCATTTTTTATGAGGACTTTGGTATGTATAGAGTTCAACGTCATTTCTTTTCACAATACTTTCTTTGTTTCCATTTCTTTTGTGTGGCTTACACAGTGTTATTTCTCTCCTTTCATCTGAATTAGCTAACAGGAAGACCCAAAGAGAGTCTTAGCGATCCAAGTGATGTTTGTCATAAAAAATGCAAGCTGTCAAAAACCATCTCCAAATCTGAGCAGAGTCAACTAACTCCACTGTTTCTCTATCTCCTAAGTTGCCATAGTACATTGATCCCATTAGGTTTTCCCAATGGGTGAAGAAAAAGGGAGAACCTGATCCTTTTTTTTGTTAATGTTTCATTACCTAAAACGAAAATGTCAAACAGATTGGATAGAGTAGTTGCTTTTACAAAAGGAAGTAGGGCACACAGCTTATCAGGCAGAAGAAAGAACTTTAACAAAGGCAGAGGATTTGGTGAACAAAGAATGCATTCTGATTAAACACACATTATTCACCAGCTCAGCGCAAGTCTGTCATTAACCCCCACAAAGGCCTTTCAAATGACACACCTGGAAATGAGTGAAAAGACACATTCTCTAAAGATGACATCCATTTTTTATATGGAGGTGAAGGTTTAAAATAAAATATTAGATTGTGCCAGGCATCAGTCAGTGCTTTTCTCAGTGCTCACTTACTCGCGTTACTGTCCAGGCAGGATGTGAACACTGCAGCACCTTTTGGAGGGAAGCTATGAAAAAAAATCTGGCCTAGTTCAATAATTTGCTGCAAACACAGACACAGAGGTAGTCAGGTATAAAATTTACAAAATGTTTAGGCATATTTTCATGCAGATTTTCTTCTTCCTTAAACATTAGAACAGTAATAAACCTTCTTTTCAGAGACCTTACCTCAGGTATAGCAAACCTAATTTTTCCATAAAGGCAGGAAACAATAATACCCTTACAACATATGTACCATTTATCTTGAAAACTATATAAATAATGTGTTTATTATCAGTAGGGATGTTATGTTTGGATAAATAACATTTTATGGAAATGAAGACTATAGCTGAGGTGATGAGACTTAAGGACACACACAGCACAGGCAGGCAAAGTCACCCTAGAAAGAGATCTGCACATCTATCCAGAGGAAGCTCTAAGCTGAAAAGACACACGCTCACCCACGTTTACTGCAGCACTGTTTACAGAAGCCATGATGTGGAAGCGACCTAAGTGTCCATCAACAGATGAATGGATAGAGAAAACGTGCTGCATATACACAGTGGAATATTACTCGGCCTAAAAAAGATGAAATAATTCCCTTTCCAATAACATGGATGGACCTACATCTCGTCATGCTAAGTGAAGTCAGACAGAGAAAGACAAATACCATATGATATCACTTATATGTGGAATCTAAAATATGATAGATTTGAACTTATGTACAAAACAGAAAGAGACTCACAGACATAGAAAACAAACTTATTGTTACCAAAGGGGAAAGTGAGGGAGGGGGTAAATTGGGAATTTGGAATTAAATTATACACACTACTATGTGTTGGAGAAGACTCTTGAGAGTCCCTTGGACTGCAAGGAGATCCAACCAGTCCATTCTGAAGGAGATCAGCCATGGGATTTCTTTGGAAGGAATGATGCTAAAGCTGAAACTGCAGTACTTTGGCCACCTCATGCGAAGAGTTGACTCACTGGAAAAGACTCTGATGCTGGGAGGGATTGGGGGCAGGAGAGGAAAGGGATGACAGAGGATGAGATGTCTGGATGGCATCACTGACTCGATGGATGTGAGTCTGAGTGAACTCCAGGAGTTGGTGATGGACAGGGAGGCCTGGCGTGCTGCGATTCACGGGGTCGCAAAGAGTCGGACACGACTGAGCGACTGAACTGAACTGAACTGAACTATATATAAAACATAATCATCAAGGACCTACTATATTTTGTTCAGTCACTCAGTCATGTCTGACTCTTTGAGACACCATGGACTACAACACAACAGGCTTCCCTGTCCTTCATTTCCCAGAGCTTGCTCAAACTCAAACCCATTGAGTTAATGAAGCCATCCAACCATCTCATCCTCTGTCATCCCCTTCTCCCACCTTCAATCTTTCCCAGCATCAGGGTCTTTTCCAAAGAGTCAGTTCTTCACATCAGGTGGCCAAAGTATTGGAGTTTCAGCATCAGTCCTTCCAATGAGTATTCAGGATTGATTTCCTTTTGGATTGATTGGTTTGACCTATTTGCAGTCCAAGGGACTCTCAAGAGTCTTCTCCAACACCACAGTCCAAAAGCATCAATTCTTTGGTGGTCAGCTTTCTTCACAGTCCAACTCTCACATCCATACATGACCACTGGAAAAACCATAGCCTTGACTAAACGGATCTTTGTGGGCAAAGTAATGTCTCTGCTTTTTAATATGCTGTCTAGGTTTGTCATAGCTTTTCTTCCAAGGAGCAAGTGTCTTTTAATTTCATGGCTACAATCACCATCTGCAGTGATTTTGGAAACCAAGAAAATAATATTTGGTAATAACTTGTAAAAGAAAAGACTCTAAATCACCTTACTATACAGCTGAAATTAACACAACATTGTAAATCAAATATAACCCAACAAAAATTTTTTAAAAGAAAGAAAGCAATTATTACTAAGCCATCAACCTCAACCAAGAGGAATTTTACTTTAAATGTGAATGATACAGTAAAAAGTTATGAAACATTCAAAAATGAATAAATAAGAATGATATCCACCCAACACATGTGCGGGTCTCTGCTTTGGGGAATCTATGCTTGATGTCCTTATAGACTTTGCTCTCCTTATATTGCTGTGTTTCCCAGCAGTGCCAGAGATCAAATCAACAACATCCACTGGATCATAGAAATAACAAGAGAGTTCCAGAAAAACATCTACTTCTGCTTTATTGAATACACCAAAGCCTTTGACTGTGTTGATACAACAAACTGTGGAAAATTCTTTAAGAGATGGGAATACCAGACCACCTTACCTACCTCCTGAAAAATGTGTATGCAGGTCAAGAAGCAACAGTTAGAACTGGACACGGAACGACAGACTGGTTCCAAATCAGGAAAGGAGTACATCAAGGCTGTATATTGTCAACCTGCTTATTTAACTTATATGCCGAGTACATCATGGGAAATGCTGGGTTGGATGAAGCACAGGCTGAAATCAAGATTGCCAGGAGAAATATCAATAACCTCAGATATGCAGATGATACCACCCTTACGGCAGAAAGAGGAGAACTAAAGAGCCTCTTGATGAAGGTGAAAGAGAAGAGTGAGAAAGCTGGCTTGAAACTCAACATTCAGAAAACTAAGGTCATGGCATCTGGTCCCATCACTTCATGGCAAATAGATGGGGAAACAATGGAAAAAGTGACAGAGTTTATTTTATCGGGCTCCAAAATCACTACAGATGGTGACTGCAGCCATGAAATTAAAAGATGCTTGCTCCTTGGAAGAAAAGCTATGACCAACCCAGACAGCATATTAAAAAACAGAGGCATTACTTTGCTGACAAAGGTCCATCTAGTCAAGGCTAGGGTTTTTCCAGTAGTCATGTATGGATGTGAGAGTTGAACCATAAAGAAAGCTGAGTGTGGAAGAATTGATGCTTTTGAACTGTAGTGTTGGAGAAGAGCTCTGAAGACTCTCTTGGACTGCAAGGAGATCCAGCCAATATATTCTAAAGGAAATCAGTCCTGAATATTCATTGGAAGGACTGATGCTGAAGCTGAAACTGCACCTGATGTGAAGAACTGACTCATTGAAAAAGACCCTGATGCTGGGGAAGATTGAAGGTGGGAGGAGAAGGGGATGACAGGATGAGATGGTTCGATGACATCACTGACTCAATGGACATGAGTTTGAGCAAGCTCTGTGAGTTGGTGATAGACAGGGAAGCCTGGCGTGCTACAGTCCATGGGGGCACAAAAAGTCAGACACAACTGAGCAACTGAACTGAACTCCCAGCAGTGACCTACCATGCTGTATAGCATTATTCTTAGCTTTCTGTGTATTAGGATGTCTTTGCATCTTAAAGAACCCCTGTGGCTGGGGAGAGTCTGCCCTCTCAGGGCGGCCAGCATTAAGAGACAGGAAAGGGTACAGCTGGGAGCAGGCCTTTGACAAGCAAAGTAAGCAATCCAAAGCTCATGTCCCTAGGAGCCCCAGGAGGCAATAGTGCTGTGTCTCCATCATCCCAGGGCAGGTACCAAGCAACTAGACACACCCCGATAGCCCAAAGCCACCAAAGTTTGAATAAACTAGCCATTCCTAACCTATTTTTTCTGCGTGCCTTGCCTTTCCTCAGGAAACCTTGGTAAAGGTCCCAGCGTAATGCTCCCCTGACCCCGGACATCCACCTCCTGACCACCCGGTGTCTCTGCCACCTGGCCCGACACGTGTGTGCCTCCTGCCTCAAGACCTCGGTTCTCCTGAGCTGTTCCCCTGCTCCTGTGGCCACACTGACCGACCACCTCACTTTAAAACTACGGACAAGTGCTGATAACAGACGTACGTACAATTCCCTAAGCGAGGGTATTTGTATAATTGGAGATCCCATTTTCCTGTCTGTCACTATGGTGCCCACTCCTCAGGATGCTCAACCCCAGGCGTCGTGCACTCACGAAATCTCACATTCACATGAAAGACGCATCATCTCTGTCTGTCTCTCTCTCCCTCACTCCATCTAATGGTCTGCTCTCTGAACCCTAGAAGCGCTGAAGAAAGGCTGAGATACCAAAACTGCCTCACCAAAAGGCTGAGGAACCAAACACTAAAACTTGCTAAAGCACATCTTAAGATAGTTCAGAGTGCATTCTGAGATGGGTTCCAATCCCCTTGTAGAATGTCCTCAGCTCTCAGAAGACCTTCCTACTTAAACTGCAACGTGTGGAGGAACAGAACATCATTCAAGTGTCAGGTACCCACCACCTGACAGAGATGACTTTTTATCTCCATCCAGGAATTGAGTTGAAATGTCCTTCCTTATTAGAGACCAACTGTCCTCACTGGGATCTAATTATCCTGTTCATTGGCCAACAAGAGTACTTTTACTAAAAAAAAAAAAAAAATTCTCTTTTGCACAAAAATACATGATTTGCTTAATTTAAAAATTCCCAAGCAATATTTTACCGAGTTACCACAGACAAATTGAGTATAAGAGAGCCGTTCCAAGTTTTCCATTCCACTTTAGGAAGGCGTGATCTCATCCCCGATGGTACCGCCAACAGCCCCAAACCAATGAATAATAGTCTCAATCAAAATAACCAATGAATCAAACAAAGTGACCTCAACAAGGATGTCTTTAATTAAGTATCTGTGTTTCCTTGCAACGGAGGGGTGAGGGGATTTGATTTGCTATCAATCACTATGAGGAAAAAGAAATGAGTGGCTAATAACCAAACTGAAAGAAGAAATTTAAGTTTTTTTAATCAACTTATGATGTGTCCTGGGGTCACTAGAAATTCAGCCTCATCTTTTAACATGTAGACAGCTCTGATTGTCAGTCAGTTCAATCGCTCAGTTGTATCCAACTCTTTGTGACCCCATGTACTGTGGCACACCAGGCTTCCCTGTCTATCACCAACCCCCAGAGCTTGCTCAAACTCATGTCCATCGAGCCAGTGATGCCATCCAATGATCTTATCCTCTATCATCCCCTTCTCCTCCACCTTCAATCTTCCCCAGCATCAGGGTCTTTTACAATGAGTCAGTTCTTCACATCAGGTGGCCAAAGTAGTGAAGTTTCAGCTTCAGTCCTTCCAGTGAACATTCAGGACTGATTTCCTTTAGGATGGACTGGTTGGATCTCCTTGCAGTCCAAGGGACTCTCAAGAGCCTTCTCCAACACCAAGGTCCAAAAGCATCAATTCTTTAGCACTCAGCTTTCTTTATGGTCCAACTTTCACATCCACACATGACTACTGGAAAAATCATAGCTTTAACTAGATGTAATGTCTCTGCTTTTTAATATGCTCTCTAGGTTGGTCATAACTTTTCTTCCAAGGAGCAAGCATCTTTTAATTTCAAGGCTACAGTCACCATCTGCAGTTGACTTCTATCATTGTTTCCATTGTTTCCCCATCTATTTACCATGAAGTGATAGGATCGGATGCCATGATACTAGTTCGTTGAATGTTCAGTTTTAAGCCAACTTTTTCACTCTCCTCTGTCACTTTCATCAAGAAGCTCTTTAGTTCTTCTTCACTTTCTACCATAAGGGCAATGTCATCTGCATATCTGAGGTTATAGATGTTTCTCCCACAGTCTTGATTCCAGCTTGTGCTTCATCCAGCCCAGCATTTCCCATGATGTACTCTGCATATAAGTTAAATAAGCAGGGTGACAATATGCAGCCTTGATATACTCCTTTGCTGATTTGGAACCAGTCTGCTGTTCTATGTCCAGTTCTAACTGTTGCTTCTTGACCTGTATACAGATTTCTCAGGAGGCAAGTCAGGTGCTCTGGTATTCCCATCTCTTTGAGAATTTTCCAGAGTTTGTTGTGATGTGATACACACAGTCAAAGGCTTTCCTGTAGTCAATAAAGCAGAAGTAGATGTTTTTCTGGAACTCTTGCTTTTTCTATGATACAACGGATTTTGGCAATTTGAACTCTGGTTTCTCTGCCTTTGCTAAATCCAGCTTGAACATTTGGAAATTCTCGGTTCACATACTATTGAAGCCTGGCTTGGAGAATTTTGAGTATTACTTTGGTAGCATGTGAGATGAGTGCAGTTGTGTGGTAGTTTGATCATTCTTTGGCATTGCCTTTCTTTGGGATTGGAATGCAAACCGACCTTTTCCAGTCCTGTGGGCACTGCTGAGTTTTCCAAATTTGCTGGTACATTGAGTGCAGCACTTTCACAGCATCATCTTTCAGGATCTGAAATAGCTCAACTGCAATTCCATCACCTCCACTAGCTTGTTCTTAGTAATGCTTCCTAAAGCCCACTTGACTTCACATTCCAAGATATCTGGCTCTAGGTGGGTGATTACACCATCATGGTTATCTGGGTCATGAAGATCTTCTTTGTATAGTTCTTCTGTGTATTCTTGCCACCTCTTCTTAATATCTTCTGCTTCTGTTAGGTCCATACCATTTTGGTCCTTTATTGTGCCCATCTCTGCATGAAATATTCCCTTGGTATCTCTAATTTTCTTGAGGAGATCTCTAGTCTTTCCCATTCTATTGTTTTCCTCTATTTCCTTGCATTGATTATTTAGGAAGGCTTTTTATCTCTCCTTGCTATTCTTTAGAACTCTGCATTCAAAATGGTATATCTTTCCTTTTCTCCTTTGCCTTTCACATATTTTCTTTTCTCAGCTATTTGTAAGGCCTTGTCAAACAACCATTTTGCCTTTCTGCATTTCCTTTTCTTGGGGATGGTCTTGATCACTGCCTCCTGTACAATGTCATGAACCTTTGTCCACAGTTCTTGAGGTGCTCTGTCTATCAGATCTAATCCCTTGAATCTATTTCTCACTTCCACTGTGTAATCTTAAGGGATTTGATTTAGGTCATACCTGAATGGTCTCCTTGGAGGAAAAGCTATGACCAACCTAGACAGCATATTGAAAAGCAGAGATGTTACTCTGCCAACAAAGGTCCATCTAGTCAAGGCTATGGTTTTTCCAATGGTCATGTATGGATGTGACAGTTGGACTGTGGAGAAGGCTGAGTGCCGAAGAATTGATGCTTTTGAACTATGATATTGGAGAAGACTCTTGAGAGTCCCTTGGACTGCAAGGAGATCCAACCAGCCCATTCTGAAGGAGATCAGCCCTGGGGTTTCTTTGGAGGGAATGATGCTGAAGCTGAAACTCCAGTACTTAGGTCACCTCATGCGAAGAGTTGACTCATTGGAAAAGACCCTGATGCTGGGAGGGATTGGGGGCAGGAGGAGAAAGGGAAGACAGAGGATGAGATGTCTGGATGGCATCACTGGCTCAATGGACGTGAGTCTGAATGAACTCCGGGAGTTGGTGATGGACAGGGAGGCCTGGCGTGCTACGATTCATGGGGTCACAAAGAGTCAGACATGACTGAGCAACTGAACTGAACTGAATGGTCTAGTGGTTTTCAGTACTTTCTTCAATTGAAGTCTGAATCATATAATAAAGAGTTCATGGTCTGAGCCACAGTCAGCTCCCAGTCTTGTTTGTGCTGACTGTATAGAGCTTCTCCATCTTCAGCTGCAAAGAATATAATCAATCTGATTTCGGTGTTGACCATCTGGTGATGTCCATGTGTACAGTCTTCTCTTGTGTTGTTGGAATCTCTTGGCAAAACTCTGTTAGCCTTTGCCCTGCTTCATTCTGTACTCCAAGCCCAAGTTTGCCTGTTACTCCAGGTATCTCTTGACTTTCTATTTTTGCACTCCAGTCCCCTATGATGAAAAGGACATCTTTTTTGGGTGCTAGTTTTAGAAGGTCTTGTAGGTTGTCATAGAACTATTCAACTTCAGCTTCTTCAGCATTACTGGTTGGGGCACAGACTTGGATTACCATGATATTGAATGGTCTGCCTTGGAAGCGAACAGAGATCATTCTGTCATTTTTGAGATTGCACCCAAGTACAACATTTCACACTCTTTTCTCGACTATGAGGGCTACTTCATTTCTTCTAAGAGATTCCTGTCCTCAGTAGTAGATATAATGGTCATCTGAATTAAATTCACCCATTCCAGTCCATTTTAGTTCACTGATCCCTAGAATGTCGATGTTCACTCTTGCCATCTCCTGTTTGACCACTTCCAATTTGCCTTGATTCATGGACCTAACATTCCAGGTTCCTATCCAGTATTGCTCTTTGCAGCCCCAGACTTTACTTCCATCATCAGTCACATCCAGAACTGGGTGTTGTTTTTGCTTTGGCTCCGTCTTTTCATTCTCTCTGGAGTTATTTCTCCATTGATCTCCAGTGGCATACTGGGCACCTACTGATCTGGGGAGTTCATCTTTCAATGTCATATCATTTTGCCTTTTCTTGCTGTTCATGGGGTTCTCGAGACAAGAATACTAAAGTGGTTTGTCGTTCTCCAGTGGACCATTTTGTCAGAACTCTCCACCATGATCTGTCTGTCTTGGGTGGCCCTGCATGGCATGGCTCATAGTTTCATTGTTAGACAAGGCTGTGGTCCATGTGATCAGTTTGATTAATTTTCTGTGATTGTGGTTTCCATTCTGTTTGCCCTCTGGGGGATAAGGATAAGAGGCTTATGGAAGCTTCCTGATGGGAGAGACTGATGGTGAGGGAACCTGGGTCTTGTTCTGATGGGTGCTCAGTAAATCTTTAATCCAGTTCTCTGTTGCTGGGTGGGGCTGTGTTCCCTCCTGTTTGACCTGAGACCAAACTGTGGAAGGGGTAATGAAGATAATGGCCGCAGTCTCCAATTGTGGCCCGGTTCAAATGGATATTCACAGTGACATCCACTGTGAGAGCCTTAGTCACCTAGGAAAAAATCAATTATGTTCAATACTTTCCACTGACTAGGGTCAAAGAGCAGCATGGTAACTTCAAGAAGTTTCTTAACAATGGTTGAATCACAAGGGTCTTCTGATTTCCTCTGACTTAGTCTTGGGGTACATTTGACCAGAATTACCTCTTTATCAAGTTCGAATCAATCAAGTCTTATCATCAGTTTATTCTCTCTTGAAAATATTTTCATGTGGTTCTTCAAATGTCAAACCTATTATATATGTGCTTTCTGAAATTTGTTTATGATAACCATCTTGTAGCAGAGAAGACTTGACTACTTATAAAATTCAAGTAATACAACCAAGTAAAATACATTCAGATAGGTTTTAAAAAACCAAGGCATAGATATAATAAAAGTAAAAAAAAGTTAAACTGGAGCCAGAAGTGAGGTAGGCACAAAAAGTTAGGCTATAAAACCGTCACATTTGGATGTATAAACTATAATTTTGTCTTCAACCCTTTAGAAACCAAGTATTTTCTCTAGAATTCTTCAGTTTCATAGAAAACCAAATAGAGCTCAACGTAGCAAGCACCCATAAAAACTAGCTAAAAACCAGCCTTTGAGATTCCAACAGGAAAATTAAACAGGACAAAACTTTCCTACAGTCTTTACAGATCAACATGCCCCAGAAGCATAGTGTGAGGGGTGGGGGGTGGGGTCTCACAGAGGGGATTTGTGTCTCCTGAATCCAGTCAGTTCCAACCCACAGAGACACCAGTCTTAGCAAATCAGACAGCCCAGAAAGAGGCACCTGCGCCTGACTGCCCACTGGGCAAACTTTCTCCTTCCTCTGTCACTGTGAAACGCTCTTATTGAGAAGATTCTATTTTGTTGGCTTTCATACAGTCTAAACTGAGCCTCAAAGATAAAAACCTAACAACCAGCAGAAACTCAACCAGTACAAAGTGAAAAATAATAAGACCCACGTATGGAAACTTCAGCAGTTTTTCAAAGAATATTATGAATATTGAGAAAGTAATATTATTAATTCCAAATAATGAATCCCATTCCTATTACTTTGTTGTTGTCGTTCAGCCACCCAGTCGTGTCCAACTCTTTGTGGCCCCATGAAATGCATCAAGCCAGGCTTCCCTGTCCCTCACCATCTCCCGGGGTTTGCCCAAGTTCATGTTCATTGCATCAGTGACGCCATCCAGCCATCTCATCCTCTGACACCCTCTTCTCCTTCTGCCCTCAATCTTTCCCAGCGTCAGGGGAAGGAAAGATTATAATATCCCATTACTTAGAATATCATAAATGTTGAGATTCCCTTCCTGCTAAAGAAGTGTTGAGCTCTGGAGAGTGACGGAGGGAATCCTGGCAGAGTCTGAAGTCCCTTTCAGACCCTAAATGGTGCAAGGCAGGGGAGGGGAGTACCCAGGTACAAGGAGGGGAGGTACAAGGAGGGGAGGGAGGACGCAGAGTCCTGGAAGGCAGGAGAGGACCCTTCACGCTGCAGTCTCTCCACTCAAGGCCACTGATATGGACAAAACAAGAGCAGTTAGAAGGAGCAAGCAAGTATGCGTGTTAAGAGGCTCCACATGCTACCTAATGGTGTCTGTGAGTGTGTCTGTGTGTGTGTGTGTCTCACACACACACGCATGCACGCACGCACATTCAGCCAGATCCAGTGGGCTCACAGACGATGTTACAGAACCAAACTCGGATCCAGTCGCCCGAGCGCAGTAATGCTAATCCAGCCATCATCTCGTGATGGTTTGCTGTTACACGTTTTCCTGTCAACCTGAACGTCGCACAAACCGCCATGGATAATCCAGCCAACAATTTTGACCGCCTTCTTCATGCAGAGCCTCGGCCTCAGTGCTGGGGGTGACGAACATACACAAACACGCCCCCGGTAACTCACGGAAGTTGGGGAGTTCGGCGGAGTTTGCAGGAAAATGGCAAACACATATAAAGTACTGAGCAGAACATGCCAATGTACGCTGTCTCCAAAGAGTGCCCAGGAGGAGAGATTGCCACGCAGGAAGCAGAGACGAGCCCTCGATTGTCCACGCAGGATCCAGCCGCGGAACCCGGGTTAGGACTCCAACAGGAGGGCACAAGGTGACAGAGGAGGGCTTCTCAAGGCGGCAGGGGCAGACTCGACAAGGCAGGAAAGTGAGTGGGAAGTCTGTGGTGAGAACAGTGACTGAATGTGTCCTCCTGGTTATTATAGTCACGTGACTGCTGTCGGGTTTTGCTTGTAAAAGACTTAATTGTCTTGCAACTTACCCCAAAAGGTCAGTAAAACCTTAAGTAGTTAAGTCTAATTCTTATGCTAAGGCCATGAAAGATTCAGTGCTTCACATATAAATTTTCATGGGCTGGTTCGAGGTCACCTTTCCCCCACTCTAGGGGAAGGTAGAGTGGTGTGTTGTTTACAAACCACCTGAGACTCTCATATTGGGCTTCCCTAGTGGCTCAGACAGTAAAGAATCTGCCTGCAATGTGGGAGACTTGGGTTCAGTCTCTGGGTTGGGAAGATCCCCTGGTGGAGGGCATGGCAACCCACTCCAGTATTCTTGCCCGGAAAATCCCACGGAGAGAGGAGCCTGGCGGGCTAGAGTCCACGGGGTCACAAAAAGTTGGACACGACTGAGTGACTAAGCACTGAGAACATTAACTTGCCCATTTTGCAGCATTCTGATGTGGCAAATTTCCAGATACCTTGAAGAATGTCCATGAGAAACAATCACGAAGCTGTTAAATTAATCCCTTTCACAGAAGAGTCTCATGTTAGCTTCCCAGTTTAGGTGTGTCCAAATTGGCAATTGCAGCATCTGTTATGGTACATTTTGCATTTAATAGTTACAGTGGCTACCTCTTTGTTGAAATAATCAATTTATATACAGAGGAGAAAATTGGTTTTGCAGCCCAGAAGTAGTGCAGTAAGCAAATGAAGCAGAATGAAACGTGATTATAACAAAACTGATATGGTAGATGACATATTTAATAAAATTCATGGGTCTTCATAGATAAGGAATTGCTAATATAGATGCATCAAATAAAATGTTAATTGTACCACAGGAGAATTATACAGTATCTCATCATTAGTGGAAAAGATAGGAAGACTACATAATTGCTTCATTGGAAAATTAAATAGTGTTAT
Organism: Ovis canadensis; assembly: GCF_042477335.2. Taxonomy (NCBI): domain Eukaryota; kingdom Metazoa; phylum Chordata; class Mammalia; order Artiodactyla; family Bovidae; genus Ovis; species Ovis canadensis. The sequence continues at coordinate 13,211,713 of NC_091253.1, forward strand.
CTTCTTTGTAAAAAGTAACACCAGGAATCTTAATAAATTCTTAGCTTAACTTTTCAGGAAAAAAATGTTTTATTTTTAAGTGGTGCAATGCAAAGCATTTTAAGTAGATGATATAAGCATCACAGAACCATTTGAGATTCATATTTCCAAATGGCAGAACAATTAGGAAATGAATTCACCTATTTAACATAATTTCCCAGTGTGACAAATCAAAATCATTCCACTGTAGGGTTTAAGAAATTGAAAAAGTTGAATTACTCTCCTGGGCTTCCATCCTAAAACAATATAAGTTAAAGTCAAAGCTTAGATAACAGAGAATATTTGTTGGGATTTGATTCCTGAATTTCATGCTCTTATTTTCTAGTTAATGTGGTACTGAGAAAAAAATTTCCCCCCCTCTGGAGGTCCATTTTGGCTCATTTGTATCTTAGTCTTCCCCCTAAATTATTTGCAGTGATTCAGAAAGATGCATAAAATGTTGCAAGATAAAAGCTGAGGAGGAGGAAAGGAAAACAAGGAGAGGAAAGCAGTGTGAAATAAAAAATTATATTTTATGTCAACACAAGAAATATATAAACATAAAAAATTTTAAAAATTCTTCACTGCCCTGTGGCCTCCTCTCCCCCTAACCATGCATCATATATATGCATTATGCCTCAGTCAAACTTCCTTATCATCAGGAATACCTATGTGCTGTGCTTAGTCACTCAGTTGTGTCCGACTCTTTGCAACTCCATGGACTGTAGCCTACCAGGCTCCTCTGTCCATGGGAATCTCCAGACAAGAACACTGGAGTGGGTTACCATGCCCCGCTCCAGGGGATCTTCCCAACCCAGAGACCAAACCCAGGTCTCCCACATTGCAGGCATATTCTTCACTGTCTGAGCCACCAGGGAAACCCAAGAATACTGAAGTGGGTAGCCTATCCCTTCTCCTGGAGATCTTCCTGACCCAGGAATCAAACTGGTGTCTCCTACGTTGCAGGCAGATTCTTTACCAGCTGAGCTACCAGGGAAGCCCCCAGGAATACCTGATCAACCATGAAAAGCAATGTTCTCCTAACATCAACAAGACAACTCCTTTAACAAATAATGTCCTTTCTTGACCTTGTGAGGGGCCATGATGATGTTTAGCTCTGCATTGGGTAAACTGTCAGTAATATATCATTTAGTCTCACAAACTTGTCTAACCGTGTCTTGACTTCTAATGGGCGCAGCAGTTCTCAGAGCTTTTGACAGGCTCCCCACCCACCCCCCGACCCCAGTTATACTCCTCAATTTGGTGCAAATGAATTTTTCCATTTCTTTTTTAGATCCACTGATGAATTTTTCATGGACAGCAGTGAGGGGCTATGTATGAGGCAGACATGATGTCCTGTCCACAGATTTGCCTCTTTGGCTTCTGAGTAGTTTAATAAAGAGAGTGGACCACACGTCAGAGTCCTTGTGGCCCATCAAACTTTCCCAAAATGGTCACAGCAGCATTTCCTTGCCCCCAGTCAGGAAGCGGGCTCTCTTCCCCTCCCCTTGAGCCTGGGAATGACTCTCTAGCCAGCTCCCCCAGCACGTGTCAGACAGTAGAAGTGATGCTATGTGGTGTCTGTGGCTAGATCATTAAAGCTGATACATCCCCTCCAGCAATCTCTTTCTCTCCCTAGGGATTCTCTCACACTAAGGACCCAGCCACCACGTGTGCAGAATCCCAGGCCACAGGGAGAAGCCACATACAAGGGTTTCAGCTGACAGCACCAACCAAGGTCGCGGCCAAAGCCAGCATCAAAGGGATGAGCTCAGAGGATTCCAACACCCAGCTGAGACCCCAGACATGGTGAGTGGAGACAAGATACCCCGCTGTGCCCTGGCGGATTTCCTGGCCCGCAAACTTCCTGAGCATCATAAATGATCATTTTACACCACTGAGCTTGAGAGTAATGTCTTATGTGGGCATCGCCACTGCCACAGCCCTTTAGAGGAAAATGAATCCGGAGAAGCTCAACCATTCCCAGCTCTGAGACTAGAGACAAATTTCTCTCATGTGTCTTCACTGAGAGAGCACTGGGAGGCAAGGAACTAGGTTCTCAGTGATGTTCGGATGGTGAAAATGGGCAAGGTCTCACCTTATAATAATTCTCTGATTATTAGGCTGATTGCATCAGGGCAAAGGGCAGTGTGGCCAAAGCAAATACAAGAAGGAAGCATCAATGCAATTCACATCTCTAGCTCTCCGATGGCCCAGCCTGCTGTAAAGACAGGTTACAGTGGGGAAAGTATGCACTTAAATGACACTCAAGGATGCTAGTACCAGAGGGGGCCGGACTCAGCACAGAGGGAAGGACAGGCTGGTGGCCAGAGAGGTCATGTGAAAGTGGAACAAGGAGCCTTTGGGACTTCCCTGATGCTCTGGTGGTTAAGCCTTCCGCTTCCAGTGCAGGGCTTTCAGGTTCAATCCCTGCTCTGGGAGCTAAGATCCAACATGCCTTGGGGCCAAAACACAAACACAAATACTAAAAAGTAAACAATATTGTAGCAAATTCAGTGAAGACTTTTTTTTAACGGTCTGCATCAAAAAAAAAAAAAAAAACTGTTAACAAAGAAAATTTATTTCCTACTCTTCATTCTGTTTGAAAATTTGACCCCTAACCATGTCCTAACTTAAAAAAAAGAAAAGACTTAAGAGTTAATGAGGCTTTGCATCTTATATGAAAAATTTCTAGTCTTCTAAATATGTCTCTCTCTCTCTTTTTTTCTTTTGGTTATTTTAACAAGCCTTATATTAATAATATATTTTTTCCTTGTCAAGTTCTTTCCCAAATACAGATATTTGGGGACATATACAATCTTATTTTTGTGTGTTCGTCCTAACCAGAGGCACTTTTTAGTTTAAGTCACATTTTAGTTGACCCATGTTGCTTATCTAGCGCTACATCCATCACCACTGTCCTTTAGTGACTGAATTCTGAGAGCTTCCATCTGTGTGATGACCAAGGCATAATCAGGGCATTGTGGCTTCTGATTGGCCAGATTCCCTGGAGTTCCAATTAGTCAGGACCTCAATCTGTCGTGTATCTTCCCAAACAAGCACTTGCAGTGACACGACGTTGAGTTCATTTTCGATTTTAAATGGCACGTGCAGTGTTTGTTTGTTCTAAGAAGCTGGCAATGGCTAGTTGCACACATCTGAAAGATTAGGTCTCTTCCTACAAGACAGCAAGACTCTGTCCTCGTGTGTAGATTAGAATGTGCGCGCTCATGTGGCTGAGCCAGAAGCGTGCCTGAGTGAGATTCCCACCCAGGCAAAGCTTTGGAGGTGACCTGCTTGCTTCATGGGTTGTGTGAACTCTGCATGCATTTGCCCATCGCCATAAACATCCTTTCTCTCAGCAGAACTGTTGATTCATAGAAAGTCTGAGGTTATACCCCTTGAAAGGTGGTATCTCTATGCTGCCAGTTAAGTTCAGAGACTTAGTGGGGATGGATTTTACCAATACATCTTCTTCCAGAGGTTTGAATGGGATGGGATGGAGTGCCAACTATGGAACCTGCCCCTCCAAATGCTGCCACTCTGGGTGGCACACCACAACCAGACTGGTCTCAGAAGTTGTGTCAATAAAGGATTTATCCTTGTCCGTGGAGATGTTTTGGGCTTCCCCTCGTGGCTCAGAGGGTAAAGAATCGGCAGTGCAGGAGACCCGGATTCAGTCCCTGGGTCAGGAAGATCCCTTGGAGAAGGGAATGGCAACCTACTCCAGTACTCTTGCCTGGAGAATTCCAAGGAAGAGGAGCCTGGTGGGCTACAGTCCATGGAGTCACAAAGAGTCATCACGACTAATTGAATAAGTACACAAGGAGATGTTTGGCCTTTGCCCTTGGACCTTGGAGGTAATCTCTAAACCCTTGGAATGTCCTGCCTCATGAAACTGTGTTTACCAGGGAGCTCTGAGTCACCCCTGCAATGTGATTTAGAGGGCAGGGGCCTTTTGTCAGTGGTATCAGCTCAACCTTCCAGAGGTCTAGAGGTTGAGGTCAGCCTTGTGGGTGAACAGCCAGCTTTACACAACTGAGCCCCTGTAAGGACTCTGGACACAAAGACTTCAGTGAGCTTCCTAGTGGGAAGTTCGCTACGTCTGTGTCCCTCACTAACGCCAGGAAAGTGATGCTGTCCATGAGGAGACACAGTTGGACACTCTGAACTTGGATCTTTCCAAACTCTGCCCCAAGAGCTTCTTCTCTGGCTGATTTTTATCTGTATCCTTTAGATCTAATAAACCAGGACCATGAGTCTTTCAGTGAGTTCTGTGGGTCCTTCTTATGAAGTATCAGATCTAAGGATGGTCTTGGGCTCCCAAGTTTGCAACCGATGTGGGAAGTGGGGGCAGTTTTGTGGACTGAGATCCTTCTAATGTGGCAACCACAGGGAATCCTATAATCTTCTTGAACAGTAACAGCAGATGTTATCAAAGATTGCAGAGAAAATAAAATAGGAGGAGGTAGTGGACGCATGTGAACCGAGGAGCAGTTCCTCAGCCACAGTTGATGAGGTTTTCTGAGCCTGGGTGGGAGGTTTAACAACCAGGTCAAGCAGAATGCAGTCAGACACAGCCCACCATCGTGAGGGTCTTAGGAAAAGATCCACATACCCACCAGGAGAAAATGCCCAAGTTGGAGACTTGGTCCAACCTTCAGGGGCTGTACCCTTCAGCAGGCTGCCAAAAGGTTGGAAAAACCCAGACTCAGAAGCCTCCTGGAACCTGAATACCTTCCCTACCAGTGCCAGAGCCCTGGAATTAGAACTTCCTGTCCTTTTATTTATACCTGGGTCTTCTGAGGTTTGCAGAGGCCCAGAACTAAATCCTAGTTAGTTAAGAAAACCACCCAGCATAGGCAGAACAGAGCTAGTTATTCAGATTTAACATTTGCTTAAGCCAGTTTCCTATGAGGGAGCCATATACCAAGACTATCTATGATGGTTCTGCCATTGGAGAGAGTGGCCAACATAGAACCAGGCCACCGAGAGGCAGGAACACTATCGTAACTCCTGAGCTGACTCCCTGCCATATCTTCTGGGTCCAGAATCAACTGGTCATTGAGGTCAGACCACAGCCTGTGCATGGAAGTTTGACCTCTCCCCTGCCCATGTGACTTTGCATTCGGGCTCATGCCATCATGGGCCCAATTTGTCCAGATACCAAAGAGTTTAGGTACTAGAGATCAGGGGTTCTAAGACACACATCTGAGATGACTTTCAGGAGCCATCATCTAAGAATGAAACCCATGCATTAACACCTCACCCATGTACTGATTCATGTGACTGTAGGCAAAAACCACCACAATACTGTAAAGTAATTAGCCTCCAATTAAAATAAATAAATAAGAAAGAAAAATAAATAAAAATAAAGATTAACACCTGTGGGTCTTGTGAGACTTGCTGGAGGTATTTTAGAGAAATTTCTCTGAGCATGGGGCTTCCCTGATGGCTCAGCAGTAAAGAATCCACCTCCAATACAGAAGACACAAGATACACAGGTTCAACCCCTGACTTAGAAAGATTCGCTGGAGGAGGGCATGGCAACCCGCTCCAATATGCTTGCCTGGAGAATCCTATGGACAGAGAAGCCTGGTGGGCAAACAATCAGACACTACTGAAGCGACAGAGCATGCACTCTCTGAGCATGATGGGAACCCCATGGAGCAATGCTACCTGAACCATGGACCCTGGATCAGTGGCTGTATCACTTAGGAACTACTGAGAAACACAAATCCCCACAGCAGACCTGCTGGATCAGGAGCTCTGGACATGGAGGCTCTGGACACTGTGCTCCAGGGCTGTTTCTGAGGCATGCTAACATCTGGGCACCATCCCCGTGGAGGGAAGGAGAGGCCACTGCTGGAGACTGGGGGGGCGGGGGGGGGGGGTTGGGGTGCACAGCTTCACCTGTGTCACCTCTTCTGTGTTTATCCCACTGACCATTAAAAGCTGCTTCAAACAATCAAGAAAAGCAACAGTGTGGGAGGAAGGAAAAATGTTAAACAAGACAACAAAGAGAAGGTAAATTTAGCAGAGGGATAAACAAAGAATTGAAGACAAAAGGAAGGAAGGAAAACAGAAAAGGAGCAAACTTTTTAAGAAGAACATAAAATTAGACAATGCTTTGGCCACCTGATGCAAAGAACTGACTCACTGAAAAAACCCTGATGCTGGGAAAGATTGAAGGTGGGAGGAGAAGGGGACAACAGAGGATGAGATGGTTGGATGACATCACCGACCCTATGGACTTGAGTTTGAGTAAACTCCAGGAGTTGGTGACAGACAGGGAGGCCTGGCGTGCTGCAGTCCATGGGGTCACAAAGTGTCAGACACAATCTAGCGACTGAACTGAACTGGAAAGACAATGTGGATGCAGGAAGCGTGAACTGGAGAGACACAGGCAGCGCGGCAGGAGTTTCAAATCACGTGCAGGATTCAGGCAGGCTGTGCTCATGCGGCCGCTCCACCATCTGCAGTGACATGGCCTCTCAGGGCCTCAATTTCCCTATCTGTAAAGTGGGTGGGGTCTCTCTGAGAATTAGTGATGTGCACGTGAGTGCTCAGTCTCTCAGCTGTGCCCAGCTCTTTGCAATCCTCTGAACTATGTATGCATCCTCTGTCCATGGACATTTCCAGGTAAGAATACTGGGGTGGGTTGCCGTCTCCTACTCCAGGGGATCCTCCCAACCCAAGGGGTCAAACTACTGTCTCTTGCATCTCTTACAATGGTAGGCAGCTTCTTTAGCACTGCACCATCTGGGCAGCCCCTTCAATGACATAAGACACATTTAAAGTGCTTACCACAGTGACTGATACATAATAACTACTCAATCAAACTGGTTCTCTCTCTCTTTTTTTCTTCCTTTTTTTTTTTTTTTTGGTTGCTAAAGAATAGTTTATTTACAAGAAACCTAAAAATGTTGTCAAAAGATCAATTTTTAAACATTCACAAAGGACCAGAAATTTACGTTCCACTTCTAAAGAAAATATAAATACATCTACCTCTGAATGCCAGAGAAGGCAATGGCACCCCACTCCAGTACTCTTGCCTGGAAAATCCCATGTACGGAGGAGCCTGGTAGGCTGCAGTCCATGGGGCCGCTACGAGTCGGACACAACTGAGCGACTTCACTTTCACTTTTCGCTTTCATGCATTGGAGAAGGAAATGGTAACCCACTCCAGTGTTCTTGTCTGGAGGATCCCAGGGACAGGGGAGCCTCGTGGGCTGCTGTCTGTGCGGTCGCACAGTCGGACACGACTGAAGCGACTTACCCCGGTAGCAGTGGCAGCACCTCTGAATGCATACATAAAAATGTGATTTTCATAGCCCACATGCATACTTTTAAAGGAAAAATAGAATTTTGCAGCCCCATAGGTGCTTAAACTTTAGCTAATCTACTAGTTTATTTTTCAAAAAATAAAACTGAGGCTTAAAGACGTTTTATTTATTAACCTTGTTTTTTTTTAATTAGAAATAAAAATCTATCACTAAAACTATGGCATCACTGCTGCTGCTACTGCTGCTAAGTCGCTTCAGTCATGTCCGACTCTGTGCTACCCCATAGACGGCAGCCACCAAGCTCCCCCGTCCCTGGGATTCTCCAGGCAAGAACACTGGAGTGGGTTGCCATTTCCTCCTCCAATGCATGAAAGTGAAAAGTGAAAGTGAAGTCGCTCAGTCGTGTCTGACTCTTAGCGACCCCATGGACTGCAGCCCACCAGGCTCCTCTGCCCATGGCATCACTAAGCCACAGTAAATTCTAAGGTATAGAAAGGTGTATTTGTAAGGAAACAGGTAAAAAGCAGCAGGGAGAGGGGGAGAGGGAAAGACACACGGAAGAGTGAGGAAACAGTTAAACCCAGTGGAACCGAGTGATCGTGACCCTCATGGAGTCTTGGGAGGAACTGGCTTCTGGTGCCTGCCTCCTGGGGCTGGGCTGGATCCAGGCTCTTTTCCGAGCACCCTGGGGAGGCAACCAACATCCCTTCGGCTGTGTTTTGCCTCCTGACTTGTTCCAGAAGAGAAACTTCATCCACACTTGTGCCAGCCGACCCTGGCTGAGCAGCTCTGATTTGATCGGTCTGAGACCCAAGCCTTGCAGGGCTCCTGTAACCTCAGGGACTCCCTGAGGCACTGCACCCACCTCTCCTCATGCTCTTCCTGCCCCCAGAAAGGATCCAGGTGGCCAGGCAGCCAGGCAGGTCAGGTAAGCCATCAGCTTACCTCTCTGGGCACGCATATAGGATGGAAGTGACCGTGCTTTCTAGGAATACAGACAGCTGGTCTCCTTTCTCCCAGTGTGCACTTTGGCCATGCCTATCCTGAAGGTCCCCAGGTTTACACGGATGAGGCGAAGGCTCCTTTTCAAAACCCCCAACGCAGCTATGAATCAGAGCCCAGCTCTGGAGTACCAGTGGTTGTCCAGACAGCAGTAGACATGTGTTTTCATTCTGTTGCTTCTGTGTGTGGGGTTCCCTTGGTAATCACAGAGGTAGGCAGGGGTCAAGATTTTGGGGGTCCCTTGCCATAACATGGACAAAATTTCACCCATAAGCCTAACATCAGAGATTAGCCCCTTTTTAGGGGAAGACAGGAGGGATACCCGCTATGGAGGAAGCCCCACCACCTTCAGTAAACCTCTGTGAAACCTCGCAGGCCAGGAGTCAAAGCAGCAGGGGCTGGTCAACCGTGCTCCTGGGAACTTGGGTCATTCATGAGTGCTTGGACTTAAGGCTTTCATTGCTAATACTCACAGAATGCATTGATATAGTGGCTGAGTTCATTGTTTCAGGGTTTCCAAATATTCATTCAAGCATTCAACAGACATTTAAGGGCCACCTACAAAAATACATAGCAGGCATGCTAATTGCCATCACAGTGCTGGGTCATGGGGACAGGGGCTTTTTAAAAAAAATTCACTGAAATACAGTTGATTTACAGTGTTGCGCTAGTTCCAGGTGTACAGCCAAGCGAGTCAGCTATCCACGAAAGTGAAAGTCGCCCGGTCGTGTCCGACTCTTGGCAACCCCGTGGACTTTACAGTCCCTGGAATTCTCCAGGCCGGAATACTGGAGTGGATAGCCTCTCCCTTCTCCAGGGGATCTTCCCAACCCAGGGACTAAACCCAGGTCTCCCGCATTGCAGGCAGATTCTTTACCAGCTGAGCCACCAGGGAAGCCAAGAATACTGGAGTGGGTAGCCTATCCATTCTCCAGGGGATCTTCCTGACCCAGGAATCAAAACCCAGGCCTCCTTCATTGCAGGTGGACTCTTTACCAACTATCTGAGCTCTCTGCGAAGCCCCAGTTATACATATATCCACTTTTTCCATTTTTTTTTTAAAGATTCTTTTCCCATATAGGACATTACAGAGTATTGAGTCAAGTGCCCTGTGCTATTAGAGGGCCTTTTCAAAACTATTTTGAGTGGATATAGTATGATTCACAGAGTCCTTGGGCAAGGGGGTGGTTGGAGAGGGGGTGTTAATGAGAGACAAATGTAAGAATTTAATTTTAAATTTCAAGAATTATTCAGCAGTTCTGACTCATGTGCCAGAGCTGATGGCCTGATCTCACTTCATCCAGCTCCAGGCAGGTTGGCAGCAGTCCTCTTGGTGCCTGCACCAGGGGTGCAAGAAGGAAGCACTGTCCTAAGACCTGGGCGCCTGGCCCTGTGTGGATCCCGGGACGCGTGTGTGTCCAGGACTATGACTGTGACTCCGTCCCCTCCCCCGTGTCTGCTCATGCGCCCTTTCCGCATTCCCTTTCCTTTAGCCCAGTGCTGCCCCCACCAGCTCCATAGCAGCGTAATGTGAGCAGTGGATGTTTGTTTTTTATTGAAGTAGAGTTGATTTAGAATGTTGTGTTAGTTTTGGGTGTACAGCAGTGATTGTTATATATAAGTATATATGTATGTATATGTGTGTGTATATATATATACTTTTTCAGGCTCTTTTCTCATAAAGGTTATTACAAAATATTGAGTATCATTCCCTGTGCTATACAGTAGGTCCTTGTTGTTTCTTTTCTCTATATACAGTGTGTATCCAATAATCTCAAATTCCTAGTTTGTTCCTCCTCTCCTTTCCCCTGTGGTAAACATAAGTTTGTTTCCTATATCTGTTGGTCTACTTCTGTTTTGTAAATAAGTTCATTTGTTAAGATTCCACATACAGATGATATATGATATTTGTCTTTTACCGTCTGACTTACTTCACCGAGTATGATCATCTCTGGGATCCTGGATGTATTTCAAATTTCCTAAAAAATTAAAAAAGTAGAAAGGAACAAGTAAAACTGACTTTAAAAATGTATTTTATTTACTCCAGTCCATCCAAAATATGATCACTTCAACCCACCATCAAGATAATTAATGACGTATTTCACATTCTGATTTTGCTCTAAGACTGTGAATCTATGTGTCATTTCACACTGACAGTTTCTCCGACCAAACGAGGGCATTACAGGCGCTCAACAGCCATGTGTGCTGGCCAGTGGCTACCCTGCTGGACGCACAGCCTTGGCCACTCTTTCTCCAGTTTTCTCCTTTCTTCAACACCCAAACTGTCTCTCTACTGTGGCTGCTTCTCTTGTATAACTTATAAACATCCATCCATAGTGTTCAAAACTTCTACAAAGGCATTGTTCTCATTACTTGTGTCCAAAATGAAAAGTTGCTCATTGCCCATCACCGTGTGAGATGGGTCTCGCACATTCACAAGTGTCACCGTCACGAGAGTCCCTGGAACAGGCAGAGCTGGCTGGGACTATTTGCTTCTGTCTTGATCCATTTGAACTGCTTTAACAAAATACTGTAAAACGAGTGGCTTACCAACCACAGACACTTATTTCTCCCGGTCATGGAGATTCAATGTCTAAGATCAAGTGCAGCATGGTCAGGGTTGAGTTCTTTTCAGGTTGTGAACAGCTGGCTTCTCCTTGTATCCTCACACGTTGAAACAAACTCTTAGCTCTTCATCCCCTGGTAAGGGCACCATCCCATCATGAGGGCTCTTCCCCTAATGTGTCATCCAAATTGAATCACTTCCCCAAAGTCCCACCTCCAAATAGTATCATGCTGGAGATTAGCTTCAACATATGTCTTTGAAGGAGGACAAAAACAGTGTAAAGCATCCCTCCTGGTCAGTTTCTCTAAAAGTAGCATGAATAACACTAGCTGGCACACAGCTCTTATCAAGCACAAGCATTATTTAAGAACTCCACCATATCAACAAACAACATGCTAAACGAATTTTTAAATATGAATTACTAGAGGTTGTCCACTAATAGTTAAAGGCCCTTGTTAAAACTGGAAAAAAGGAATTAAATTTTTTAAACCCAAGCCTTGCATGCCACATTACATGAGTTACAGACAGTGTGTAAATACCCCCTTCTTCTGCTGGCAGCAACAAAGAGAAAGCAGTATCAATAAACCCTTAGGCCCCAAAGAGATTACTTTTTCTAAACATTGACCAGCATTGTTAAGTTGCTGTGCCAATTACAAATAGAATCTCACATGTAGTTGAAAATCCTCATGAAGACCCCCAGGTAGTTCTTGTTTTGAGTGACAAAATGCAAGAGGTCACAACTGGGACCCTGATCATCTGACCTCAGATTTATCATCTGACCTCAAACCCAGGTCTCTTTCTCTCTCCAATGTGTGCTTTCGTATAACAATGACCACTTGATTACTGATTTTTAAAAATATGTGTATTCAATTCTATCTAACTGTCCCTGACACTGCATATTCAGAAGCCAGGAGTGCACCTTACATGATTATTATCAGCAATATCATAGCTGCAGCCACACTTACAGAACAGTTACTATGTTATCGTTCTAAGGGCTTGACACCTATCAACTCAATCACAAAAACTTTAAATGTTAAAATAACTTACACTTACAGATTCATTATCCATTCAACACTTTTTATATCTGTGGAGAACAGCTATATAAGAAAGAGCGTTAGCTGTGGAATTAAAAAAAAAAAGGAACTGGATAAAAATTCAGTCTATACTTATTGGCTGTATGACTTTCAAAAAGTTTCTCACTCTCTGTTCTGACCTTGTAGGGTTGTTGTGTGGAGTCTGTTTAGTGCACTAAACAGAACCTGGCTTGTGATAATCCCTACATAGCATCTCTTAGTTTTAGGAGCAATAGAAAGAGGTGAGTGATGGTGTCAAATTCATCATATAGGTAACCAGTGAGTGGGTATCCAGGATGTCAACTCAAGTCTCCTTACTCTGAAGTGAAGTGAAATGAAGTGAAAGGTGCTCAGTTGTGTCTGACTCTTTGCGACTCCATCGACTATATAGTCCATGGAATTCTCCAGGCCAGAATACTCGAGTGGGTAGCCTTTCCCTTCTCCAGGGGATCTTCCCAACCCAGGGATCAAACCCAGGTCTCCTGCATTGCGGGTGGATCCTTTACCAGCTGAGCCACATGGGAAGCCCAGGAATACTGGAGTGGGTAGCCTATCCCTTCTCCAGGGGATCTTCCCGACCCAGGAATCGAACCAGGGTTTCCTGCATTGCAGGCGGATTCTTTCCAACTGAGCTATCAGGGAAGCCCTTGCTCTGAAGTGGTTCTTCATCCTGAGTGCCATGTGCCACCCACTTGGCAACGTTGACCTGGGTTTCAGGTAACTTCTAACCTCTGTAGCCAGCAGGGCTGGCAGACAGCAGCCCCACACTTAGGTTTCTGTGTTTAATTACTGCCACTTTCTGAATAATCAAGTGCTACAGAGTGACAGTACCTTGACTGCGACAGCCCTGACACCTAGGTGATTGAAGATTATATCAGGATGGGGATTTCATTTGGAATTTGAGGTATTTGTTTTTAGTTAGTTAAAGAGAGACTCTAAGCAACTATATGATAGTTTGGGAACAATAATTGCACAGGCTTAATTGGATTCTATTTAAACAGAATTCTAAGCACTTTCCTTGAAAACTAATGGACTCAGCTTTGCAGCCCTTAATTCTATTTCTGCTTCAGAATCAGGAGCTTTTAATGAGCTTCTTTTCTGACTAAATCTGTGTGGGTAAACTCCTAGATTGAGGCTATAAACTTCTGATGAGCAGAGGAATAAAAGCACAAACCCCCTGTTCATTGTGCTTAAGGGATTCATATTTCATTCAGAACCCTGAATGCACATCCAGGGCAAGTCATGTTAGTTTTGGCACGTCAAAAACTGAAACTGATGTGGACATTTCAAGTGTCCAACTGCGGGCTCATAAATTCATTCTTTTATGAAAATAGAGGCAACTAATTCAAGCTAATGGGCCACCATATTTAGAAGAAATTGTACTTGAAACATTGACAATGTTCCATTATTTTAAGTCTTGTATTTTGGAGGCAGCATGCTTATATACCATGTTTTTACCTACAGGAACAAAATTTACTTTTAAAACATACAGGAGTTATTTTCTTATTTAAGAAGATGCTACAAATCCTCTTTAACCTTGTGCAGTATACTAAATGTTTGTGTCCCTCTAAAATTTATATGATGAAATCCAGCCTCCCAATGTGATGGTATTCAGTAGTGAGATCTTTGAGGGGAAATCAGGTCATAAGAGTAGACATCTCAAAAACAGGATTAGTTTAAATCTTAGAAGATCTCCTCACATACACACAAAAAAATGTAACTTATATGGTGATGTTAACTAAACTTATTGTCATTATCATTGCACAATATAGGCATATATTGAATCATTATGTTGTATATCTGAAACATATAATGTATATGTCAATCATACCTCAACTAAAAAAAAAGTGTGGAATTAGTACCATCGTAAAAGGGACCCCAGAGGGCTCTCCCACTCTCTTTCTGCCCTACAAGGATACAATGAGAAGTCAGAAGTCAGCAACACAGAAAAGGGCTCTCACCAAACACCAAATCTACTGTCACCAGCCTTCAGAATCATGACAAATAAATTTTATTATTTAAATCACCCACTATTGGTTACTTTGGTGTAGTAGTCTAAAGGGTGGCAGAATATGCCACCTAAAAATATATCACTTTGACATAAGGATTATTTCAAGCTAAAGGCACTTGAAAGCCGGCAGGTAGAAAGGAGACCCTCTAATCCGCCCCCCTTCTTCCTGAAAGAAGGAGATAAATCTCCCTTGTGAAAGATGTATTCCCTATACTAGTAGAAAGGAGACATTCTTATTACCAGAGATGAGGAGCTGAGGTTGAGGAAATCTGTACAAACAGACCTTGAGAAAATAATGGGGATCTTCCATTATCATCCCCACATATAAGCCTCTCTGTTCAAGCTAGTATAAAACTTCATTTTGCCACTTCTTTGTTATCATCAAGGGCTGCCATGTCACATAAAACTTACGCATTAATTTTGTTTTTTCCCTCTTTTCCTGTTAACTTTGTTTCTTTCCAATCAGTTTTATGCCTATTTAATTCTCAGGGTCAGCCAGAGACCCTACATTTTGCCTTCCCCACAGTTTCTGGACAATGAGGGTGTTACCTTCAGAGCCTGGGATGCCCCTGTTTACTGTCTCAAGGGACTGTGGGGAGGGGTCCTGGGAGAACTGACAAAAAGCTGGCAGAACGTAAAAATTCTTAAAAAGTCAGCTCTCCCGAGTCTCTAGCACTGATCAAGAGGGAATAATTTTCTTCTCGTCCTTTCTGTTCCATGGCCAAATTGGCAGGAGAAAAACATTTGTAAAAATAATTAATTCTCTGTATTGCAACTCTTGTGAGTTTGTTTTGGGTGCCCAGAGATGCCTGATCCTTTCCCTCTCAGGGACGTTTTCCTCTATGTGTGTTTTATGTACTGAAAGCTCGATGGGCTTTGCACTTGCCAATGGTCAGAGTGGAGGCCCCAAGAATGGGCAGGGCAGAATGCGGCTGGACTCCACTGTCCCCTGGCATCCTACTGCAGCTGGGAGTTCTCTGGGAGCTTTGCCGAAGTCTTTGTTTTGGCTGCCAGTGGGAGTAGCTCTGAACCGTGAGAGGGCTGCATTTTTTGCATCATCTTTGGGGTTGGCTCATGGGACCATAGGGTAGCCATTGAAAGTCTTATTGGTTTTAAGCCATAAAAAGGGTTCTTGGCCTGGAGTCACATTGAAATAGATATATCTTGCAAGATTTGGTCTTTTATATCTCAAACAACTTTTTAGAGGTCTGATCCTAAACAAGGGGCTTCTCAGGTGGCGCTAGTGGTAAAGAACCTGAATGCCAATGAAGAAAACAAGAGACACCTGTTCAATCCCTGGGTCCAGAAGATCCCCTAGAGGAGGGCATGGGCAACCCACTCCACTATTCTTGCCTGAAGAATCCCATGGACAGAGGAGGCTGGTGGGCTACAGTCCACAGGGTGGCACAGCACACACATCCTAAACAAATGTCCTATTTTTACTTATGGGAAGATCAGACTGAAAGGGAGAAAAATAAGGCAAAGATGAGGATCAACTCTTATATAAATTAGTAAATGTGTTTCTCTGTTTATACCTAACTCATGAGTTCATGTTCAGCCACTCAGGCTTGTCCAACTCTTTGCAACCCCATAGACTATAGCTTGCCAGGCTTCTCTCTCCAGGGAATTATCCCAGCAAAACTACTGCAGCGGGTTCCCATTTCCTCCTCTGGGAGATCTTCCCAACCCAGGGATAGACCCCACATCTCCTGTAGCTCCTGCCCTGGCAGGTGGATTCTTTAGCACTGAGCCACCTGAGAAGTCCTAAGAAAAATAAGAGCTATAGAAATTAAATATTCATATAAATCTCAGAAACATAGAAATAGGTCCCAATGTTTTTCAGGTTCATGTGGTCTGGGATAATTTTCAATATATAAAGGCTAGTTTATGTTGGGATCAAGATGCCAAAGGAGTAGGAAGCAGAGCTCACCTTCCTCCACAGAAACATTGAAAATACATCTACAAATGGAATGGTTTACATGGAACAGCTACTGAATGCTGACAGAAGACCTCAGATGTATAAAAAGACAAGAAAACCTCTGCCGGGGTCCAGCCCCGGTGGATCCAGGGTAATTCGAAGCGGAGATGGAGTTGGCGTCCTAGGGAAAAGCTATTTAATTAAAAGTATAAGGAGAGACTAGAAAGGAATAGTGTAGTAGGAAAATTAGTGGAGAAAACGAGGCTAAATAACTAGGTTTACATGGGATACCAATAAAGCTTCGAGACAAGAAGCTTGTACCACCTACGTAGGCCATCAGCACCCACTTGAATAGCGGAGGGTGCCCCTCCTTGGGCTCCCTCTTGTGTGGATCTTAAAAGCCAGGGCAAAATTAGCAGGCTTGGCAAGCACCCACGCTCCTGATGGGAATTCAGCCAGAAAAATGGAGAACAAGAAAGAACGACATGGGGGAATCAGTCTTTCCAGAAACTGATCCGTTTTCTTTATTTTCAAGTTTGCTTATATACCTTTTGTTACACATAGAGACAAATGGAAATTTTAAAATCACGTGGGGGTCAGCAGTCCTGACCTTTATCAAAATCAGGTGCTTCATATAAATGTATACAAAAAGGTCTTAGGGATTTTACATCATCTTCTGGCTATGAGGCCTGCTGACATTTTATGATCCTTTCTTTTCAGTCAGCCAGAAACTTATTTTCCAGGGGTGATTTTTCTTAAACCAGGCACCACCCTCCAAAGGTACCAGATAAAGTTGCATTCCTATAGGGTGAGGTTGTACTGGGTTACAATTAAGAAAGGAATTTACTTAGCCTAAGGTTTAACATGACTAATCTTAAAGGTTAATACTTATTTCTCCTATATGCTAGTTATATATTCATTAACATATATAAGGGCAGGGGATTTAGAAGCAAACATTGGCCCAATAAATGAAAAACCCTTCACCAACACGATTTTTATCTTTAGAAAAACCCAGTGCTAACTAAGACTTTCAAAATACTCCAAACTCTCTTGTGCTGTTTATGGTTGAGAGGTTGTAAACAATCATGTATGTAGTAGCAAGAGTGTGGATAATCCTGTCACACAAGCTAGTCTGCCAGCAGAGAGGTTTGACCTGAGACAGCCTAGTCACGCCCAGGAATTTTTATTAACTGGAGCTGTAGGTAAACTCCTTCTCCGAGAGAGGTGGAGGACAGCCCCCCATAAAGTCAGAGGTGTAGGTGAAAGCACAAAGCAGTAAAGTAGGCAGACTCTGGTTTTGGGGGTAGATGCTTGGGAACAGGGGGTTTCCTGAGGCTTGATCCTACCTTTGCGTATGCCGAAGCCTCCTTCCTCATGACCTTTGCCATGAGTGGAGTTCCTCACGCTGGCTCCCGGCACACCTCTATGTAACTAAATAGGACAAAAGGGAAAAGAAAAGGAAGGAGTCAGGATAGGGCCTGTGCCCTGGGGAGGGAGCTATAAAAAAGGAATGATACCCACTCCCTGGGAAGGCCCCTTTCCAGTGTTGAAATTGGACTGGACAGAGGGGGAGCTCAGAGTCTAAGAGGGAGAGCAGCAACTGGTTTGTGAACAGCAAAAGATAGAAGGAATCAATAGCAAAGAAGGAACCAATATCAAAATAATTGAGGCAGAAGAATGGATAAATGACTTGGAAGATAGAATGGTGAAAACTTCTGCATGGAAAAGAATAAAGGAAAACTAATGAAAAGAAATGAGGACATTCTCAGAGACCTCTGGGACAACATGAGATGCACCAACATTTGAATTATAGGGATCCCAGAAGAAGAAGAAGAAAAAGAGAAAGGGCCCGAGAAAATACTTAAGTAGATCATAGTTAGAAACTTCTCAAATATGGGAAAAGAAATGGTCAACCAGGTCCAGGAAGTGTAGATATTTCCATACAGGATAAACCAAGGAAGAGAACGCTGAAACAAATATTAATCAAATTAACAAAAATTAACTACAAAGACAAAATATTAAAAGCAACAAGGTTCATAAAAATAATAAGTAAAATAAATAAATAAATGCAACAAGAGAAAAGCAATAAATAACATACAAGGGAATCTTTATAAGGCTATCGGCTGATTTTTCAACAGGAGTTCTGCAGGCCAGAAGGGGGTGGCAGGATATATTTAAAGTGATGAAAGGGAAAAATCTACAACCAAGAATACCCAGTGAGGCTTCTGCCCAGATTCCACAGAGAAATCAAAAGCTTCAGACAAGCAAAAGCTAAGAGAATTTAGCAACACCAACTCACCTTCACAACAATTGCTAAAGTAACTTCTCCAGGCAAGAAACAAAAGAGAACAAGAGAGGAAGGGAAGAAAACAGACTTCCCCAAACAATTAAGAAAATGGCAATAGGAACATGTATACCGATAATACCTTAAATGTAAATGGATTAAATGCTCCAACCAAAACACATAGGTTGGCCGAGTGGATACAAAAACAAGTCCCTTATAGGTGCTGTCTACAAGAGACCCACTTCAGAACTAGGAACACACACAGACTGAAAGTGAGGGGATGGAGAAAGATATTTCATGTAAATAGAAATCAAAAGGAAGTTGGAGTAGTAATACTCATATCAGACAAAATAGTCTTTAAAATACAGACTGTTACAAGAGACAAGGAAGGACACTACATAATGATTAAGGGATCAATCAATGAAGAAAATATAACAATTGAATTATTTATGCACCCAACATAGAAACACCTCAATACAAAAGATCGGAGAAGGCAATGGCACCCCACTCCGGTACTCTTGCCTGGAAAATCCCAGGGGCGAAGGAGCCTGGTAGGCTGCAGTCCATAGGGTCACCAAGAGTCAGACACAACTGAGCAACTTCATTTTTACTTTTCACCTTTATGAATTTGAGGAGGAAATGGCAACCCACTCCAGTATTCTTGCCTGAAGAATCCCAGGGATCGGGGAGCCTGGTGGGCTGCCATCTATGGAGTCACACAGAGTCGGAAATGACTGAAGTGACTTAGAAGCAGCAGCAACAATACAAAGATAAATGCTAACAGCCATAAAAGGGGAAATCAACAGTAACAAAATAATAGTGGAGCACTTTAACACTCCACTTACACAAATGGACAAATCATCCAAACAGAAACTTAATAAGAAAATACAATCTTTAAATGACACATTAGACCATATAGACTTTAATATTTATAGGACGATCTATCCAAAAGCAGGAGAATAAACTTTCTACTCAAGTGCAACATGGAACATGCTCCAGGATAAATCACGTCTTGGGTCATAGATCAAGTCTCAATAAATTTAAGAAAATTGATATCGTAATCCAGCATCTTTTCTGACCACAACACGATGAGATTAGTAATCAATTACAGGGGGAAAACTGAAAGTAACATAGACACATGGAAGCTAAACAATATACTACTAAGTACCAATGGGTCACAGGAGAAATCAAAGAGGAAATAAAAAAACATCTAAAGACAAATGAGAATGAAGATGCAACGACCCAAAACCTATCAGTTCAGTTCAGTTGCTCAGTCGTGTCCGACTCTTTGTGACCCCATGAATCGCAGAACGCCAGGCCTCCCTGTCCATCACCAACTCCTGGAATTCACCCAGACTCACATCCATCGAGTCAGTGATGCCATCCAGCATCTCATCCTCTGTCGTCCCCTTCTCCTTCTTCCCCCAATCCCTCCAAGCATCAGAGTCCTTTCCAATGAGTCAACTCTTCGCATCAGGTGGCCAAAGTACTGGAGTTTCAGTTTTAGCATCATTCCCTCCAAAGAAATCCCAGGGCTGATCTCCTTCAGAATGGACTGGTTGGATCTCCTTGCAGTCCAAGGGACTCTCAAGAGTCTTCTCCAACACCACAGTTCAAAAGCATCAATTCTTCGGTGCTCAGCTTTCTTCACAGTCCAACTCACATCCATACATGACCACTGGAAAAACCATAGCCTTGACTAAACGGACCTTTGTTGGCAAAGTAATGTCTCTGCTTTTCAATATGCTATCTAGGTTGGTCATAATTCAAAAAATAGTTCTATGAGGAAAGTTTATATCAATATAATCTTACCTCAAGAATTAAGAAAAGTCTCAAACAACCCAACCTTATGCCTAAAGCAACAAGAGAAAGAAGAATAGAGCTGAAATTTAGTAGAAGGAAAGAAATCATAAAGTCAGAGCAGAAATAAATGAAAAAGAAACAAAGAAATGATAACAAAGATCAATGAAACTAAAAGCTCATTCTCTGAGAAGATAAATTTGATAAGCCTTTCACCAGATTCGTTGCGGAAAAAAAGAGGACTCAAATAAATAAAATTAGAAATGAAAAAGGAGAAGTTAAAACTGACACCACAGAAGTGTAAAGGATCATAAGAGAATACTACAGGCAACTGTATCTTAATAAAATGGACAACATGGAAGCAACGGCCAAATTCTTAGAAAGATACAATCTTCTCTAAACTGAACCAGGAAGAAATAGAAAATATTAAAAGACCGATCACAAGTAATGAAATTGAAACTGTGACTGATAATCTTCCAACAAACAAAAGTCCAGGAAAAGATGGCTTCACAGGCAAATTCTATCAAACATTTAGATAAGGATTAACACTCATTCTTGGCAAATTCTTCCAAAAGATTTCAGAAGGAACACTCTCAAGCTTATTGTATGAACCCACCATCACCCTGATACAAAAACCAGACAAAAATATCCACACACACACAAAAAAATTACAGGCCATTATTACTGTTGAACTTAGATGCAAAAATTCTCAACAAAATCGTAGCAAACAGAATCCAGCAGTAAATCAAGAGGATTATACACCATCATCAAGTAGGGTTTATCCCAGGGATGCAAGGATTCTTAAATATATGCCAATAAATCAATGTGATACACAATATTATGAAACTGAGGGAAAAAAAAACATATGATCATCTCAACAGATACAGAAAAACCTTTGACAATATTCAACACACTTTTATGATAAAAGTTCTCCAGAAAGTGGGCATACAGGGAACATACTTCAACATGATAGAGGCCATATATGACAAACCCACAGCAAACATCATTTTCAATGGTGAAAAACTGAAAGCATTCCCTCTAAAATCAGTAATAAGACAAAGATGTACACTCTCACCACTATTATTCAATATAGTTTTGGAAGTCCTAGGCACAGAAATCAGAGAAAAAAATTAAAGTAATACAAACTGTAAAGGAGGAAGTAAAACTATCACTGTTTGCAGATGACATGATACTATACACAGAAAACCCTAAATATGCTACTGAAAACTACTAGAGCTTATCGATGAATTTGGTAAAAAATAGAATACAAAATTAATACACAGAAATCTCTTGCATTCCTATACACTAAAAACAAAAGATCAGAAAGAGAAATTAAAGGAACAATCCCATTTACCATCGCGACAAAAAGAATAGAATACCTAGGAATAAATCTACCTATGGAGGCAAAAGACCTGTACTCAGAAAGCTAAAAGATACTGATGAAAGGAATCAAAGACAACATAAACAGATGGAGAGATGTACCATGTTGATTCACCCTAGTCAAAAATAAACTCAAAATGGAATAAAGCCCTAAAGGTAAGAATGAACACTATGAAACTCTTTCAGGAAAACATAAGCAGAACACTCCTTGACAGAAATCACAGTGAGATCTTTTCTGAACCATATTCTAGAGTAATGAAGATAAAAACAAGAATAAACAAATAGGATCAAATAAAACTTAAAAGCTTTTGCAAGCAAAGGAAACTATAAACAAAATAAAAAGACAGTCCTCAGAATGGAAGAAAATATTTGCAAACAAAACTACTGACAAGATTAATCTCCAAAATATACAAACAACTCATGCAGCTCAACATCAAAAAACAAACAAACTTAAGAAAAAATGTCCAAATAGACATTTCTCCAATGAAGACATGCAGATGGCCAACAAACACATGAAACAATGCTCAACATCACTAATTATTAGAGAAATGCAAGTCAAAATTATAATGAGGTACCAACTCACACCAGTCAAAATGATCATCATCAAAAAATCCATAAACAATACATGCTGGAGAGCGTGTAGAGAAAAGGGTACCCTCCTACACTGTTGGTGGAAATGTAAACTGGTTCATCCACTATGGAGAATAGTGTGGAATTTCTTTCAAAAGCTAAAAATAGAACAATCATGTGACCTAGCAATCCCACTACTGGGCATACATCTTGAGAAAACCATAATTCAAAAAGATACATACACCCCAATGTTCATTGCAGCACTATTTACAATAGCCAAGACATGGAAGCAACCTCAATGTCCATCAAGAGAAGAAAGAATAAACAAGATGTGATACATATGTGTGTGTATGTTTACACAATGGGATATTACTCAGCCATAAAAAAGAACAAATAATGCCATTTGCATATTGAAGTCAGTCAGACAAGGAAAGATAAATATCATATGATATCTCATCTGTTGAATCTTAAAAGAAAAATGGTACAAATGAACTTATTTACAAGACAGAAGTAGAGTCACAGATGTAGAAAACAAACTTATGTTTACCAGGGAATAAGGGAGGTAGGGATAAATTGGGAGCATAGAGAACCTACTTTAAAGCACAGAGAACTCTACTCAATACTTCGTATTAGTCTATATGGGAAAAAATCTTTTTAAAAAAAGAGTAGTATATGTACATATAACTGATTCACTTTACTACACACCTGATACTAACAAAACATCGTAAATCAACTATACCCCAATAAAATTTTTTTAAAAGGCCAGCTTAAGTTTGTTGGCTTAATAAAAATAGGCATGACTTCAAAGCTGTCCTCATTAAACATACTGCAGTCATACAATTTTTTCTACCTAGGTTTACTAGTCAAACAAGCTTATGTTATCTCTATTAGATGTTGAAGATTGTAAAATTATAAAGTCAACGTAAGACTTAAACATAAAATAAAAATAAATTATGAAAGTATTTCAAGCAAGGCAATAAAAGAAGTTTAAAAAGAGCCATATGTTCCAACTTTTAGATTCTTTGCTTCTGTGTGTGGGTTTTTTCATACTTTTCTGATTTGTCTACAAGAAAAGTAACTCAAGATGATGGATAGCTTTCCTTAATGTCTCATGAAATTTTGATGAGCAATTCAAGCACAGTTTGCTAAAAGACAAATGAATTAAATGGGTGTCAATGGGATAAAAGTATATAAATGAACTTTCTCAATAACAATTGTTTTATAAAATATGTTAAAGATAATTTCAAAACCTTTTTTGGTATCTTAAAACCTTAAAGTTATACTAACTTAAGTTAAATGATGGATATTCATAAACTATCAAGGCCCTTTCCAAATATCAGAAAATACTGAAACTCTAATTTCTAAACCTAAGTTTATCTATTCTTGACTTCTTAAGTTTTACAGAGCCAAAGGATATTTGAATCTGCTGATATATATATTTCTTTTGTCACATGGAAAATTTGTATTATGAAAAATATGTACCTACAAATTATGAAATGATATATTCATAAAATGTATTCATTTGCTATAGAATGCTAGTATTATGATAGGCAATAAATAAATATAAAGGAAACTACTAGAAACTAGAAAAGTGAAAGGAAAGTAGCATGTATTTTTAATTAAAAAATGTGGGGTGGGGGAAGGCATGAGATATGAATGACTTGTTTCTGTTAAGAGGAAAAAAGACAAATTTTGTCCTAAAATAAAGTGACTCATTGTTCCAGGCCCAAGAAACAAGAAATAAAAATGATTAGCACAAAATCTAAATAGATATATTTAAGAATTTGTAGAAGATCTATAGGGGAGAAGTTTTTTATGTTGCAAGGTCAAAGATGACTCAGATAAAATGGATTTATTTATGAGTTTTCTAAATAAGCTCAATAATATACTGATAAAAAGCTAGTATCTCATTTGCTCTCAGTTAAAACGAAAAAGTTGCAGCTCTGCTTGGTGGCGGATCAAGACAATGGGGTAGGAAGACCCTGGTAGTTTTCCATGGTAACACCAAAACTGCATCTCCTTACAGAGCAACGGTCCATTCCCTGAACACTGGGAGAAAAGACGCAGAGGAGCCAGAAGACGGGTAGGAGGAATGCAGGTATTGTTTTTTGGTCAGCAACCCACAAGCGGAGGGAAACCACAACAGTCAACATCCTTATCGAGAGTGAGGAGCCTAGGGCTCCCAACATACAGAATGAGCCCCCAGAAAGTCCAGATTTGGGGTTGGGGGAGCAGAAGGACAGTAGGCAACAGGCTGTGCCCTTAAGGGACATGTGCAAAATCTCACATGTGCCAAGTCCCACCACAGACGCAATGGTTTGCCAGGAGCCTGGGTCACTCTCATTTACTGATCTTGGAGACAGTCCTGCAGAGGCCAGAAGCATGTGGGGTCCCCCTTGGAAATGAGATGCTGGCAGCAACCATTTTGGGGATCTCATTCAACCGTGATAGCACCAGCTATTATTTCGTTTTGTTTCTAATTTTGTTTTTTCCTTTTTAATTTTTTTGGCTGTCATGCACAGTATGCAGCTACCTTTGTTCCCCGACCAGAAATTGAACCTACATCCACTGCACCAGAAGCAGGGAGTCTGAACCATTGGACAACTAGAAAATTCCTCATTGTATTTTTAGCTGAAGTATAGTTGATTTATAATATTGTGTTATTTTCAGATATACAGCACAGAGATTTAGATATATATATATATGCAGATGGATAGATATGTTGAAACTAATGTTGAATCAGTTTCAAGTAGACATCACAGTAATTTTGTCATATATATAATATCAAATATTTATAATATAAAATATTTTATATAAAAGAATCTGAAAAGAACATATAGATAGATAGATAGATATAGATTATTTTTAGATTATTTTCCCTTTTACGTTATTCAAAATATTGACTATACTTGGGCTATACAGTAGGTTCTTGTTGTCAATCTATTTTTATAATTTATTTATTTTTTAATTGAAGGATAATTACTTTACAGAATTTTGTTGTCTTCTGTCGAACGCAACATGAATCAGCCATAGGTGTACATATATCCCCTCCCGTTTGAAACTCCCTCCCATCTCCCTCCCCATCCCACCCCTCTAGGTTGATACAGAGCCCCTGTTTGAGTTTCTAGAGACATACAGAAAATTCTCATTGGCGATCTATTTTACATATGGTAATGTAAATTTCCATGTTACTCCTTCCATACATCTCACCCTCTCTTTCCCTCGCCCCATTTCCATATGTCTATTCTCTATGTCTGTTTCTACATTCCATCCAGTTTGGTCACTCAGTCATGTCTGACTCTTTGCGACCCCATGTATTGCACCACGCCAAGCCTCCCCGTCCATCACCAACTCCCAGAGTTCACTCAAACTCATGTCCATCGAGTCAGTAATGCCATCCAACCATCTCATCCTCTGTTGTCCCCTTCTCCTCCTTCCCCCAATCCCTCCCAACATCAGGGTCTTTTCCAGTGAGTCAACTCTTCGCATGAAGTGGCCAAAGTATTAGAGTTCAGCTTCAGCATCAGTCCTCCCAAGGAACTTCCAGGACTGGTCTCCTTTAGGATGGACCAGTGGGATGTGCTTGCAGTCCAAGGGACTCTCAAGAGTCTTTTCCAACACCACAGTTCAAAAGCATCAGTTCTTCAGCGCTCAGATTTCTTCACATTCCAACTCTCACATCCATTCATGACCATTGGAAAACCCAAAGCTTTGACTAAACGGACCTTTGTTGGCAAAGTTATGTCTCTGCTTTTGAATATGCTATCTAGGTTAGTCATAACTTTCCTTCCAAGGAGTAAGCTTCTTTTAAGTTCTTCACTGCAATCATTATCTGCCATGATTTTGGAGCCCCCCACCAAAAAAGTCTGACACTGTTTCCACTGTTTCCCCATCTATTTCCCATGAAGTGATAGGACCAGATGCCATAATCTTTGTTTTCTGAATGTTGAGCTTTAAGCCAACTTTTTCACTCTCCTCTTTCACTTTCATCAAGAGGCTTTTTAGTTCCTCTTCACTTTCTGCCATAAGGGTGGTGTCATCTGAATATCTGAGGTTATTGATATTTCTTCCGGCAAACTTGATTCCAGCTTGTGCTTCTTCCAGCCCGGGGTTTCTCATGATGTACTCAGAATCTAAGTAAAATAAGCAGGGCGACAATATACAGCCTTGACATACTCCTTTTCCTATTTGGAACCAATCTGTTGTTCCATGTCCAGTTCTAACTGTTTCTTCCTGACCTGCATATAGATTTCTCAAGAGGCAGGTCAGGTGGTCTGGTATTCCCATCTCTCTCAGAATTTTTCAGTTTATTGTGATCCACGCAGTCAAAGGCTTTGGCATAATCAATAAAGCAGAAACAGTTGTTCTGGAACTCTCTTGCTTTGTCGATGATCCACCGAATGTTGGCAATTTGATCCCTGGTTCCTCTCCCTTTTCTAAAACCAGCTTGAACATTTGGAAGTTCACAGTTCACATATTGCTGAAGCCTGGCTTGGAGAATTTTGAGCATTACTTTACTAGCCTGTGAGATGAGTGCAATTGTGTGGTAGTTTGAGCATTCTTTGGCATTGCCTCTTGAGAAATCTATATGCAGGTCAGGAAGCAACAGTTAGAACTGGACATGGAACAACAGACTGGTTCCAAATAGGAAAAGGAGTATGTCAAGGCTGTATATTGTCACCCTGCGTATTTAACTTAGATACAGAGTACATCATGAGAAACGCTGGGCTGAAAGAAATACAAGCTGGAATCAAGATTGCCGGGAGAAATATCAATAACCTCAGATATGCAGATGACACTACCCTTATGGCAGAAAGTGAAGAGGAACTCAAAAGCCTCTTGATGAACATGCAAGAGGAGAATGAAAAAGTTGGCTTAAAGCTCAACATTCAGAAAACAAAGATCATGGCATACGGTCCCATCACTTCATGGGAAATAGATGGGGAAACAGTGAAAACAGTGTCAAACTTTATTTGGGGGGGGGGGCTCCAGAATCACTGCAGATAGTGATTGCAGCCACAAAATTAAAAGACGCTTACTCCTTGGAAGGAAAGTTATGGCCAATCTAGATAGCATATTCAAAAGCAGAGACATTACTTTGCCGCCTAAGGTCAGTCTAGTCAAGGCTATGGTTTTTCCTGTGGTCCTGTATGGATGTGAGAGTTGGACTGTGAAGAAGGCTGAGAGCTGAAGAATTGATGCTTTTGAACTGTGGTGTTGGAGAAGACTCTTGAGAGTCCCTTGGACTGCAAGGAGAGCCAACCAGTCCATTCTGAAGGAGATTGGCCCTGGGATTTCTTTGGAGGGAATGATGCTAAAGCTGAAGCTCCAGTACTTTGGCCACCTCATGCGAAGAGTTGACTCATTGGAAAAGACTCTGATGCTGGGAGGGATTGGGGGCAGGAGGAGAAGGGGATGACAGGGGATGAGATGGCTAGATGGCATCACTGACTCGATGGACGTGAGTCTGAGTGACCTCCGGGAGTTAGTGACGGACAGGGAGGCCTGGCGTGCTGCGATTCATGGGGTCGCAAATAGTCGGACACAACTGAGCAACTGAACTGAACTGAACTGATTTTGCCTTGATTCATGCACCTGACATTCCAGGTTCCTATGCTATATTGCTCTTTACAACATCGGACCTTGCTTCTATCACCAGTCACATCTGCAGCTGGGTATCGTTTTTGCTTTGGCTCCATCCCTTCATTGTTTCTGGAGTTATTTCTCCACTGATCTCCAGTAGCATATTGATCACTTACTAACCTGGGGAGTTCCTCTTTCAGTATCCTATCATTATGCCTTTTCATACTGTTCATGGGGTTGTCAAGGTCTATGTCTGACGCAGGATGCAGCATGCTTGGGGCTGGTGCATGGGGATGACCCAGAAAGACGTTATGGGGAGGGAGGTGGGAGGGGGGGTTCATGTTTGGGAATGCATGTAAGAATTAAAGATTTTAAAATTTAAAAAATAAAAAACTAAAAAAAAAAAAAAAGAATACTGAAGTGGTTTGCCATTCCCTTCTCCAGTGGACCACATCCTGTCAGACATCTCCACCATGACCGTCCATCCTGGGTGTCCTCACAAAGCATGGCTTAGTTTCATTGAATTAGACAAGGCTGTGGTCCATGTGATCAGATTGGCTAGTTTTCTGTGATTATGGTTTTAGTGTGTCTTCCGTCTGATGCCCTCTCACAACACCTACCATCTTACTTGAGTTTCTCTTACCTTGGACCTGGGGTATCTCTTCATGGCTGCTCCATTAATGCCCTGTAAATAAATTCTTTGGTACCATTTTTCTAGATTCTATTCATTAGAATACGATATTTATCTTTCTGTTTCTGACTTATTTCACTCTGTATAATAAATTCTAGGTTCATCCACCTCGTTAGAACTTATGCAAATGCTTCCTTTTTATGGCTGAGTAATATTCTGTTATGTATATGTACCATAACTTCTTTATCCATTCATCTGTCGATGCACATCCAGGTTGCTTCCATGTTCTAGCTATTGTAAATAGTGCTGCAATGAACGCTGGGATATGTGTGTATTTTTCAATTTGGTTTCCTCAGGGTATATGCCTAGGAGTGGGGTTGCTGAGTCATATGGAGGTTTTATTCCAAGTTTTTTTAAGGATCTCCATACAGCCTTCCACAATGGCTGGGTCAATTTACACTCCCACCAACAGTGTAAGAGGGTTTCCTTCTCTCCACACCCTCTCCAGCATTTATTGTTTGTAGACTTTTTGATGATGGCCATTCTGACTGGTTTGAGATGATATCTCATTGTAGTTTTGATTTGCATTTCTCTAATAATGAGGGATGTTGAGCATATTTTCATGTGCTTGCTAGGCATCTGTGTGTCTTCTTTGGAGAAATATCTGTTTATCTCTTTTTTCCACTTTTTGACTGGGTTGTTTGTTTTTCTGGTATTGAATTGTATGAGCTGCCTGTATATTTTGGAAACTAATCGTTTGTCAGTTGTTTCAATTGCTATTATTTTCTCCCATTCTGAGGGTTGTCTTTTCACCTTCCTATAGTTTCTTTTGCTGTGCAAAAGCTTTTAAGTTTAATCAGATCCCACTTGTTTACTTTTGTTTTTATTTCCATTACTCTAAGAGACGGGTCATAGAGGATCTGCTTTGATATATGTTATCGAATGTTCTTCCTGTTTTCCTATAACAGTGAGACAATTTCTGGTCTTACATTTAGGTTTTTAATCAATTTCAAGGTTATCTTTGTGTATGGTGTTATGAAGTGTTCTAATTTCAGTCTTTTACATGTGGCTATCCAGTTTTCCAAGCACCACTTACTGAAGAGGCTATCTTTTCCCCATTGTATATTCTTGCCTCCTTTGTCAAAAATAAGGTAACCATAGGTGCATGGGTCTCTTTCTGGGCTTTCTATCTTGTTCCATTGGTCTATATTTCTGTTTTGGTGCCAGTACCATACTGTCTTGATGACTGTAGTTTTGTAGTATAATCTGAAGTCAGGAAGATTGATTCCTACAGCTCCATTCTTCTTTCTCAAGGCTACTTTGGCTATTCAAGGTCTTTTGTGTTTCCATATGAACTGTGAGGCTTTTGGTTCTAGTTCTGTGAAAAATACCATTGGTAATTTGATAGGGATCATATTGAATCTGTAGACTGCGTTTGGTAGTATAGTTATTTTCACAATATTGATTCTTCCTACCCAGGAATATGGAATTTCTCTCCATATGTTTATGCTATCTTTGATTTGTTTCATCAGTGTCTTATAATTTTCTAAATATAGTTCTTTGTCTCCTTAGGTAGGTTTATTGCTAGATATGTAATTATTTTTGTTCCAATGGTGAATAGGATTGATTCCTTAATTTCTCTTTCTGATTTTTCATTGTTAGTATGTAGAAATGCAAGTGATTTCTGTGTAATTATTTTGTATCCTGCAACTTTCCTAAGTTCACTTATTAGCTCTAGTAATTTTCTGATACTATCTTTAGGATTTTATACATGTAGTATCAGTTCAGTTCAGTCACTCAGTCGTGTCCAAGTTTTTGTGACCCCATGAACCACAGCACACCAAGCCCTCCCTGTCCATCACCAACTCCTGGAGTTTACTCAAACTCATGTCCATTGAGTCAGTGATGCCATCCAACCATCTCATCCTCTGTGGTCCCCTTCTCCTCCTGCCTTCAATCCTTCCCAACATCAAGGTCTTTTCAAATGAGTCAACTCTTCACATGAGCTAGCCAAAGTATTGGAGTTTCAGTTTCAGCATCAGTCCTTCCAATGAACACCCAGGACTGGTCTCCTTTAGGTTGGACTGGTGGGATCTCCTTGCAGTCCAAGGGAATCTTAAGAGTCTTCTCAAACACCACGGTTCAAAAGCATCAATTCTTCAGCACTCAGCTTTCTTTATAGTCCAACTCTTACATCCATTCATGACTACTGGAAAAACCATAGGCCTGACTAGATGGACCTTTATTGACAAATGTCTCTGCTTTTTAATATGCTGCCTAGGTTCGCCATAATTTTCCTTCCAAGGAGTAAGCGTCTTTTAATTTCATGGCTGCAATCACCATCTGCAGTGATTTTGGAGCCCAGAAAACCAAAGTAAGCCACTGTTTCCACTGTTTCCCCATCTATTTGTCGTGACGGAATGGGACTGTATGCCATGATCTTAGTTTTCTGAATATTGAGCTTGAAGCCAACTTTTTCACTCTCCTCTTTCACTTTCATCAAGAGGCTTTTGAGTTCCTCTTCACTCTCTGCCATAAGGGTGGCGTCATCTGCATATCAGGTTATTGATATTTCTGCCGGCAATCTTGATTCCAGTTTGTGCTTCATACAGCCCAGCATTTTGCATGATGTTTTCTGCACAGAAGTTAAGTAAGTAGGATGGCAATATATAGCCTTTACATAGCTAATATTTCCCAGTGGTTATGTATGGATGTGAGAGTTGGACTGCGAAGAAAGCTGAGTGCTGAAGAATTGATGCTTTTGAACTGTGGTGTTGGAGAAGACTCTTGAGGGTCCCTTGGACTGCAAGGAGATCCAACCAGTCCATTCTAAAGGAGATCGGTCCTGGGTGTTCTTTGGAAGGAAAGATGCAAAAGCTGAAGCTCCAATACTTTGGCCATCTCATGAGAAGAGTTGACTCATTGGAAAAGACTCGGATGCTGGGAGGGATTGGGGGCAGGAGGAGAAAGGGACAACAGAGGATGAGATGGCTGGATGGCATCACCAACTCAATGGACGTGAGTTTAAGTGAACTCCAGGAGTTGGTCATGGACAGGGAGGCCTGGCATGCTGTAATTCATGGGGTTGCAAAGAGTTGGACATGACTGAGCGACTGAACTGAACTGAATGTACTCCTTTGCCAATTTGGAACCAGTCTGTTGTTCCATATCCAGTTCCAACTGTTGCTTCCTGACCTGCATACAGATTTCTCAAGAGGCAGGTTAGGTGGTCTGGTATTCCCATCTCTTTCAAATTTTTCCACAGTTTATTGTGATCCACACAGTCAAAGACTTCGACATAGTCAATAAAGCAGAAACAGATGTTTTACTGGAACTCTTGCTTTTTCGATGACCCACCAAATGTTGGCAACTTGATCTCTGGTTCCTCTACCTTTTCTAAAACCAGTTTGAACATTTGGAAGTTCACAGTTCAAGCCAGGAAGCCTGGCTTGGAGAATTTTAAGCATTACTTTACTAGCGTGTGAGATGAGTGCAATTGTGCAGTAGTTTTAGCATTCTTTGGCATTGCCTTTCTTTGGAATTGGAATGAAAACTGACCTTTTCCAGGCCTGTGGCCACTGCTGAGTTTTTCAAATTTGCTGACATATTAAATTCAGCATTTTCACAGCATCATCTTTTAGGATTTGAAATAGCTTAACTGACGTTCCATCACCTCCACGAGCATTGTTTGTAGTGATACTTCCTATGGCCTGCTTGACTTCACATTCCAGGATGTCTGGCTCTAGGTGAGTGATCACACCATCATGGTTATCTGGATCGTGAAGATCTTTTTTGTATAGTTCTTCTGTGTATTCTTGCCACCTCTTCTTAATTTCTTCTTCTCTTAGGTCCATGCCATTTCTCTCCTGTATTAAGCCCATCTTTGCATGAAATATTCCCTTGGTATCTCTGATTTTCTTGAAGAGATTTCTAGTCTTTCCTATTCTATTGTTTCCTCTATTCTTTGCATTGATCACGGAGGAAGGCTTTCTTATCTCTCCTTTCTATTCTTTGGAACTCTGCATTCAATTTGGTATATTTCCTTTTCTCCATTGCCTTTCACTTCTCTTCTTTTCACAACTATTTGGAAGGCCTCCACCAACAGCTATTTCATGTCATCTGCAAATAGTGAGACCTTTACTTCTTTTCCAATCTGCATTTCTTCTATTTCTTTTTCTTCTCTGATTGCTATAGCTAGGACTTCCAAAACTATGTTGAATAATAGTGGTGAAAGTGGACACCCTTGTCTTGTTCCTGATCTTATAGGGAATTTATTTTTTTCACCATTGAGAATGTTTGCTGTGGGCTTATCATATATGGCCTTTACTGTGTTGAGGTAGATTCCTTCTATGCCCATTTTTTGAATAATTTTAACCATAAACCAGTGCTTAATTTTGTCAAAGTTTTTCTCTCCATCTGAGATTATCATATGGTTTTATCCTTCAGTTTGTTAATATGGTGTATCATATTGATTGATTTGTCTATATTGAAGAATCCTTGCATCCCTGGAATAAACCCAACTTGATCATGCTGTATGGGCTTTTTGATGTGTTGCTGAATTTTGCTTGCTAAAATTTTGTTGAGGATTTTTGCGTCTATGTTCATCAGTGATATTGGCCTGTAGTTTTCTTTTTTGTGTGTTATCTTTGTCTGGTTTTGATATTAGGGTGATGGTGGCATCATAGAATGAGTTTGGAAATGTGCCTTTCTCTGTAATTTTTTTAAAGCATTTTAAAAGGATAGGCATTAGCTCTTCTCTAAATGTTTGGTAGAATTCACCTGTGAAGCCATCTGGTCCTGGGCTTTTGTTTTTCGGGAGATTTTTGATCACAGCTTCGATTTCAGTGCTTGTAATTGGGTTGTTCATAATTTCTATTTCTTCCTGGTTCAGTCTTGGAAGATTGAACTTTTCTAAGAATCTGTCCATTGCTTCCAGGTTATCCATTTTATTGTCACATAGTTGTTCATGATGGTCTCTTATAATCCTTTGTATTTCTGCATTGTCTGTTGTAACTTCTTTTTCATTTCTAATTTTGTTGATTTGATTCTTCTCTTTTTTACTTGATGAGTCTGGCTAAAGACTTGTTGATTTTGTTTATCTTTTCAAAGAACCGGATTTTAGTTTTATTAATCTTTACTATTGTTTCTTTCATTTCTTTTTCATTTATTTCTGCTCGGATCTTTATGATTTTTTTCCTTCTACTAATTTTGGGGGTTTTTTGTTCTTCTTTTTCCAGTTGTTTTAGGTGTAAAGTTAGGTTGTCTATTCGATGTTTTTCTTGTTTCTTGAGGTAGGATTGTATTGCTATAAACTTCCCTCTTAGAACTGCTTTTGCTGCATCCCATAGGTTTTGAGTTGTCGTGTTTTCATTGTCATTTGTTTCTAGGATTTTTTAAAATTTCCCTTTGGATTTCTTCAGTAACCTGTTCATTATTTAGAAATGTATTGTTTAATCTCCATGTGTTTGTGTTTTTTACAGTCTTTTTTTTCTTGTAATTGATATCTAATCTCATAGCCTTATGGTCAGAAAAGATTAATTTTCTCACTTTCAGTCTATATGTGTCTTTAGGTCTGAAGTGGGTTTCTTGTAGACAGCATATATATGGGTCTTATTTTTATGTCCATTCAGCCAGTCTCTGTCTTTTGGTTGGAGCATTTAATCCATTTACATTTAAAGTAATTGTTGATATATATGTTCCTATTGCCATTTTCTTAATTGTTTGGGGTTTGTTTATGTAGATCTTTATCTTCTCTTGTACTTCCTGACTATATAAGTCCCTTTAACATTTGTTGTAAAGCTGGTTTGGTGGAATTCACTTAACTTTTGCTTGTCTGAAAAGTTTTTTATTTCTCCATCAGTTTTGAATGTGATCCTTGCTGAGTAGAGTAATCTTGGTTGTAGATTTTTCCCTTTCAATACTTAAATATATCCTGCCATTCCCTTCTGGCCTTCAGAGTTTCTGCTGAAAGATCAGCTGTTAAACATAGGGTGTTTCCTTTGTATGTTACTTGTTTCTTTTCCCTTGCTGCTTTTAATATTCTTTTTTTCTGTTTAATCTTTTTTAGTTTTATTAGTAGGTGTCCTGGTGTGTTTCTCCTTGAGTTTATCCTCTATGGGACTCTTCATACCTCTTGGACTTTATTGACTATTTCCTTTTCCATATTAGGGAAAGTTTCAACTATAATCTCTTCAAAATTTTTTTCATAATTAAAAAATTTTATTTTTCTTTTCTTCTTCTAGGACCCCTATGATTCAAATTTTGGTGCATTTGATATTGTCCCAGAGGTCTCTGAAACTATCCTCAGTTTTTTCATTCTTTTTAATTTATTCTGCTCTTCAGCAGTGATATCTACCTTGTACCTTCCAGCTCACCGATCTGTTCTGATTCATATATTCTGCTATTGATTCCTTATAGAGTTTTTTTTTTCACTTTAAGTTAACCTTTAATATGTCTTTCCAAGAAAAAAAAAATCAAGACAAAACGTGGGCACTGAAGCACGGATGGAAACCACGAAATTATTTTACCCGATGACTTAAAACTGCAGGACACCATTTTAACCACAAGCAGCTTAGAGTATTTTTAATTTCACTAATTATGTTGTATTTCTCTGTATGTTTATTCTTTAATTCTTCTAGGTCTTTGTTGAGTCTTGCATTTTCTCCATTCTGTTTTCAAGGTTTTTTATCATCTCTACTATCATTATTCTAAATTCTTTTTCAGGTAGTTTGCCTATTTCCTCTTCATTTATTTACACTTGTGTGTTTCTAGCTTGTTCCTTCATTTGTGCAGTACTTCTCTGCCTTTTCATAGTTTTTTTCTAAACTTATTATGTTTGAGGTCTCCTTTTCCCAGGCTTCAAGGTTGATTCTTTCTTCCTTTTGGTTTCTGCCCTCATAATGTTGGTCCAGGGGTTTGTGTGAGTTTCATATAGGGTGAGATATGTACTGAGTTTTATTTTGCTTTGTTTTTTACCTCTGATGGGCAGGGCTGAGTGAGGTGATAATCCATTCTGCTGGTGATTGGGTTTGTATTTTTGCCTTGTTTGTTGTTCGGATGAGGCATCCTGCACAGGGTGCTACTGGTGATTGGGTGATGCCAGGTCTTGTATTCAAGTGGCTTCCTCTGTGGGAATTCTCAATATTTGATACTCCCTAGGGTTAGGAGTTCTCTGGTGGTCTAAGGTCTTGGAGTGAGTGCTCCCACTCCAAAGGCTCAGGGCTTGATCTCTGTCTGAAGCGAGGTCCTGAAGCAAGTGACACTTCATTGTGCGCAGTGTGTGCAGGAGCAGTCATCTATTTTTATATGTAGTATTCTTTATCTGCTAATCCCAAACTCCTAATTTATCCCTTCCCCCACATCCCTTTCCCCTTTGGTAAAAATAAGTTCTTTTTTCATATCTGTGAGTTTCTGTTCTGTAAATAAGTTCATTTGTATCATTTTTTCAGATTCTACATATGTGTTATCATATGAAATTCATTTTTCTCTATCTTACTTCACTTAGTATGATAATTTCTAGGTCTATGTTGCGGGAAATTGCATTATTTTATTCTTATATAAGGTTGAGAAATATTCCATTGTATGTATGTACCACATCTTTGTCCATTCCTCTATTGATGGACACTTGGGTTTCTCCCATGTATTGGCTATTGTGAACAGTGCTGCAGTGAACATTGGGGTGCATGTATTTTTTTAATTATGGTTTTCTGTGTATATATATGCCAAGGAGTGGGATTGCAAATTCATATGGTAGCTCTATTTTTAGTTTTTAAAGCAAATTCCATACTATTCTCCACAGTGTCTGTACAAATTTGCATTCCCACCATCAGAGTTAGAGGATTTCCTTTTCACCACATGCTGTCCAGCATTTATTATTTGCAGACTGTTTTGATGATGGCCATTCTGACTGGTGTAAGGTGACACTTTATTGTAGTTTTGGTTTGCATTTCTCTCATAATTATCAATGTTGAACATATTTTCATGTGTCTTTTGACCATCTGTATGTCTTCTTTTTGATTAGGTTCTTTGTTTGTTTGTTTGTTTTTTGACAATGAACTGTATGAACCGTTTTATATATTTTGGAGATTAATCCTTTGTCAGTTGCTTCATTTGCAAATATTTTCTCCCATTCTGAAGGTGGTCTTTTCATCCTGTACATGGTTTCCTTTTCAGTGCAAAGCTCTTAAGT
The DNA here is from genome assembly GCF_042477335.2 of Ovis canadensis. Classification (NCBI taxonomy): domain Eukaryota; kingdom Metazoa; phylum Chordata; class Mammalia; order Artiodactyla; family Bovidae; genus Ovis; species Ovis canadensis. Next base: position 13,248,023 of record NC_091253.1, read on the forward strand.
TTAATTAGGTCTCAGTCACTTATTTTTGCTTTTATGTCCATTACTATAGGAGAAGGAGCCAAAAATCTATGTCAAAGACAGTCTTATGTTTTCCTGTATGAATTTTAAAGAATTTAGTCTTACATTTTGGTCTTTAATCCATTTTGTGTTTATTTTTATGTACATGTTAGGGAGTGTTCTAATTTCATTCTTTTATAACTAGTTGTCCGGTTTTCCCACCACCACTTATTGAAGAGGCTGTCTTTTCTCCATTGTATATTCTTGCATTCTTTGTCATAGATTAATTGACCCATAGATGCATGGGTTTATTTCTGGGCTTTCTATCCTCTTCCATTGATCTACATTTCTGTTTTTGTGCCAGTAGCATACTGTTATGATTATTCTAGCTCTATAGTGTAGTCTGACGTTAAAGAGCCTGATTCCTCTGGCTCCGTTTTTCTTTCTCAAGATTGCTTTGGCTATTCTGCATCTTTTGTGTTCCCATACAAACTGTAAAATTATCTTTTCTAGCTCTGTGAAAAATAAAATGGGTAAATTGATAGCGACTGCATTGTATCTGTATATTTCTTTGGGGAGTATAGTAACTTTGACAATATTAACTCTTCCCATCCAATGACATAGTACATCTTTACTGAAGACAACACTGACTCTTCCCATCCAATGACATAGCACATCTTTGCATCCATTTGTGTCATCTTCAGCTGCTTTCATCAGTGTCTTATTATTTTCAGAGTACAGGTCTTTTGCCTCCTCAGGTAGGTTTATTCCTAGGTATTTAATTCTTCTTGATGAGATACTAAGTGGGATTTTTTTCTATAATTTCTGTTCTCATTATCAGTGTATAGAAATACAACTGATTTCTATGTATTAATTTTGCAAATTTACTAAATTCATTAACGAGCTCTAATAGTTTTCTGGTTGCAACTTTGTTGTTGTTGTTGTTGTTCAATTGCTCAGTCATGTCTGACTCTTTGCAACCCCATGAGCTGCAGCACATTAGTCTTCCCTGTCCTGCATTATCTCCAGGAGCTTGCTCAAACTCATGTCCATTGAGTCAGTGATGCCATCCAACCATCTCATCCTCTGTCATCCCCTTCTCCTCCAACCCTAAATCTTTCCCAGCATCAGGGTCTTTTCCAATGAGTTGGCTTTTACATCAGGTGGCCAAAGTACTGGAGCTTCAGCATCAGCATCAGTCCTTCAAATGAATATTCAGAGCTGATTTCCTTTAGGATTGACTGGTTTGATCTCCTAGTAGTCCAAGGGACTCTCAAGATCTTCTCCAGCATCACAGTTCAAAAGCATCAATTCTGCAGCATTCAGCCTTCTTTACGGTCTGAGTCTCACATCTATAGATGACTAAACTGGAAAAACCATAGCTATACGGATCTTTGTCAGCAGTGATGTCTCTGCTTTTTAATACTCTCTCTAGGTTTATCATAGCTTTTCTTCCAAGTTTGCCTTTTTAGGATTTTCTATGTATAGTATCACATCATCTGCAAACAGTGATGATTTTACTTCTTTTCCTTCTTTTCCTATGTGACTTTCTTTTCTTTTTTCTTCTCTGATCACTGTGGCTAAGACTGCTGAAACTTCATTGAATAAAACTGGTGAAAGTGTACACTCCTGTCTTGCTCCTGATCTTAGAGCAAATGCTTTCAGCTTTTCACCATCAAGTATGATATTAGCTGCGGGCTTGTCATATATGGCCTTTACTGTGTTGAGGTAGGTTCCCTCTGGGTTTCCCTGTTAGCTCAGCTAACAGGAGACCTGGTTTGATTCCTGGTCAGGAAGATCCCCTAGAGAAGGGATAGACTACCCACTCAAGTATTCTTGGACTTCCTTGGTGGCCCAGTTGGTAAAGAATCTGCCTGCAATGCTGGAGACCTGGGTTTGATCCCTGGGTTGGGAAGATTCCCTGGAGAAGGGCATGGAACCCACTCCAGTATTCTTGCCTGGACAGAGCATCCTGGTGGTGTGCAGTCCATGGGGTCACAAAGAGTTGGACACAATGAGTGACTAGGAACAGCACAGCACAGCCTCCCTCTATGCCCTTTTTCTGGAGAGTTTTCATCATAAATGGATGTTGAGTTTTATCAAAAGCTTTCCTTATATCTATTGAGATGATCGTTGGTTTTTATTCTTCAATTTGTTAATGTGATGTATCACACTAGTTGATTCACAGATACTGAAAACTCCTTGCATCCCTGGGATAAATAACATTTGATCATTGTATATGATCTTTCTAATCTATTTGCTAGTATTTTGTTGAGGATATTTGTGTCTAACTTCAACAGTAATAATGGTGTGTGATTTTCTCTTTTTGACAGTTATTTTCTCTCTTGTTGTTATCAGGGTGATGGTGGCCCTACAGAATGAGTTCTAAAGTGTTCCTTCCTCTGCAATTGTTAGAATAGTTTCCAAAGATAGGTGTTAACTACTCTTATTTAAATGTTTGATAGAATTTGCCAGTGAGGCTATCTTGTTCCGGACTTCTGTTGTTGGGTTTTTTTAAATCACTGATTCACTTTCATTACTTGTGATTGGTCTGTTTGTGTTTTCTGTTTCTTATTGATCCAATCTTCAGAGATTGTACCTTTCTAAAAATTGGTTTATTTTTTCTAGGTTCTTCATTTTATTGAAATATAGTACCCACCCAGACACTATATGTCTTTTGGTTGATATATTTAACCCATTTACATTTAAGGTAATTATCAATATGTACTTTCTAATTGCCATTTTATTAATATTTTTGGACTTTCTTTGCAGGTCTTTCCCCTCCCTTTATTCTTCTTTTGTCCTCTCCCTTTTGTGATTTGATGATTGTCTTTAATGTTATGTTTGTATTCCTTTTACATTTTGTCTATATATCAGTTATAGATTTTTGGTTTGCATTACTATGAGATTTTTATATCACCATCCATCTATCTATCTATACTTGATATTTTAAGTTGCCAATCTGTTCATTTCAAATGCATTTTTTAAAAAAACCTATGTTGTACTCTCATCCCCTCAATATTACTGTTTTGATATCATATTTTACATATTAATTTTGTGGGTATCCCTTAACTGCTTATTGTAGATAAGTTGCTTTTACAACTTTTGTCGTTTAACCTCCCTACTAGTTTTGTATTTGGGGATTTCCTACCTTCTGTGTGTTTGCCTTTACTGTGAGCTTTTCCAGTTTTGTAGATCCTGGTTGTGGCTTTTTCTTTTTGTCTAGAGAAGCTCCTTTAACATGTGGTAGTGCAGGACTCTTAGCTTTTGCTTATCTGTAAACCTTTTGATTTCTCTGATGAATCTGAATGAGATCCTTGCTAGGTAATCTTGTTTGTATTTTTTTCCCCCTTTCACCTTAAACTTATCATGTCAATCCCTTCTGGTCCACAGTGTTTCTGCTAAAAAAACAGCTGATATCTTTGTGGGAGTTCTCTTGTATATTTGTTGTGTTTTCTTGCTGCATTTAATAGTCCTTCTTTATTTTTAATTTTTGTCATTTTGATTACAATGTGTCTTGGTGTGTTCCTCTGCAGGTTAATCTTGTTAATCTTCCTTTCTTAGATTAGTGAAGTTTTCAGCTACTATCTCTTCAATTACTTTTTCAGGCCCTTTCTCTCTCTCTCAACCTCCTCTTGGGATCTCTGTAATAAATATATTAAGTGTGCCTGATCTTGTCCCCAGGCTGGGGGTGGGGGTGGGAGTTGTCTCTTAAACTGTCCTCATTTCTTTTCATTCATTTTTCTGTTAAGCAGCAGTGATTTCCACTATTCTTCTGGGATAATAGAATATTATTAGAATATTCTAGAACACCTATCTAGAAGTAGATAGGAGTAGAAGGACATGAGCTCATCTTCTCCTGTGAGAAATCCAAAACTACAACTCACTGCTGAACAACCATTGACTGCATAATGTTGGATCCTACCAAAAAAGATACCCCACATCCAAGGGCAAAGAAGAAGCCCCAGCAAGATGGTAGGAGGGGTGAAATGGCATTTGGAATCAAACCTCTTACCTTCCAGAGATGCTCAGAGGGCCCAAACAAACCTTGTGCCAACCAGGACCCAGAGACCCCACAGAGACTGAGCCAGAACTGTGTTTGAGTGTCTCCTGTAAAGGTATGGGTCAGCAGTGGCCAGCCGCAGGGGCAGGGACTCTGGATGCAGCAGACCTGGGAATAGCATAAGCCTCTTTGAGGAAGTTGCCATTAACCCCACCATAGAGCTGACAGAACTTACACAGGACTGCAGAAACAGATTCTTGAAGGGCAAAGAGAGAAACTTGTGTGCACCAGGACCCAGAAGAAAGGAGCAGTGACCTAATAAGAGACTGACTCAGACTTGCCTGTGAGTGTCCAGGAGTCTCCAAAGGAGGCGGGGGTCGACGGTGGCCTGCTGCAGGGTCGGGGGCACTCAGTGCTGCAGTGCGTGAAATTTCAGTTTCAGTTCAGTCGCTCAGTCGTGTCCGACTCTTTGTGACCCCATGAATCGCAGCACACCAGGCCTCCCTGTCCATCACCATCGCCCGGTGTTCACTCAGACTCATGTCCATCGAGTCCGTGATGCCATCCAGCCATCTCATCCTCTGTCGTCCCCTTCTCCTCCTGCCCCCTATCCCTCCCAGCATCAGAGTCTTTTCCAATGAGTCAACTCTTCTGGCCAAAGTACTGGAGTTTCAGCTTTAGCATCATTCCTTCCAAAGAAATCCCAGGGTTGATCTCCTTCAGAATGGACTGGTTGGATCTCCTTGCAGTCCAAGGGACTCTCAAGAGTCTTCTCCAACACCACAGTTCAAAAGCATCAATTCTTCGGAGCTCAGCCTTCTTCACAGTCCAACTCTCACATCCATACATGACCACAGGAAAAACCATAGCCTTGACTAGACAGACCTTAGTCGGCAGAGTAATGTCTCTGCTTTTGAATATACTATCTAGGTTGCTCATAACTTTTCTTCCAAGGAGTAAGCATCTTTTAATTTCATGGCTGCAGTCACCATCTGCAGTGATTTTGGAGCCCAGAAAAATAGAGTCTGACACTGTTTCCACTGTTTCCCCATCTACTTCCTATGAAGCGATGGGACCGGATGTCATGATCTTCGTTTTCTGAATGTTGAGCTTTAAGCCAACATTTTCACTCTCCTCTTTCACTTTCATCAAGAGGCTTTTTAGCTCCTCTTCACTTTCTGCCATAAGGGTGGTGCAATCTGCATATCTGTGGTTATTGATATTTCTCCCAGCAATCTTGATTCCAGCTTGTGTTTCTTCCAGTCCAGCGTTAAGCAGGGTGACAATATACAACCTTGACGTACTCCTTTTCCTATTTGGAAACAGTCTGTTGTTCCATGTCCAGTTCTAACTGTTGCTTCCTGACCTGCATACAGATTTCTCAAGAGGCAGGTCAGGTGGTCTGGTATTCCCATCTCTTTCAGAATTTTCCACAGTTTATTGTGATCCACACAGTCAAAGATTTTGGCATAGTCAATAAAGCAGAAATAGATGTTTTTCTGGAACTCTCTTGCTTTTCCATGATCCAGCAGATGTTGGCAATTTGATCTCTGGTTCCTCTGCCTTTTCTAAAACCAGCTGGCACATCAGGGAGTTCACGGTTCACGTATTGCTAAAGCCTGGCTTGGAGAATTTTGAGCATTACTTTACTAGTGTGTGAGATGAGTGCAATTGTGCGGTACTTTGAGCATTCTTTGGCATTGCCTTTCTTTGGAATTGGAATGAAAACTGACTTTTTCCAGTCCTGTGGCCACTGCTGAGTTTTCCAAATTTGCTGGCATATTGAGTGCAGCACTTTCACAGCATCATTTTTCAGGATTTGAAACAGCTCAACTGGAATTCCGTCACCTCCACTAGCTTTGCTCGTGGTGATGCTTTCTAAGGCCCACTTGACTTCATTTTCCAAGATGTCTGGCTCTAGATTAGTGATCACATCCTCATGATAATCTGGGTTGTGAAGATCTTTTTTGTACAGTTCTTCTGTGTATTCTTGCCACCTCTTCTTAATATCTTCTGCTTCTGTTAGGTCCATACCATTTCTGTCCTTTATCGAGTGTGTGCATGGGACCTTTTGAAGGAGGCCCCCATTATCTTCACTACCTTCACCATAGTTTTGCCTCAGGTCAAACAACAGGGAGGGAACACAGCCCCACCCATCAATAGAAAATTGGATTAAAGATTTACTGAGCATGGCCCCGCCCATCAGAACAAGACCCAGTTTCCCCCTCAGGCAGTCTCTCCCATCAGGAAGCTTCCATACGCCTCTTATCTATCCATCAGAGGGCAGAGAGAATGAAAACCACAATCACAGAAAACTAACCAATCTGATCACATGGACCACAGCCTTGTCTAACTCAATGAAACTATGAGCCATTCCATATTGGGCCACCCAAGATGGACGGGTCATGGTGGAGAATTCTGACAAAATATGGTCCACTGGAGAAGGGAATGGCAAACCACTTCAGTATTCTTGCGTTAAGAACCCCATGAACAGTATGAAAGGGCAAAAAGATATGACACTGAAAGATGAACTCCCCAGGCCAGAAGGTGCCCAATATACTATGGGAGATCAGTGGAGAAATAACTCCTGAAAGAATGAAGAGATGGAGCAAAAGCAAAAACAACACCCAGTTGTGGATGTGGCTGGTGATGAAAGTAAAGTCCAATGCTGTAAAGAGTAATATTACATAGGAACCTGGAATGTTAGGTTCATGAATCAAGGTTAATTGGGAGTAGTCAAACAGGAGTTGGCAAGAGTGAACGTCAACATTTTAGGAATCAGTGAACTAAAATGGACTAGAATGGGTGAATTTCACTCAGATGACCATTATATCTACTACTGTGGAGACAGAATAGCCATCATAGTAAACAAGAGTCTGAAATGCAGTACTTGGATGCAACCTCAAAAATGACAAAATGATCTCTGTTCGTTTCCAAGGCAAATCATTCAATATCATAGTAATCCAAATCTATGCCCTGACCAGTAATGCTGAAGAAGATAAAGTTGAACAACTCTATGAAGACCTACAAGACCTTCTAGAACTAGTACCCCCCAAAAAATATCCTTTTCACAATAGGGGATTGGAATGCAAAAGTAGGAAGTTAAGAGATACCTGGAATAACAGGCAAATTTGGCCTTGGAGTACAAAATGAAGCAGGGCAAAGGCTAACAGGGCTTTTCCAAGAGAACACACTGGTCATAGCAAACACCCTCTTCCAACAACAAAAGAGAACACTTTACACGTGGACGTCACCAGATGGTCAATACCAAAATCAGATGGATTATATTCTTTGCAGCCGAAGATGGAGAAGCTCTATACAGGCAGCAAAAACAAGACCTGGAGTTGACTGTGGCTCAGATCATGAACTCCTTATTACAAAATTCAGACTTAAATTGAAGAAAGTAGGGAAAACCACTAGACCATTCGGGTCATACAGTGGAAGTGAGAAATAGATTTAAAGGATTAGATCTGATAGACAGAGTGCCTGATGAACTATGGGCAGAGGTTCGTCCATTGTACAGGAGACAGTGATCACGACCGTCCCCCAAAAAAAGAAATGTGAAAAGGCAAAATGGTTGTCTGAGGAGGCCTTACAAAAACCTGAGAAAAGCCGAGAAGCTTAAGGCAAAGGAGAAAAGGAAAGATATATCCATTTGAATACAGAGTTTCAAAGAATAGCAAGGAGAGATAATAAAGCCTTCTTCAGCAATCAATGCAAAGGAATAGAGGAAAACGATAGAATAGGAAAGACTAGAGATCTTTTCAGGAAAATTATAGATACCAAGAGAACATTTCACGCAAAGATGGGCTCAATAATGAACAGAAATGGTATGGATCTAACAGAAGCAGAAGATATTAAGGAAAGGTGGCAAGAATACACAGAAGAACTATACAAAAAAGATCTTCACAATCCAGATAATCATGATGGCGTGATCACTCACCTAGAGCCAGACATCCTGGAATGTGAAGTGAGACTTAGGAAGCATCACTATGAAAAAAGCTAGTGGAGTGATGGAATTCCAATTGAACTATTTCAAACCCTAAAAGATGATGCTATGCAAGTGCTATGCTCAATATGCCAGCAAATTTGAAAAACTCAGCAGTCCCACAGGCCTGGAAAAGGTCAGTTTTCATTCCAATCCCAAAGAAAGGCAATGCCAAAGAATATTCAAACTACCACACTCATTGAAGAATCTAAGCTACTCCATTTTGTTAACAGCAAATCTCCATTTTGTAAGGTTCTGGGAAAAGAGCCTTTGGAAATCCCCTGACCTTACCCCACCACCCACGAGCCAATCGGGCCCCAGACCAGAATCTCCTGACTTAACGATCAGGAACTTGTGGTCTACCTAGGTAACAGGGACCAATCAAAAATCAACACACAACCCTTCAAAAGAAAGTGACCAAAGTCAAATAAACAACCTAACTCTACAACTAAAGCAACTAGAAAAGGAAGAGTTGGAGAACCCCAGAGTGAGTAGAAGGAAAGAAATCTTAAAAATTAGGGCAGAAATAAATGCAAAAGAAACAAAAGAGACAATAGCAAAAATCAACAAAGCCAAAAGCTGGTTCTTTGAAAGGATAAATAAAATTGATAAACCATTAGCCAGACTCATCAAGAAGCAAAGAGAGAAAAATCAAATCAATAAAATTAGAAATGAAAATGGAGAGATCACAACAGACAACACAGAAATACAAAGGATCATAAGAGACTACTATCAGCAGTTGTATGCCAGTAAAATGGACAACGTGGAAGAAATGGACAAATTCTTAGAAAAGTACAATTTTCCAAAACTGAACCAGGAAGAAATAGAAAATCTTAACAGACCCATCACAAGCACGGAAATTGAAACTGTAATCAGAAATCTTCCAGCAAACAAAAGCCCAGGTCCAGACGGCTTCACAGCTGAATTCTACCAAAAATTTCGAGAAGAGCTAACACCTATCCTCCTCAAACTCTTCCAGAAAATTGCAGAGGAAGGTAAACTTCCAAACTCATTCTATGAGGCCACCATCACCCTAATACCAAAACCTGACAAAGATGTCACAAAAAAAGAAAACTACAGGCCAATATCACTGATGAACATAGATGCAAAAATCCTCAACAAAATTCTAGCAATCAGAATCCAACAACACATTAAAAAGATCATACACCATGACCAAGTGGGCTTTATCCCAGGGATGCAAGGATTCTTCAATATCCGCAAATCAATCAATGTAATTCACCACATTAACAAATTGAAAAATAAAAACCATATGATTATCTCAATAGATGCAGAGAAGGCCTTTGACAAAATTCAACATCCATTTATGATAAAAACTCTCCAGAAAGCAGGAATAGAAGGAACATACCTCAACATAATAAAAGCTATCTATGACAAACCCACAGCAAACATTATCCTCAATGGTGAAAAATTGAAAGCATTTCCCCTAAAGTCAGGAACAAGACAAGGGTGTGCACTTTCACTGCTACTATTCAACATAGTTCTGGAAGTTTTGGCCACAGCAATCAGAGCAGAAAAAGAAATAAAAGGAATCCAAATTGGAAAAGAAGAAGTAAAACTATCACTGTTTGCAGATGACATGATCCTCTACATGGAAAACCCTAAAGACTCCACCAGAAAATTACTAGAGATCATCAATGAATATAGTAAAGTTGCAGGATATAAAATCAACACACAGAAATCCCTTGCATTCCTATACACGAATAATGAGAAAGTAGAAAAAGAAATTAAGGAAACAATTCCATTTACCATTGCAACGAAAAGAATAAAATACTTAGGAATATATCTACCTAAAGAAACTAAAGACCTATATATAGAAAACTATAAAACACTGATGAAAGAAATCAAAGAGGACACTAATAGATGGAGAAATATACCATGTTCATGGATCGGAAGAATCAATATAGTGAAAATGAGTATACTACCCAAAGCAATTTACAAATTCAATGCAATCCCTGTCAAGCTACCAGCCACATTTTTCACAGAACTAGAACAAATAATTTCAAGCTTTGTATGGAAATACAAAAAACCTCGAATAGCCAAAGCAATCTTGAGAAAGAAGAATGGAACGGGAGGAATCAACTTGCCTGACTTCAGGCTCTACTACAAAGCCAGAGTCATCAAGACAGTATGGTACTGGCACAAAGACAGACATATAGATCAATGGAACAAAATAGAAAGCCCAGAAATAAATCCACACACATATGGACACCTTATCTTTGACAAAGGAGGCAAGAATATACAATGGAGTAAAGACAATCTCTTTAACAAGTGGTGCTGGGAAAACTGGTCAACCACTTGTAAAAGAATGAAACTAGATCACTTTCTAACACCGCACACAAAAATAAACTCAAAATGGATTAAAGATCTAAATGTAAGATCAGAAACTATAAAACTTCTAGAGGAGAATATAGGCAAAACACTCTCAGAAATAAATCACAGCAGGATCCTCTATGATCCACCTCCCAGAATTCTGGAAATAAAAGCAAAAATAAACAAATGGGATCTAATTAAAATTAAAAGCTTCTGCACAACAAAGGAAACTATAAGCAAGGTGAAAAGACAGCCTTCTGAATGGGAGAAAATCATAGCAAATGAAGCAACTGACAAACAACTAATCTCAAAAATATACAAGCAACTTATGCAGCTCAACTCCAGAAAAATAAATGACCCAATCAAAAAATGGGCCAAAGAACTAAATAGACATTTCTCCAAAGAAGACATACGGATGGCTAACAAACACATGAAAAGATGCTCAACATCACTCATTATTAGAGAAATGCAAATCAAAACCACAATGAGGTACCACTTCACACCAGTCAGAATGGCTGCAATCCAAAAATCTGCAAGCAATAAATGCTGGAGAGGGTGTGGAGAAAAGGGAACCCTCCTACACTGTTGGTGGGAATGCAAACTAGTACAGCCACTATGGAGAACAGTGTGGAGATTCCTTAAAAAAGTGCAAATAGAACTCCCTTATGACCCAGCAATCCCACTTCTGGGCATACACACCGAGGAAACCAGAATTGAAAGAGACACATGTACCCCAATGTTCATCGCAGCACTGTTTATAATAGCCAGGACATGGAAACAACCTAGATGTCCATCAGCAGATGAATGGATAAGAAAGCTGTGGTACATATACACAATGGAGTATTACTCAGCCGTTAAAAAGAATTCATTTGAATCAGTTCTGATGAGATGGATGAAAATGGAGCCAATTATACAGAGTGAAGTAAGCCAGAAAGAAAAACACCAATACAGTATACTAACACATATATATGGAATTTAGGAAGATGGCAATGACGACCCTGTATGCAGGACAGCAAAGGAGACACAGATGTGTATAACGGACTTTTGGACTCAGAGGGAGAGGGAGAGGGTGGGAAGATTTGGGAGAATGGGAATTCTAACATGTATACTATCATGTAAGAATTGAATCGCCAGTCCATGTCTGACGTAGGGCACAGCATGCTTGGGGCTGGTGCATGGGGATGACCCAGAGAGATGTTGTGGGGAGAGAGGTGGGAGGGGGGGTCATGTTTGGGAACGCATGTAAGAATTAAAGATTTAAAAAAAATAAAATAAAATAAAATAAAAAGAAAGGAAAGAAAAAAAAAAAAACAAAACAAAAGAAAGTGACCAATCAGACGTCCCCTTTTTCTTTTTTTCTTTCATGAACACTCCCTATATAAGCAATGTAATTCAAAACCCGGGGCTCTTCCCTATAGCCGCTGCGTTGGTAATGGTGGGAGCCCCAGCTCGAGCGTGGTAATAAAGACTCTCTTGCTTTTGCATCGGATGTCGGCTCCCTGGTGGTCATTGGGAGATTTCGCAACTTGGGCACAACATTTGAGGGCTCATCCGGGATCTCCCACCGGCTCCACAAGAAGACCGACCCGGAGAGCCAACTACAGCCGGTAAGCTTCTTTTCTTTCTTTCTTTTCGTTTCTGACAGGGCCTATTTTCTGAGACCGGTATATGACTCAGGCAGACGCGCTGACTAGTGTGGGTCGTTGGGAGACATTCCCGACCCCCTCGGAGGGGACACAGTGCCTCTGTTCTCTGTAGACGATAGCGGGTTGCTCCTGCTGAACGGCCGGAGGCTGTCGTCTTACTTTTCAGTTTTGCCTCCGGACTCCCGGAGGTCTATGTCTCCTGTTTCTCTGTCTGTCTGTGTGGCTGTCTGTATTGTCGTATTGTCTGTGTTAGTTTACCAACATCTGACTGATCCAGGAACGATGGGGCAACGTCAATCTAACCCTACTCCTCTATCTCTGATCACCGACCATTTTAAGGAGGTCAAGATGCATGCTCACGACCTCAATGTAGAAATTAAAAGGAATATATTAATCACTTTTTGCAGCACAGAATGGCTGACCTTCCATGTAGGCTGGCCCTCAGAAGGCCCCTTTGACTTGGGAACTGTACACCAAGTCCAGAATATCATCTTCCAACCACGGATCGGACACCCTGGCCAAGTTCCCTATATCGTAGTATGGGAAAATATCATATTGCACCCCCCTCCTTGGGTAAAACCTTTTTTGCCTCAACAGGGATTTTCTACCGCTCAGGTGTTGGTGACACATGTAGGAAAGAACCTGAAGAATCCCAAGGAGCCTGAACCAATGGCGCCGCTATACTCCATCTTGCAGGGGGAACAGAAGAACTCCTCTTCCCTCTCCTTTACCAAGCCCCTGAACCACCGCGGGCCCTCGCCATCCCTCCACCCAGGGCCAAAACACAGAAAGGGGGGCCCGCACAAAGTACTCACCATAGGCGAGCCATGTCACCAGAGGGGCCAGCAGACTCAACCGTTGCCCTCCCCTTACAAGTGGCCAGCCCCGCCCCTCCATGAGGAAGGAAACCAACCTCATTAATATTGGCCCTTCTCTACCAGTGACCTATATAACTGGAGATCCCAGAATGCTAAGTTCTCAGACAACCCTAGAGACCTAACTAAACTTCTAGAGACCACGCTTTTTACTCATCAGCCCACCTGAGACGACTGCCAACAGCTGCTCCAGATTCTCTTCACCACAGAAGAGAGAGAGAATACAGAATGAGGCCTGTAAAAGGGTCCCAGGGGCAAATGGAGAGCCCACCACTAATATAGATGAAATTAACACCTCTTTTCCTTTATCATGACCTGACAGGGATTACAATATGGCACAAGGTAAGGAGAGGCTCCGGGTCTACTGCCAGACTCTTTTGGGAGGGCTTAAGGCAGATGCACGGAAACCTACTAACCTAGCTAGAGTGGGAGATGTTCAGCAGGGCCCCACCAAGAGTCCAGCTGCCTTCCTGGAAAGGTTGATGGAGGCCTTTAGACAATACACCCCCATGGATCCAGAAGCAGAAGGCACTCAGACTGCTTTGATAATGCATTTTGTCAACCAAGTGGCCCCCAACATTAGGGAGAAGTTACAAAAACTAGAACGCCTGGGTGAAAAGAGTATCCAGGATTTAATAACGGTAGCAGAAAGAGTCTACGACACTCGAGAAACCCCCGAGGAAAAGCAAGCCAAAGCGGCAGATCGCCAGACCCGTAACATGGCATGCATCGTGCTGGCTGCAACAGTTCCTGACTCGGGAGAGAAGGAGCACCAGTTATGCCGCCTGGCTGCTGAAGGTAAGAGCCGTCCCCATACGCGACCAGCATTAGGGAAGAACCAATGTGCATATTGTAAAGAGGAAGGACATTGGGCCAAGGAAAGCCCTAAGAAAAAGAAGCGACCACGAAAGACCCCCATCCTGGCCGTCGAAGAACTGAGCGATTAGGGAGGACGGGGTTCAGCGCCCCTCCCCGAACCCAGGGTAACCCTAAGCGTGGAGGGGACCCCAACTGACTTCCTTGTCGATACGGGGGCTCAATATGCGGTTTTGCTAGAGCCCCAGGGAAAACTCGCCGGAAAGACCTCTTGGGTGCAGGGGGCTACTGGAATGAAACAATACCAATGGACTACCCAAAGACCAGTGGACTTGGGTGCGGGCCGGGTATCCCACTCTTTCATGGTCATTCCGGAATGCCCCTTCCCTTTGTTGGGAAGAGACCTGTTGACCAAAATGGGGGCCCAGATTCACTTCCTCCCGGGGGATACTAAAATACCTGACCAGTTGGGCAGACCAATTCAAGTACTGACAATTCAATTAGAAGATGAATATCGGCTGCACCAGAAACTGACGCTCCCCCAAGCGGACATTCAAAAATGGCTAAAAATTCCCTGATGCATGGGCCAAGACAGGGGGAACCGGTTTGGCTGGACACCACCCTCCTATATATATAGATCTCAAGCCAGGGGCCAACCCCGTCCAGGTCCGACAATACCCCATGACCCTGGGATCACCCCCCATATCCACAAGCTCCTAGCCCAGAAAATCTTGAGACCCTGCCAGTAGGCCTGGAACGCCCCCCTGCTCCCTGTCAAAAAACCAAATTCTCATGACTATCAGCCAGTACAGGATTTACGAGAAGTCAACCGCCGAGTTTTAGATATTCATCCTACTGTGCCAAACCCATACAACCTCCTGAGCTCACTCCCACCAGACCATCACCGGTATATGGTCCTAGATTTTAAAGATGCTTTCTTTAGCCTTCCCCTGGTGCCCAGAAGCCCGGAGCTTTTTGCCTTTGAATGGTCTGACCCTGAAGAAGGAATCAATGGCCAGCTGACCTGGACCCGGCTGCCACAGGGATTTAAGAATTCTCCCATCTTCAGTGAGGCCCTCCATGAGGACCTGGGTGAGTTCAGACAACAACACCCCCAACTAACCTTGTTACAATATGTAGATGACCTCTTAATTGCAGCAAAGGACCAACAGACTTGCCTTATGGGCACCCGAGAACTATTGCGGACCCTTGGAAAATTAGGGTACCGAGCCTCAGCCTAAAAGGCTCAGATATGCCAATCAGAGGTCACCTACTTAGGGTATGTATTAAAGGAAGGACAGAGATGGTTGTCAGAGGCACAAAAGGAGACGGTACTCAAAATTCCTACCCCAGATTCACCTCGAAGGGTGAGAGAATTTCTGGGGTCCACTGGTTTCTGCCTTCTTTGGATCCTAAATTATGCAGAACTGGCTAAAACCTTATACGAAGCCACAAAAAGTACCACCCCTTTCAGTTGGACAGAGCAGATGGAGACCCCTTTCAAGACTATTAAAACAGCCCTGCTGTCAGCCCCTGCCCTAGGGTTGCCTGGTGTTACAAAACCCTTTCTCCTGTATGTAGATGAAAAACAAGGAGTGGCCAAAGGGGTACTGATGCAGCATCTGGGACCCTGGAAGCGGCCGATGGATTACTTGTCTAAACGCCTAGACGCCGCGGCGTCAGGCTGGCCCCCATGCCTCCTCATGATTGCGGCAGTGGCCATAACGGGCAAGGATGCAGATAAACTGACACTGGGGCAAGAGTTGCAGATCACCGCCCCCCACACCATTGAGGGCGTCCTAAAACAACCCCCAGATAGGTGGATCAGCAACGCTCAGCTGACCCACTGCCAGGGACTACTGCTAAACCCCTCCAGAATCATCTTTCTGCAGCCTACTGCTCTCAATCCGGCTACACTGCTTCCTAACCCGGATTTGGAAGCCCCAATCCATGACTGCAGCGACATACTGGCCCAGGTACATGGGACGCGAGAGGACTTGCAAGATCGCCCTCTAGCGGATGCTGAAGTTACCTGGTATACGGGTGGAAGCAGTTTCATCAGAGAAGGGCTCAGGTATGCAGGGGCAGCCGTAACCACGGAAACCCAAATCGTGTGGGCAGAAGCACTACCTCCCGGCACTTCGGCTCAAAGGGCTGAACTAATTGCCCTAATGAAAGCCCTCCAGTTGAGGAAGGACAAAAAACTTAACATCGTTACCAATAGCCGATATGCCTTTGCTACTGCCCATATACACGGAGCCATCTACAGAGAGAGAGGCCTCCTCACAGCCAAGGGTAAAACAATCTAAAATAAAGAAGAAATAAAAGCCTCCTCTCGGCATTATGGCTTCCTAAAATACTAGCCATAATACACTGCCCGGGACACCAAAAGTCAGACACCCTGACCTCAAAGGGAGACAATTTGGCAGATAGGGCAGCCCGCGATGCAGCCCAGGGCACCGTGATAGAAGCCACCCTTCAATTGGCTGACCCCGGGAGCCCTGTTCTGCCAGCTGTACCCAACTGCTCACCAAGAGACTTAGACTGGATAAAAAGTTTACCTATGACCCAACAACTGGCCAGGTGGTGGAAGGCAGTGGACAGCTCCCTGATACTCCTGGAGGAACTAGGAAAGCAGGTATTACTGAGGATGCATCACGCCACTCACCTGGGAACCCGCAAGATGCAGGACCTGATTAGACATGCCAAGATTACCATGAGAGACGTCAGATCGACGATAGAAAATATCGTATCAACCTGCAAGGCCTGCCAGCTCACCAACGCTGCCCATCACCCAGCCAACCACAGGTCTAGAGAACACGGGAGTCGGCCAGGAGCATACTGGGAGGTGGTCTTCACTGAGGTAAAACCGGCTAAATATGGATACAAATATCTACTGGTATTCATAGATACCTTCTCAGGGTGGGTAGAAGCTTTCCCCACCAAGAGAGAAACAGCACAGGTGGTGGCCAAAAAGCTGATTGAAGACATCTTGCTATGGTTTGGGTTTCCTGCACAGGTGGGGTCGGAGAATGGGCCAGCCTTCGTATCTCAGGTAAGCCAGGGGATAGCCCCGGAAAAGAGCCTTTGGAAATCCCCTGACCTCACCCCACCACCCATGAGCCAATCGGACCCCAGACCAGAATCTTCTGACTTAACATTCAGGAACTTGTGGTCTACCTAGGTAATAGGGACCAATCAAAAACCAACACACAACCCTTTGAAAGGAAGTGACCAATCAGACGTCCCCCTACCTAGAAATTCTTTTTTTTTTCTCATGAACACTCCCTATATAAGCAATGTAATCCAAAACCCGGGGCTCCTCCCTATAGCCGCTGTGTTGGTAACGGTGGGAGCCCCAGCTCGAGCGTGGTAATAAAGACTCTCTTGCTTTTGCATCAGATGTCAGCTCCCTGGTGGTCACTGGGAGATTTCGCGACCTGGGCGTAACATCATCTCACATGTTAGTAAAGTAAGGCTCAAAATTCTCCAAGTCAGGCTTCAACAGCACATGAACAATGAATCCAGATGTGCAAGCTGGTTTTAGAAAAGGCAGACAAATTGGAGGTCAAATTGCCAATCTCTGTTGGATCGTCAATAAAGCAAGAGAGTTCCACAAAAACATCTACTTCTGCTTTATTGACTATGCCAAAGCCTTTGACTGTGTGGATCACAAGAAACTGTGGAAAATTCTTCAAGAAATGGGAATACCAGACCACCTGACCTGCCTCTTGAAAATCCATATGCAGGTCAAGAAGCAACAGTTAGAACCAGACATGGAACAACAGACTGGTTCCAAATTGGCAAAGGAGTATGTCAAGGCTGTATATTGTCACCCTGCTTATTTAACTTCCATGCAGAGTACATCATGCACAATGCTGGGCTGGGTGAAAGCACAAGCTGGAATCAAGATTGCTGTGAAAAATATCAATAACCTCCGATATGCAGATGACATCACCCTTATGGTAGAAGTGAAGAAGAACTAAAGAGCCTCTTGATTAAAATGAAAGAGGAGATTGAAAAAGTTGCTTAAAACTCAACATTCAGAAAACGAAGATCATGGCATCTGGTCCCATCCTGTCATGGCAAATAGCTGGGGAAACAATGGAAACAGTGACAGACTCTATTTTTTTGGACTCCAGAGTAACTGCAGATGGTGACTGCAGCCATGAAAGAGGCTTGCTCCTCAGAAGAAAAGCTATGACAAACCCAGACAGCATATTAAAAAGCAGAGACATCACTTTGCCAACAAATATCTGTATAGTCAAAGCTATGGTTTTTCCAGTAGTCATGTATAGATGTGAGAGTTGGACCACAAAGAAGACTGAGTGCTGAAGAACTGATGCATTTAACTGTGGTGCTGGCGAAGACTCTTGAGAGTCCCCTGGACAGCAAGGAGATCCAACCAGTCCATCCTACAGGAAATCAGTCCTGAATGTTCAGTGGAAGGACTGACCCTGAAACTGAAACTCTCAATACTTTGGCCACCTAATGCGAAGAACTGACTCATTGGAAAAGACCCTGATGCTGGGAAAGACTGAAGGCAGGAGGAGAAGGGGACGACAGAGGATGAGATGGTTGGATGGCATCACCGACTCAATGGACAGGAGTTTGAGAAGCTCTGGGAGATAGTGAAGGACAGGGAAGACTGACATGCTATAATTCATAGGATGGCAGAGTCAGACATGACTTAACAACTGAACAACAGATTTGGTGGATGCAACTGTTCTAGAAATTATGCAGGCTTCCTGGTAGCAGGGGCTGGTGCCTGCCCTCTGGTGTTTAGAGCTGAGTGCTAGCTCTCTGGTGGGCAGAGCCATGTCTCGGGGCTGTGAGCTCAAGAAGTCTTTAAGCAGCCTGTCTGCTAATCGGTGGAGCTGTGTCCCCGCCCAGAGAGTTGTTTCCCTGAAGCCTCCCAGCACTGGAGCTAACAGGCTTTTGATCAGGACTTGGCCTTGACGATAATGGGCCAAGATGGCAGCCACCAGCAGCAGTGTTCTTGCAATAGTATGCCTATTTCCAGTTTGTCTGCCACCAATGTCTTTGTCCCTAGGGTGAGCCACAGCTGCCCCACAACCACCACCCGACCTCTTCAGGATACTCTGCAGAACCGTCAGGTAGGTATGGCCCAGGCTCTCATTGAATAATTACTTCTTTTATCCTGGGTTCTGGTGTCAGTGAGATGCTGTGTGTGGCATTTAAGAGTGAAGTCTAATTCCTCCAGTCCTGTGGGTCTTCCAAAACTAAGCTCTACTGGTCTTCAAAGCCAAATGCTCTGTGGACCCCCCTTTCTGCTGAACCTCTGGTTGGAGAGCCCCACCTGGGGCTCAGAACTCTCATTCCTGAGGGAGAGCCTCTGCAATGTAATTATTCTCCAGTTTGTGGGTTACCCACCTGGGGGTGTGGGACTTGATTGTACTGAGAGTCTGCCCCTCCTGCCTATCTCACCGTACTTCCTTCTTTCTGTCTTTAGTTGTAGAACGTCTTTTCTGGGTCTCAGTGCTTTTCACTGACAGTTGTTCTGTAGACAGCTGTAATTCTGTTGAGCTCCTCAGAGGAGCTCAGGGTCTTTTTCTTCAGCCCTCTTGGCCACTTTTTTGAGATTCCTTTTTAAAAGTTACAGCAAAACAGACTTTAAAAGAGCCTATATGATAAATCACTATTCTTTTTGGCACGTGATGAAGCCAAGATTCACTAGAGTAGACTTGTTCATCTTCCTTCAATTATCTTTGGTAAAAAACGGGGGCAATTTCCTGGGGAAAATTATGTTTCAATAAAAGCTGTAACACACTTTCTTGGTTGAACAGTGCCATTTTCACTAACTGGGCCTTCTCTCCTCTTTGTTTCTGGCTCCTGTCATTTTGTGCATTTTGTCATCAATATTTCTAAGTTTTCTCCCACCTTCTCAACTTGACATCACTGTAAACTAAAATTGCCCTTTATCAGCCTGCAAGCTGAAGCTGAACGATTTGATATAAATTTCAAAGAAATCACCCAAACTGATCATGTATTGAATACAGCTTTCATGCCTGCTGTAGGCGACTCAGAAATTTCACCATGATATCACCTGATGCCATCACCAGAGATGCTGCTGCTGCTGCTAAGTCACTTCAGTCGTGTCCGACTCTGTGCGACCCCATAGACGGCAGCCTACCAGGCTCCCCAGTCCCTGGGATTCTCCAGGCAAGAACACTGGAGTGGGTTGCCATTTCCTTCTCCAATGCATGAAAGTGAAAAGTGAAAGTGAAGTCGCTCAGTCATGTCCTACCCTCAGCAATCTCATGGACTGCAGCCGTCCAGGCTCCCCCATCCATGGGATTTTCCAGGCAAGAGTACTGGAATGGGGTGCCATTGCCTTCTCTGTCACCAGAGATGGTCAACCTACAAAAAAAAATTTTTCAGATTGCCCTTCCCTATTCTCATTCTACCATCTAAAGATACTTCAGGGGCTTCCCTGGTGATCCAGTGGCTAAGAATCCGTCTTGCAATGCAAGGGAGGTCAGTTCAATCCCTGGTCCCACACGTCACAGAACAACTAAGCACATGCACCACAGCTCCTGAGCCCATGCGCTGGAGCCTGGAAGCCACCACGACTGAAGCCTGTGAGTCTGGAGCCTCTGCTCCCCAACAAGAGAAACCACCACAGTGAAGGCCCGCATGCTGCGACCAAGAGTAGCCCTGCTAGAGACAACTAGAGACAGCCCTACTCATCTGTGAAGACCCACCAGAGCCTAAATACATAAATACATCTCTTTTTTTAAGTAAAATAAAGGTGCTTCAAGCCCAACATCTCCAGAGTACTCAATTGACTGCCCTGAGTCCTTTGATATACTCAAACATTGAGTTTATTCTAATCATTAACCTTTGTTTGTTTCCATAGAAATGTCCATTATTAGATGACTGTTACCCACATTATGTAAAGGCCTAATTTAGATGTCCCCACCCCACAACTTCCACCCACACCATTGCCTCCTGAAATAGGACATAACTGTTTAACTGACTGACCAATCTCAGGACTAAGAGGCTGATTCATGTGATATAGAATAAACTACCCACCCAGCTTCTGGTCCAACAGTCCCATCTTGGTAAACAAATGGTAGTATACAGTCACTAATCCAGTTTAACCTTTAATTATGGAAAATCTGGAACATGTATAAGTAGGTCCAATAATATTAGTAGCTCCCATGTGTAATATACCAGTTTCACCATCAACTCATGGCCAATCTTGTTTCACATTTCTCTTCCATTTTACACCTAAAAATGACTTTACAGTGTTTAAAACACTTTTATCAACATTATTTCCTTTGATTCTCATGAAAACTATGAAATGTACATTACATAGTTTTACAGGAAAATCCTTTCTCTAACAAGTTAATATTTTAATGCAAATGCCAATGCTTAAGATAGTGAGGGGAAAAGATATAAAGGATGATAATATGCCTTTATGCATTTGTGTGTGTGTGTGCATCCTAATTCACTAATAAAGAAAGAAGAAGGAACACTGGCATGTTTTATCATCAGTTATTATTCAAACTAAATGAAATTACTTTCAATAAAATTGTTAGGCTCAATTGCCAATTTCTAATTTTCAAGAAAACTTTTACTGAATAACCTTGATCCCAAACCATCCTATAAAAATAGAGTTTTACTGTCAAACTCCTCTAATGTCACATTTTGTATATAATAGCTGCAAATATCTAAAATTTTGAGGAGGCATTAAAATTTAGAACAATTCTAGGACAAAACTGATGGTTGGAAAAGATCCAGATACATGAAAATAAAACAAATGAGCCATTTAATTTGTGGTTTGGATGTCATTTTTCTGACAGTTATCAATGAAATTGTCATGCATCCCTGGAATTTAGGACTATCTAAATTATTTATTTTGACATTGTTCTTCCACATAATTGTATCTGATATCATAACAGAAAATATTTATGTTCACATGAGGTGGGTATTGATTATCAATACATTCCCATTGCATTATTCCTCCCACATGAGTGAGTTGATTCCTTTTACAATCTGCTTTGCACACCTATATTATCATACAGATACTGACAAATATTTAATTGTGCATAGATTTTTTTTCTTGATCTCCTTCCCACTTATGAATATCAAGGATGTACCCAAATACTCTTCTGGAGGTTAATTTTTCACAGTAGCAGTACCGCAGGCTCAAAAGCCAAATGGGATCAGCTCCATACAGAGCTCTAATCGGGTTGCAGTCTTTCTGCTGCCAAAGTAACCGTTGCATATTACTCATCAAAGCAAAATGTAAACGTTTAGTGATTCTGCAATATGCTTTTTGTTAACTCCCCAGATGAGGTGTTTTTTTTTTCAACCTTTGTTTGTTTACTTGAGAACAACAGCTGAATATGCTGAAACACAGTAGCTGATGCCAACAATCCAAGGCTTCATTAGTACAGATGAAGCAATGCTCACTTTGTTACACAAATAATTAGAGAGATTAGATGAAAATAAACACCAAGAGGTTGTACAGAAGCTCTGGAGTTGGGTAATTATTTTCATTACTCTAGTGACTTTACCAGCCTTCATTAGCAGCCACAGATCACGTTTAAACTGTTTTATGTAAGAGTGTCATGAACATTATGGGAACGTACTATAGCTCTCAGTGATTATGCTTCAGAAAAATATTTTGTTCATGCTTCCATTTAAAGAAGCTGTTTCCATTCTGGTGCCCTGATAAACTCTCTCAATATTTTTAAAGCATAATACATTTTTGCACTTACTAGCACTTTATCCTGGTTTTTGGCTTCAAATGGACATTCTTAATTTTTATATCTTTGTATCTTTGCCACCATTTGATCGTGAAAGATATAGGTCCACATTTTAGAGTCACTGAATGGCATATTCAGTCACTTGAAATAAATGTCACTTGGAGTCATGTCATCCTTATTGTGTGACAGGTCCACCGTGTACTGGGAGTTGACTTCCTCTTTCTTCCTCTCTCTACCCCAACTGAAGAAGGCTCTACCACACACACTAATATATCCTTAGGAGGGGCCCAATTTTGAGGCATTATTAGGATGATCACGTAGATCCCCTGGTGTAAGACATTCCTTTGAGAAAGTGTTAACCTGTATTTAAACACCATTTACTTATATGTTGCCAGCTGCTCTGCAAAATACTTTACCTAACATATCCTATTTAATCCTTAGAAGATATTGATGGAGTGTGTTCTGTTAAGTCCATTTTTTCCAGATGAGGACACAGACTCTGGAAAGCTCATTGACTTTCTAAAGTTGCCCAACCAACCCAGCTGGGGACAAAACCCAGGTCTACCCCAAGAACCATCATGTTCCCAGCAGATG
Source organism: Ovis canadensis (assembly GCF_042477335.2). Classification (NCBI taxonomy): domain Eukaryota; kingdom Metazoa; phylum Chordata; class Mammalia; order Artiodactyla; family Bovidae; genus Ovis; species Ovis canadensis. The sequence continues at coordinate 13,271,011 of NC_091253.1, forward strand.
AGTGGGTGATGTACACCTGGGGGGAATGCTGACTAAGGATAACAGAAAAGAGCCACAGACCTCCTGTGTGCTGGTTAAAGGTTGTGTTGTACGACATCTGTGAATCCTGGACCCCAGTCAAAATCTCAAAATAAATTCCAAAAGTTGATGATTTTGCAAGTGTTTCCTCTCTGAGCAGTCCTGGTTGCTGCAAAAGAAGCAGTCAGGAAATAGGTTTCAAGGTTCAGAGGGTCCCTACGCATGAAGTTTGGTGATGCTTTTAAGTTCAATTCTGTGACCACTTCAGTTTTACTCAGGTAACACACGAGGCATTTCTCATCAACTACATGTAAAGATTCCAACAGGATGAAACAGACTTCAGTCATCTTTGTAGGGTGTGTGTGCTACTTTGAGAAACGCCTCCACCGAATTCCCTCCCCAACCGTCCTCCCTTGCCTCCCGCAAAATGCTGAGCCTAACTTCCCCAGGCGCACCCAGAGGCCTGACTTTTCTGAAGGCTGTGTTATTTTTAGAGGCCCGCTAAGCTATCAGAGACCATGAGAAGGAGTCTGATGGATTCATTGTTTCCTGTGCTTGGAGGCACTGATCTAAAGTGCAATTTAAACTATGAGCTAGTAGCTGATACTGGAAGGTGGAAGAGGCGATCCCTAGTGAGGGCGGCGCGTGGGGTTATTATTATACATTTCACTCTCGGGCTTCAGACTCTGGGCTGTAAATTAGGGAAATTCAGGACGCGCCAAGACCGGAAGACAGGGGGAAGCAGCCAGGACAGAGCTGAGAAACCAGGAGCCTCGGAGCCGCTGGACATGCGAGCCTCAGTCCCGGAGTATTCATTCCCCGTGCGCACACTCAGAGCGCGATCGCCAGGGTTTCTCTGTGAAGACGACTGAGGAAGACAGCGAGGGAAGATGGGCTCAGAAATTATTTATCACAGGCTGGGGAAAATCTTTGCTGCCGCTCTGCGAGCACCTCCCTTGCACGTGCCCAGGGAGCGCGATCCTGCTTTCATCTGTCCCATTGCAAGCAGCCAGAGGCTCAGCCAGCGGGTCCGCTAGATAGCAAACATCCAAACCAAGAGCCTCGTGTCTTCCAGGCACTATCATGGTTCCACATATCACCGAGCGCTCCGTTTGGTTCCGAATGCACCATGTTTACCGCCAGGACGGCCGCCCGCCCGGGGGGCTGTGCCGGGAGTGGCTTTTGCAGGCCGAAGCCACCGGCTAGACTCCGGGCACCTACGTCTCGTTTCCGCTGGGCCATCGCCACTGACCTCGGCGAGATCATTGCCAACTCTGAGTCCCAGCTTCCTCATCCAAAAAATGAAGGTGATTCTACTTCCCAGGCCTCATCGCAAGGATCGCTGAGAGGGTCAAACGAAATCATTCCGGTGGCAGCCGACTGTGAAGAACTGTGACCCAGAGTACAGATGGAAAATAAGTTAAACCTGCTAACTCAGCTGGAGTTTTAGGAATTTTCCCGCAATGATCTAACTGCAGCCACGCAGCAAAGGTTCGGATAGATCCTTTCTTCTGGGCCATCTCTCTAGTCAAACACCCATAGGGGCACCCCTCCGTTTCTCGGGGGTGTCCATGATCTCTGCCTTTCGGGGAAAGCGCTTCTTGTCTGCGCGGTGCGGTCCACCCCCAGCACACAAACCCCGCGCCGGGCTCCAGAGGAGGTATCCTACGCCCTCTCCCGCCGCCCCTCTCCTCTCACTCCCGACACGAAGTCTCCCGCGTTTTCGGCACGTGCCTGTGTTTTCCTGGCTGGTCTCCAAAGACCTTGCCGCATTTCAGAAAGCTAAGAGCGCGGAGGTCGGGGGAGCGAGCGAACGAGCGAGCAAGCATCCAGCCCCTCCCCGCGGCCGCGGCGCCCGACGGGGACCCTCCTCCCGCTCCCATTCGGCGGTGCCCGGCCGCCTTCCCGCCTCCCCGCGCAGCCCCACGCCGCCAGTAGCAGCGCTGCTGTCTCCCCGCAGGAGGACTGGGGGCTGGGGGGGCCGCTGGAGTCTGCAGCGCCCCCGCCCCCTCGTTTTTCTTTCTTTCCAGGCTTTGGGATCTTGCTGCCGGAGCCCGGAGAGGTTCTATCGCGAGCGGCGCTGAGCGAAGAGACCCGGGCACAGGCTTCCGCGGCGGCGCGTGAACCGAGCTGGGCGCAAGACATCCCAAGCTTCGCTTCCGGTCCTCTCCACCTCGGCTGGGATGTAACGAAGGAGAGCGCTCGTCACCTGTCTCCCACGCCTGTCTCCTCACCCCGAGAGCGCACCAAGGACCCACGGCTGGAGTCCCTTTGCTTGCGGAGCCGCGGGACGGCTCCCGGTTCCCAAGCTTCGGAAAGAGCGCGGTTGGATCACCGCCTTCCTGGCGCCCCGCACAACTCCGGCGCCGGCGGCGCGCGCGGCTGGACCAAGTCGCGCTTCCCGTAGACTACCCGGAGTAGGGACCTCCCGGCCAGCCCGCCTGCCTGCACGCCCTGTAAGCAGGAGCTCCCCGCCACCTGCGCGGACCCCGCACGCCCGGCTCCGCGCCCCCGCAGCGCCCCGCCGCCCCATGGAGTGCGCGCGGGCCGCGGCTTCCTGAGCGCGGACGCCCTCGCTGTCCAAACTGCGCGCTGGGGGGCCCCGGCTCAGCCCCGCTCGGGGCGTTGGTGAGGTCGGGGGAGAGCGCACCATGAAGTCTGTGCTGTTCAGCCGCTTCTTCATCCTCCTGCCCTGGATCCTGATCGTCATCATCATGCTCGACGTGGACACGCGCAGGCCCGCGCCCCCGCTCACCTCGCGCCCCTACTTCGCGCCCTATTCCGGGGGCCGCGGGGGCGCCCGGCTCCCGCTCCGCCGGGGCGGCCCGGGCCGCGGCCGCGAGCCGCGCAACGAGTCGTGGCCGCGGCCGCGGCCGCCGCCGCCCGAGCCGCCGCTGCCCACCATCTATGCCATCACGCCCACTTACAGCCGCCCGGTGCAGAAGGCCGAGCTGACCCGCCTGGCCAACACGTTCCGCCAGGTGGCGCAGCTGCACTGGATCCTGGTGGAGGACGCGGCTGCGCGCAGCGAGCTGGTGAGCCGCTTCCTGGCGCGCGCGGGGCTGCCCAGCACTCACCTGCACGTCCCCACGCCCCGGCGCTACAAGCGGCCCGGGCTGCCGCGCGCTACCGAGCAGCGCAACGCCGGCCTCGCCTGGCTGCGCCAGAGGCACGGGCACCAGCGCGCGCAGCCCGGCGTGCTCTTCTTCGCCGACGACGACAACACCTACAGTCTGGAGCTCTTTCAGGAGGTAGCGGCAAGCCAGGGCGGGCGGGAGGACACCCCATTGGGCTGGTCCCGCCACGGCTGCCCTTCCCCGCGCGCCCACTCGGGACTCCCGGCGCAGCGCCGCGGCTTGCGCTGATCCCCGGGGTTGGAGGAGGGTGGGAGGACCTCCGGGACTTCTGAAGAGAGTCTGGCGGGGGCTTTGCTTCCCCCCTTCCCCCCCACCCCAACACACACACACACACACACACACACACACACACACACACACACTCACCGACCCCGCGATTGGGCTGAAGCGGTGGTGCAGCTGTGAGGCTCCTGTAGGATTTCTAGAAACTGAGCTCTGGCCGGCCTGAGGATGGAGCCCCGAGAGGCTAGGCTGCAAGGAGAGGGGTTCTGCGCCCTGGGGGCAGGCTAGGTGGTCTCTGACGGCCTTTTCAGTGCACGCAGATGTGATTCTGAGTCTAGAGCCATATCAGGAGGACGCTGAAGATGGTGACTAAGAATCAGCCAGACACCCATTTCCCTGTGACAGTTTGCTGGGCTGGAAATGGTTACTAGTGAAAACACTGACTTGTAGGGAGTTCTTCCCCACCATCTCTCCCTGCACCCCACAAAGGCCCTTCTCGACTCTAAAGATGACCTCCTTTTCGAGGAATCCCTCTGGCAACTGAGTTTGGGACTGCCCTTCCTGCCCTGTGGTTCTGTTTTTTCACAGCCCGAGGTTATCAGCAGGACTGCCGGGTTCCTTCTCCTGACCCTTTTCAGGCCCCTCTTTGGCCACTTTTCCTCCGGCCATTGCTGCTTGGTCCTCGCCGTGAGGCCCCCGGCACAGCCTGGCCCGCTGGTGCTGGGATGGCAGTGTCCCTTGGAGCTCACAGTTGCACAAAGCCAGCAGGCACCGGGTTGGAACAGGTGTTTGTCCCTGAGGCTGGTGCTTTGCAGCCTGAGTGTGTGCGCATGCGTGTGCGTTCTGCGAATGAGGCTGGGTTGCCTGGTTTTGACAGTTTTCTTGTTAGTTAGTTAGTTCAGTCACTCAGTGGTGTCCGACTTTTTGCGACCCCATGAATCGCAGCACGCCAAGCCTCCCTGTCCATCACCATCTCCCGGAGTTCACTCAGACTCACGTCCATCGAGTCCGTGATGCCATCCAGCCATCTCATCCTAGGTCGTCCCCGTCTCCTCCTGCCCCCAATCCCTCCCAGCATCAGAGTCTTTTCCAATGAGTCAACTCTTCGCATGAGGTGGCCAAAGTACTGGAGCTTCAGCTTTAGCATCATTCCTTCCAAAGAAATCCCAGGGTTGATCTCCTTCAGAATGGACTGGTTGGATCTCCTTGCAGTCCAAGGGACTCTCAAGGGTCTTCTCCAACACCACAGTTCAAACGCATCAATTGATGCGTTTGAACTGTGGTGGTGTTTTCTTGTTCCTCGTCCACAAATATAGCGGGAAAAGACCTTGGACTTTTTGACATGCCTTGGGACTGTTGCCTTCCTCTTCCCCAAATCCCAGACATTCTGACTCTGAGACTCCATCATCCCTTCCCTTCCCCTAAGTAACCTGGGCGACCTGTATGCCTAGACATTCCCCCCTCCTCCGCCCCTGTGGTGCTAGTGATAAAAAGCCCGCCTGCCAATGATGGAGGCATAAGAGAGGCAGGTTTGATCTCTGGGTCAGGAATATCCCCTGGAGGAGGGCATGGCAACCCACTCCAGTATTTTTGCCTGGAGCATCACATGGACAGAGGAACCTGGAGGGTTACAGTCCACAGGATCACACAGAGTCGGAGAGGACTGAAGCAACTTAGCACCCTCTTCACAGAAATCACGAACGTCCCATGCTTTCATCCTAATATCTCCATTTGGCTTTCATAACCTCAGGATAGAGCTATTCTGTGTCTCTCCAGCTTCATTTTTCTGCCTGTGTAGCTTTAAAAATCCATTTCTTGGGGTCAATTGTTGCCTTCATTTCTGTTCATCCTCTCTTGCTTCTTGACTAAAAGGACCAGTAATTGCTCTCCTCTCCTCTCTTCCATGCTTTCATGATGGAGGGCTTTCTTCCTGTATTTCTTCTGAAGAAATCAATTAGCTTGTGATTGTATGGTATGGTCTTCATTATAACCAAGATTCAAAATATCAGCTGATTTTTTAAGTTGGGTTTTATTGTGATTCTGCCTGCATATTCTTGCCCCCAAAAGACATGGTTTGTATTCTGAAGCCAAGACCCTTATATTTCAGAACACCATCATTTCAACCCCCAAAGTCTTTTTTCTTCTTATACAACTTGGAAGTTGTTCTGCTTGTGAAAATGTGTAGTCTTGGGTAAGCAAAAAAGTGCACATTTTTATTAATTAACCTTTTAGGGGAATGGGCTGTGAAGGGCAGTGAGTCTCAGTTGCTCCCCCCTTCCAGCCCACTGGTGTGAGGCATTGGACTGAAGGGAGGAGTTGGCACAGAGCGCCAGAGAAACCGCCCAGAACACAGTCTTTCTTTGATGCTTCCCAAGCTGAAAGACGTCTTGTTCGTGGTGGATATGAAGCAGCAAGAGGTTTTTTCATTGCTCCGTAGAGGAAAAGAAAGAGAGAAGATAAAGAGAAGAGGATGGGGGCCAAAAAAAAAAAGTGTCAGCCGAGAGGAAACTATATGGGGGAAAAAAAGCTAAACTTTTAAGATACTAATGTTTTGTATGGTTGGAAGTAATGAAATATTCAAAATAAACTTACAAACATGTGTGTCTCTTATTTATGGAGAGGTGCCAAGTATGCCAAATACACAACAGAAGGGATTTTTTTTTTTTAAGCATAATATGCATGATACACTTAGAATTTAAGTCCTGTAGCTTCTCGGGGTTCCTCCCAGGCAGGGATTTTAGTACTAATCCCTTTCTTGCCCACCACCCCTCCCCCAACATAGTGTTTTGAACCAAAAAAGGCATCTCTCTGTTCCCCAGGCATGTATGTTGAGACATTAAGTTTTCTTTATTACAGCATATTCTTTTATTTGCATGGCAAGCAAGATTGACCTCTCTGAGAAGCCAGATTAGGGGAAATTATGCATCCTTAGTCTTGTATATTAATGGGATGTCCTACCCTCCACCACTAGATTAATGATTCCACATGGATTGCAGTCTAGACACTGCTCTCTTGGTGAAAAGGTATGACCAGCTAAGACATCTAAACACTATAGCTCCCTGGGGGAAGGGAAGATGCTGATCAGGGATGCTGGAGGGCCCGGCATATATCTCAGCCCTTTCTATGGTGCACACACAGATTAGTTTTTAAGTAATTCACAGTACCTCAGGAAAGAATGTCCCGAGGCAAGCTTCATCTTTTATTCATGGTGCTTCTCATTTCCATGGTTGATGTTAACGTAGATAAGATAAAAGGAGGAAAATGAACCAGGTACAAATTAGCTCTCTAAGCATTGGCTGCCAATGAAGGAAAGTAAAAGATGAAAGTTTTCCAAATTAAATTTAAGGCACAACAGGCACTCTGGTGCAATTAATCCTCCGTGGTAGCTTAGCTGGAATTGAGCTTTCTTCTCCCATCCAGCTAGCCAGCCAGCCAATTTTCAGGTTCCCCTTTCAACTGAGCTGTGTGGCCAGAAAATAAATATTTGCATCAAACAACCCTACATTTAACAGCCAAATCCATTTGCAAAGGAAGCTGTGTGAATTGTGGCGGAAGCTGAGCTGCCTATCAGAGATGGAGGTGCTTGGAGTTATCAGGTTCCCAGCGGCCTCTTCTTGTGGCCTTGATAGGAGTTTGCACTGTGGCTCTCAGGTAATCTTGGCTGCCTGCGGCCTGCACACTCCATCCATCTAGCTCTCCGGAAAAGCTTATTTGCAAAGGATTTGCCTGGCTTTCACAGAAGCAACAGCCACAGGCAAGTGGGTCTGTAGCTGGTCACATTTTTTCAATAACACTATTGATCAGATTTCTGTCCTCTGCTAGAAAACCTTCCAGGGTTTCTTGAGTTTAAAGAGGCCGCTTTTCAGGTGAACTTGCTTTCACCTTGGGGAAACCGGTAGAACCAAAAGGTTAAAAAATATCACTTTCCAAGCAAGGAAAGAACTTTTAAAAGTTTAACTGTAAAGTTAAACTTTTAAAAGTTTAACTCACCTCAGTTTAACGAGGTGAGGCTGGAAGACAAGCTGACTTCGAAAACGGTTACAGGCTCAGGAAAGGTCTCAGTTAATGAGATTGCATTTGGAAGATGTTTCTGGCAAGTAGTGAACTAGAGAGGCCCTTTGGATGTTGTGCTGGGTGCAGTCAAGCTGTTTGTGTGCTGGGCAGGGGCTGGGAGTGGGGGAGATGAGGGGCGAGTTCACCCTGCCCTTTTCTGATAATTTAGTTACATGTTCAACCCTTTACGTGCAGCTCATTGGAGCCATAAATTGAGATTTACAGTGTTTGGCACTTTCCCCCCTAAATAATAGATTATGAATGTATTTCCCCGAAGGAGACAGGAGAGCTCCCTTTCCATATCCCCTTGACACAGTTACTTAGTGTAGAGTGATTATCTTTTCGAAGTGAAGAAGCCTCAAAGATGCTTTTAGCGAGCACCATCCAAAGATGATTTTACCTGAAACACGCCCCTCACGTGTTATTTCTTCCCTCCTAAGAGCATGTTAGTCACGCTGTGAGTCTGATCAAATGTGAGAATTTTTCGAAATGGATGTCTAGAAGGATGGACAGCTTTCCTAGTCTATCAGTGTTAAATCTGTACATTTTTTTACTTTCCCTGGATGTATGGTACTTGAGCTGTGGCTCATTTTTGACAGCGTTTTCTCTGGACACCAGCAGTTTTCATCTGGATCTTGATATTTTAGTGGATCAGGAATAACTCCTCGGGTTTCAAAGGCCTTCTCCCTTCTGCCTCTTCCTGTTGTCTTTTTTTCCATCTTCCTTCTCCCTCCAGCCTGCTTTCCACTGATTATTCTTTCTCATGAATAGACATGAAGACAAGTCCGGGTTATTGTGTGTGGCGATGAATGTGTATCTTTTAAGCATTTAGACTGTTGTCTGCAGCTTCTTGGATCCTGGTGGGTGACTCCATTTTCTTCTGTCTACCCCACTTACCTCTAAATTGCAGGCTAGTAAATTTTCTCTTGTGTGAACAGTAATGGAATAGTAATTGCTTTGAAGGCATGCTGCAAAAGCAGAATAGGAGAACCAAAGTCAACAGCCTTATTTACTAACTATTCCAGGTGCTACTCTAATAGTGGGTTTTTTCAGGACAGAATTTAATAATATTCAGATATGTTTACTCAGACCTTCTGGACTCTGATGAACTATTTGCTTGGTCAGCGTAAATTGAGATAACATTATTTATATTTGATTTGTAGTGCTGTTGAAGCATGCAATTTAGGTTTTATGTCGTTCTCAAGTTTTCCCCCTGAAACACAAAATTGTCATACCAATCCATGGGTAAGTAGGTAGGATGGTAAGTAGGTAGGTTTACAATAGATTTCCAATTCACAGAAATACACTGAAATACTCCATTGTTCCTACCAGGTAATTTTTGTGTAACTTGGAAATAAACATGTAAAATACTCCTTATCATGGATACAAGCAAAATGAGTACTTACTGTGACCCAGGGGCCACATTTAGGGTGTTACGTGATTCTCTCATTTGATCAGCATGACTGATAGCTGCTGGGTAGATTCTAGTATGGCCCCCAGTTGCCCCCATTATAATGCTGATATTTAAGTGTGAACACAGTTCTTTGATGAATACAGGGATTTTAAAAAATGCAACCTGAATCTAATGTGGTCATAACCCTGATCAGTGTAATCAGTATCTCCGTTTTATAGGTGAGCTGCCATAGCAGGAAGTCACTTAAAGGGTCAGGCAGCTGTCTGAGACAAGATCTCCTGACCAGGTCTGGAGCGTGACCTCTGGGTCCCGTGCAGCCCATCTCACTAAACTGTACCATCCGATGGGCGCATGTCATCCACTGCTGTGAGTAAAGCATCTGACCGGCAGAAGTCTCTCATACTGTTCTAGCGGCTGCTGTGCTTGAGCTCGGGCAGATCTGTCCTCCTTTCATTAAATGGATTCTTTATTGAGGCACAGCTGGTTTGCAGTGTTATGCTCCTGGCAGGTGTGCAGGAGAGTGGCTCAGTTGTACATACAGGTCTGTCTTCCTGGCTGCATCAACTTGTGATCTTCTCTCTTGCCCTTTTCTTCCTGATGTAACTTGGATTTATGATAACGTCATCTCCTCACTATCTCACTAAGGGACCATTTGACTTTTAGACTCTTTTTTCAAGTCAGCTGAAAACTGCTAAATAAGCAGAATAACCTGAAGCCTTTTATGTTTTTGAACTGTCTATTCCTGGGAACAAGTAAGAATTAACTTCTGGGAAACTTCCCTCGTGGTCCAGTGAGTAAGACTCTGTGCTTCCAATGCAGGGGGCGTGGGTTTGATTCTTGGTCAGGGAACTAAGATCCCACAAGCTGTGGGGAACAACCAAGAATGAAATAATAATAAAATTTTTTTAATAATTAATTTCTGCAAGAAAATACAGCATTAACTTTTTTCCTCAATTGATGTACAAACGTCAGCAATGGTAATCTGCTGAGCATGTCAGAGTGGACAGAGTGAAGGGAAGAATACATTTCAGGATGGAATGGAAATGGGGGTGACACTGGATTGCTTCCGGTGGGCTGGGTGCCTTACCATCGGGGTGGAGGAGAGGGGCTGGGGACCTCAGCGAATCTGAGCTGATGCTGACATGGGCGGCAGGCAGAGGGGCGCTGGGGCAGCTGCCCCTGGAGCACAGGACGAGCAAGTCAGAGCCGTTGGTCTGCTTATGCTGGCCACTGCTGGCCACACCACCCGGCTCGCCTGCCTCCTCCCTTGTGGGTGGGAGGTTTGTTGATTGGCCTGTTTGGTTTTTTTGGGCCTAGAAATTTCTCTGGATTAAATGCAAAATTAGTAAATCTTGAGTTTCTGCATGCTAGGAAAATCTTGAGGATGGCTGAGCTAAGGGAAGGGTAAACATGCTCCTTACCCCAAGTCAGATTATATGGTCTTTTCCCCCAAATAACTGAAAACTCAGTAGTTTTTTTTTCTCCCTCTATCCATCTCCTCTGTCAGTGGACAGAGAATGTTAAACAGTACCTGGTGGCTCAGTGGTAAAGAATCTGCCTGCTAATGCAGGAGATGTGGGTTTGATCCCTGAGTTGGAAAGATCCCCTGGAGAAGGAAATGGCAACCCACTCCAGTATTCTTGCCTGGGGAATCCCATGGACAGAGGAGCCTGGTGGGCTACAGTCCATGGGGTTGCAAAAAAAATCGGACCCAGCTTGGTGACTAAACAACAAACAGCAACACGTTACATTCAGTATCTAAGACTGTCCTTTCTGCAATCTGCATGGAAGGTATTTGTCAATTGATCTTTATCTGACCAGTGAAAGCTGCGCATGCTAGACACTGAACATTCTCCACTGAGATCTCCCTGATCTAAATTATCCTCAGTAGTGTATCACTCCACCAGTTTCCTTGTGCCCAGCTGAGCTTAAACATGACCATATTTAGAAGATGTTTGAAAGGAACAAATCAGTATCCTTCTCCCCTACTTAACAAGTATTAGTTGCATACCTCCCATGTGCCAGACTCTGTGTTACTTACAGCAGGATAGAGCCCTTCTGTGAACACAGAGTATCTCTGCCCTCTTCTTTTAAGCCTCTGGACCTAAGCTGTATGCTAAGATCAGAGCCTGCTGAGAAAAACGCAGGTGCCTGGGCGTGTACAGCAGAAGCCCCTGATGCAGTCGTGAGTTGTAGTTGTGGTTGTGGAGGAAGCGACATTTGAGCTGACATCTAAAGGATGGAGGGGGTCTGGCGGGGGAGGGGGCAGAAGGAGCCGCGTTTGAACCAGTCTGTGAATTTGGAAAGTGTTACACAGCAGTGTGAAGGGCATGCCTTAACTTATTCACGTGTGCTTTTTAGATCCCCCTGCAGGCAAATCTTTAATCTCTAATTTTTTAAGAAGAACTTGGATAAGGTAGATACTAGATCAACAGAAAAATTGTAGATATATAATGCACATCCGGTTGTACCAAGGATTCATTCATGTAGACGGTCGTGATGCGTCTTAGCAGCTAACATCAGTATTGAAGTTTACTGCTCTCCTACTAGAATTTAAACTCCATCAAGGTAGGTAGTTTCTTCTGTTCACTGCTGTGTCTCTAGTGTCCAGCATATTCTAAGTGCTCATTCAATACCTACTGAATGAAGGAGTGGATTGTAGGAAACGTTGGAGCTAAGGGGGTCCATCCCCAAAGGAAGCTATTTCAGAGATTGTCGGACCGCCGCCTTGCAGTTTGTTCGTGTGACTAGGGTTATGCTGAGCCCTCTAAGTAGTAACTGGAAGAAAAATTGGCTCCTGCTCTGACTCTGAGAGCTTTCAGTGCTAAGGAGAGATGGGGAGAGAGACCACGAACCGTAGTCTGTAGCCAGGCATCCCTGTGGTTGCTTGAGAGCAAGGAGAGGGTGTGGGAGTGACTGCGAGCCCACAGGGTGTTTGACCCACTTCCCACATGTGAGAGGTGGAAGGCTGGTGGGGGGCTCAGGTGGGAGCCTGGGGCTTAAACAGCCCCAGGTTCAAGTCCAGTCTCATCACCTGGTGGTCATGGGACATCCGAGAGGGTTGCCTGCCTCCTCCAATGGCTCCAAGAAATACTGAACAGAGGACGGTTATAAATGTTCTTTTCCCTGCTTCTCTACTGGTGACTGCCCAGGTGATGGGTCCCCCAGGGAGCCACTCTGTCTCACTTGGGGAGATGCCTCTGAGTCCTCTGCTCCTGAAACCTAGACTGTGCTTCCGGAAGCCTGGAGAGGAGGATGGGCCAAGGTACAGGACTTTCCCAAATTAGTCCGTGCCAGGAGGAACTGGTAGATCAGCGATTTCAATTACGCCACTGGGTTAGGACAATGATGAGAAAGACATGCATTAAACAGGGCTTATCTATAAAGAGTCCTGGAGGAAGCAAGATGTGAGCGAGTAAAAACCATCTTAAGGAGGTTTTAGGCTAGAAGGAGGTACCACAGTGTTCTTCGTGGGTGTGGAGCTGGTTAGGGACTGGGTGAGAGCTTGCAGGTTGGGTGCACGGGTCTCAGAGGAGGACTTACATGCAACTTCCTGCCGCTCTTGGGTGTGCCTGTCAGTACCCTTCGCAGCTGTTGCCCCTGGCGTGGACCTGAGATGCATCGCATAATAGATTCTTTCTGGCATCAATAAATGAATCAAGGAGACAGTCTGTTACAAAGGAGAGGGCAGCTTAGTAGGAATGAAATGAATCTATTTTTAAAAAATGTTTTACCGGGATATAGCTGCTTTACCGTGTTGTGTAAATTTCTGCTGTACAGCAAAGGGAATCAGTTATACAAATACCGCACCCCCACCCTTTACTGATTTCCTCCCCATTTAGGTCACCACAGAGCACTGAGCAGGTCCTTGTTAGCTATCTGTTTTACAAATAGTAGTGTATATATACCTAGCCCAGTCTCCCAGTTCATCCCACCCCCTCCCCCCTTTATTGTCCGTATGTTGGTTCTGTATGTCTGTGTCTCAATTTCTGCTTTGCACGTGGGCTCTTCTGAACCATTTCCCTAGATTCCACATATACGAATTAATATATGATATATTTTTCTCTTTCTGGTCTACTTCACTCTGTATGACAGTCTCGAGGTCTGTCCACAGATCTTCAAATGGCACCATTTTGTCCCTTTTTGTGGCTGAGTAATACCCTACTGTGTATCTGGACCATAGCTTTGCTTTCCATTCCTCTGTCTATGGACATCCTGGTTGTTTCCATGTCTTGGCTGTTGTAAATAGTGCTGTTGTGAACACGGGTGTGTGTATCTTTTGGAATTATGGTTTTCTCTGTTAAAGCACATGATTAGAAGCAATCGCTTGATTTTTAAGGTCGCTTGTTGGATGGGAAGGTTCAGCGTATGGGTCTCTCCCACACCAGTTGACTGAGGTGGCAGGGAGGCTCCAGTCTGACAGACTCTCCCGTGCCTGGCTCTCCAGTCTAGACTGGATCACTGGGGCGTCTGCTGCCTGGCACCGACTGGGAGGTCCACCCTGAGCCGCCTTCTTGTTTTAAAAATACTGCTTGCTGCTGCTAAGTCACTTCAGTCATGTCCGATTCTTTGCGACCCCGTGGACTGCAGCTTACCAGGCTCCTCCATCCATGGGATTTTCCAGGCAAGAGTACTGGAGTGGGTTGCCATTGCATTTTCATAAATAAAAGGATTTTAAAGCCCATTTCCTGCCATCCTGAGGAAGATGTAGTAGCTGGGGAGAGAGAGCACGTGTGTGTGTGCCCTTCCATCCGCAGGCCCCCGGGCTGTGAGGATGCACAGAGTTCCTTCCTCTCTCTGTTCTTTTTCCGCAGACCCTGAACTGCCCCGCCAGTCTCTGGTCGGAAATGTGGCCACTCCTAGGGGCCCTTGGCATTTTCTGTTCATATAACACCCAAAAGAATTTGATAAAATTGCATAACTTCTAGGATATTTTCAAGTTGATGACATTTTAAAAATCATGTAAAATTGTTGCAAAGCATGTGATTTCCACATTGAATCAATTTTCATATTGAATCACTATGCACCTGAAACTAGTATAATATTGCAAATCAACTATACTTCAATTAAAAAACACTTTTATGATTGAATGAACAGTATGCTTCCCTGATGGTTCAGACGGTAAAGAATCTGCCTGTAATGTGGGAGACCCGGGTTTGATCCCTGGGTTGGGAAGAGCCCCTGGAGAAGTGACTGGCTACCCACTCCAGTATTCTTGCCTGGAGAATCCCATGGACAGAGGAGCCTGGCGGGCTACACTCCATGGGGTCACAAAGAGTTGGACATGACTGAGCAACTATCACTTTCACTTTCAACGGTATATTTAGTAGCAGTAATCAAGTTATCAAAATAATATAAATGTTGCAAAGTTGGATAATTAACTATTAAGTATCAAAGCTACATTTCTTGGAACTTGATTTCTTACAGACATAGATGAAGCATTTTGTTGCTAATGATGCATACTCTGTGTCATCGAGAGTATTACTTTTTGCTGGAAAGAGATGGGGTTTAGCATAAGTTTGTTTCCCTTTAGGTCACAATTGTTTCCATAATATAACTATGATGGAAAGCATTTTCTTCCCTCAGTGTTCTCCAGTTTTTTGAACCCACGAGCTCTAAGCCAAAGACACTATGTTGATCTCTTCAGTTCAGTTCAGTCGCTCAGTCGTGTCCAACTCTTTGCGACCCCATGAATCGCAGCACGCCAGGCCTCCCTGTCCATCACCATCTCCTGGATTTCACCCAGACTCACGTCCATCGAGTCCGTGATGCCATCCAGCCATCTCATCCTCTGTCGTCCCCTTCTCCTCCTGCCCCCAATCCCTCCCAGCATCAGAGTCTTTTCCAATGAGTCAACAACATGAGGTGTCCAAAGTACTGGAGTTTCAGCTTTAGCATCATTCCTTCCAAAGAACACCCAGGACTGATCTCCTTTAGGATGGACTGGTTGGATCTCCTTGCAGTCCAAGGGAGTCTCAAGAGTCTTCTCCAACACCACAGTCCAAAAGCATCAATTCTTCAGCTCTCAGCCTTCTTCACATTCCAACTCTCACATCCATACATGACCACAGTAAAAACCACAGCCTTGACTAGACGGACCTTAGTCGGCAAAGTAATGTCTCTGCTTTTGAATATACTATCTAGGTTGGTCATAACTTTTCTTCCAAGGAGTAAGCTTCTTTTAATTTCATGGCTGTAATCACCATCTGCAGTGATTTTGGAGCCCCCAAAAATAAAGTCTGACACTATTTCCACTGTTTCCCCATCTATTTCCCATGAAGTAATGGGACCAGATGCCATGATCTTCATTTTCTGAATGTTGAGCTTTAAGCCAACTTTTTCACTCTCCTCTTTCACTTTCATCAAGAGGCTTTTGAGTTCCTCTTCACTTTCTGCCATAAGGGTGGTGTCATCTGCATATCTGAGGTTATTGATGTTTCTCCCGGCAGTCTTTTTTTTTTTTTTCTTTTTTTTTTTTTTAATTTTAGTTTTTTATTTTTTAAATTTTAAAATCTTTAATTCTTACATGCATTTCCAAACATGAACCCCCCTCCCACCTCCCTCCCCATAACATCTTTCTGGGTCATCCCCATGCACCAGCCCCAAGCATGCTGCATCCCGCGTCAGACACAGACTGGCGATTCAATTCACATGATAGTATACATGTTAGAATGTCATTCTCCCAAATCATCCCACCCTCTCCCTCTCCCTCTGAGTCCAAAAGTCCGTTATACACATCTGTGTCTCTTTCCCTGTCTTGCATACAGGGTCGTCATTGCCATCTTCCTAAATTCCATATATATGTGTTAGTATACTGTATTGGTGTTTTTCTTTCTGGCTTACTTCACTCTGTATAATCGGCTCCAGTTTCATCCATCTCATCAGAACTGATTCAAATGAATTCTTTTTAACGGCTGAGTAATACTCCATTGTGTATATGTACCACAGCTTTCTTATCCATTCATCTGCTGATGGACATCTAGGTTGTTTCCATGTCCTGGCTATTATAAACAGTGCTGCGATGAACATTGGGGTACATGTGTCTCTTTCAATTCTGGTTTCCTCGGTGTGTATGCCCAGCAGTGGGATTGCTGGGTCATAAGGTAGTTCTATTTGCAATTTTTTAAGGAATCTCCACACTGTTCTCCATAGTGGCTGTACTAGTTTGCATTCCCACCAACAGTGTAGGAGGGTTCCCTTTTCTCCACACCCTCTCCAGCATTTATTGCTTGCAGATTTTTGGATCACAGCCATTCTGACTGGTGTGAAGTGGTACCTCATTGTGGTTTTGATTTGCATTTCTCTAATAATGAGTGATGTTGAGCATCTTTTCATGTGTTTGTTAGCCATCCGTATGTCTTCTTTTCTCCCGGCAGTCTTGATTCCAGCTTGTGTTTCTTCCAGTCCAGTGTTTCTCATGATGTACTCTGCATAGAAGTTAAATAAGCAGGGTGACAATATACAGCCTTGACATACTCCTTTTCCTATTTGGAACCAGTTTGTTGTTCCATGTCCAGTTCTAACTGTTGCTTCCTGACCTGCACACAGATTTCTCAAGAGGCAGGTCAGGTGGTATGGTATTCCCATTTCTTGAAGAATTTTCCACAGTTTCTTGTGATCCACACAGTCAAAGGCTTTGGCATAGTCAATAAAGCAGAAATAGATGTTTTTCTGGAACTCTCTTGCTTTTCCATGATCCAGAGGATGTTGGCAATTTGATCTCTGGTTCCTCTGCCTTTTCTAAAACCAGCTTGAACATCAGGGAGTTCACAGTTCATGTATTGCTGAAGCCTGGCTTGGAGAATTTTGAGCTTAGCAGAAATGATTTTAATAATCTATTGATAACATTAGTTCTTCAATTTTGTTGGAAAAGCTAATTAGAAATGTTCTGTCTTCTAAGAACATTTAGGATGTTCAACAAAAGGATGAGGTTACCCATTCATTAGAGAGAGGAACTTTCTTAATAAAGACAGCAGTATTTCTGATTGTCTGTGTTTGGTCTTGGAGGTTTGATCACAGTGAGACAATATATTTAATATGATCTGGGATGGATATGGAGTTTCCCAGGTGGCACTGGTGGTAAAGAACCCGCCTGCCAATGCAGATGTAAGAGAAGTGGGTTCAATCCCTAGGTCAGAAAGATCCCCTGGAGGAGGGCATGGAAACCCACTCCAGTATCTTGCCTGGAGAATCCCATGGACAGAGGAGCCTAGCGGGCTACAGTCTAAGGGGTCGCAAAGAGTCCTACACTACTGAAGCTACTGAAGCTGGAGCAGGGCAGTTGGGACAAAGGAAGATGAAAGGCAAGACTGACCACTGCATCCAAGAGGTCAGCTTCGGGGGAGCTTATAGAGAGCTGCCCAGCGGCTGGGATATGTCCCCTTAAAGCTGTCTGTGCTCACCTTGTCCATGAGAATCTTTATAGACATCCGGGGCCCAGGCACCCCCAGTCCGAAAACGGCTGTTTTGGTGAGAGGAGCATGAGGTTAGGAACTGGAAACTGTGGGCTCCAGACCCAGCCGAGCCCAAGCCCTCCAGCCATAACCTCGCAGGGGTCTTCATCCTTCGCTGTGTTCTAGGCGCCCCCTCTCGGTGTTGAGATGGTTCCTTCTCATCACGTGTCTGAAGTTAGGAACCACAACGCCCTTTTTACAAACGAGGGTCAGCTGTATGGTGGGCCTGGGGGTGATGTGTCCAAGTGTGAGGATTCGGTGAGGGAGATGCCTGTGGGTCAGAAGGGCAGCTTGCCTGCGCGGCTGGACACCTGCTCTCCCGGGCGTCTGGCCGCAGGAGCGGGGAGAGGGGGCAGAAGACAAGATCCACCGGGCCCCTGGCTGCCCCCGCTGCGTGGTCCCAGCGGTCAGCCTCCAGGGTCCACGTGTGGACAAGCGATAATCTGGATAAACTCGGCATTGCAAGACTAAAATGCCAGTGTCGTTTTTAAAGGTCGGGCGGCAGTTTGAGGATATTTTTGTAACACTGGAAAGTTCTTCCACGACATCTGTTCTCACTGGTGACCGTGCTCCGGGCGTCCTTGGGACGTCTCTCTTGCGGGGAGCTTCAGCCTTGCTTTGCTGGGATGCTCAGGCACCCCCCACCCCCACCCCCACGCCCGCCCCAGTCCTCAGAGCTGGGGCTGGGCCTCATCCCCTGACCCTTGGCTTCATGCCCGTGACCCCTGCTGTACATACTGAAAAGACAGGGTTTGTGATTTTTTAAAAACCTGTTCCCGCCTTGCCTTTCCGCCTCTGTTTGGGGGTTTAAAAAAAAAGATTTTAAAACAAAAACATAATGAGAACCTACTGTATAGCACAGGGAACTCTATTCAGTGCTCAGTAATGCCTATACGGGAATAGAATCTAAACAGTGGGTATACGTACAACTGTATAACTGATCCCCTTTGTTGTACAGCACTAACTAACGCAGCATGTAAATCAACTATACTCCAACAAAAACTAATTTTAAAAACATCCACAAAAAAGATAAAGTCAGATTGACAACGTTTGTGATTTCTGCAGGTGATGATTTGGGGTTTTATAGCAGTCCAGTTTTCCTCTGAAAACCTGTTGTCTTTGGGTTAAATTCCAGTGAGATTTAAAAATAAATGCCTCTTCTCTGCTTCTTGTTAGGTCTTTCTCCCCTCTTTGTGAAGGGCTTTGGGAGAGAAACAAAAATTGAGTATTCTTATTGTAATTTGTATTCTGGTAAAATATATATTCCATGAAATTTACCATTTTAACCATTTTTAAGTGTACAGTTCAGGGGCATTTAAGTGTATCACTCTGCTGTGCAACAATCTCCCTCTCCATCTCCAGAACTTTGTCTTCATCTGAGCTGAAACTCTGTACCCTTTAAACAGTGGCTTCCCGTGTTCCCTCCTCCAGTCCCTCATAACTATAATCTACTCTCTGTCCCTATGAGTTACACTATTTCAGGTGCCTAGTATAAGGCAGAATTATACACTATTTGTTCTTTCCTATCTCACTTCCTTCACTTAATATCTCCAAAGCTGATCTGCTGCTGCTGCTGCTAAGTCACTTCAGTCGTGTCCGACCCTGTGTGACCCCATAGACAGCAGCCCACCAGGCTCCCCCGTCCCTGGGATTCTCAGGCAAGAACACTGGAGTGGGTTGCCATTTCCCTCTCCAGTGCATGAAAGTGAAAAGTGAAAGGGAAGTCGCTCAGTTGTGTCTGACTCTTAGCGACGCCATGGACTGCAGCCTGCCAGGCTCCTACATTGTATCAAAATTCCATTCTTCTTTAAGATTGAAAACTCTTCCGTTGTATGCATAGACAGTATCTTGTTTGTCCATTCCGCCACCAGTGGATCCTGGGCTGTCTCCTCCTTTTGGCTGCTGTGAATCTGCTTTGAGTGTTGGTATGCAAAGGTATGCGTGAGTGTCTGCTTTCAGCTCTTTGATGCATACATATACAGAAGTGGAATTGCTGGATCACATGGTATTTCTGTGTTTAAAATTCTGAGAAGCTGCCAGACTGTTTTTCCAGCTATTGTTGTTTATTTTTTATAATAACCATCTAAGGGTTGTGAGGCGGTATCTCTTTGTGGTTTTGGTTTGCATTTCCAACTGGAAAAGGAAATGGCAACCCACTCCAGTATTCTTGCCTGGAGCATCCCAGGGATGGGGGAGCCTGGTGGGCTGCCATCCATGGGGTCACACAGAGTTGGACACGACTGAAGCGACTTAGCAGCAGCAGCAGCAGCAGTAATTAGTGATGCTGACCATTTTTTCTTATGCTTATACTATTTGTATACTTTTTTTGAAGAACTGTCTGTTCATGTCCTTTGCCCATTTTTCAGTTAGGTTGTTTGGTTCTGTTTTGTTTGTTTTCATTGAGTTTTAGAAGCTCTTTATATATTCTGGATAGTAGTCTGTATCAGATATGTGATTTGCAAATACGTTCTCCCATTTTGACAGGTGCTTTTTTATTTTTAATAAATTTATTTTAATTGGAGGCTAATTACTTTACAATATTGTAGTGGTTTTTGCCATACATTGACATGAATCAGCCATGGGTGTACATGTGTACCCCATCCTGAAGCCCCCTCCCACCTACCTCCCCATCCCATCCCTCAGGGTCATCCCAGTGCACCAGCCCTGAGCATGAAGAGTGCTTTTTAAAATTTCATTGATAGTGTCCTTTGATGCTCTAAAGTTTTAAATTTTGATTAAGTTCAGTTTATCTATTTTTTCTTTTGTTGCCTGTAATTTTGGTGTCATGTTCAAGAGATTGTTGCCAGATTCAATGTCATGAAGATTTTCTCCTATGTTTTCTCCTAACAGTAGCATAATTTTAGCTGATTTGTTTAGGTAATTAATGTTGATTTTGCTGTTGTTGTTCAGTTGCCCAGTCGTGTCCCAACTCTTTGCGACTCCATGGACTGCAGCATGCCTGGCCAATCTGTCCCTCACCACCTCCTGAAGTTTGCCCAAGTTCATGTCCATTGCCTTGTTGATGCCATCTAGCCATCTCATCCTCTCATGCCCTCTTTTCCTTCTGCCCTCGGTCTTTCCCAGCATCAAGGACTTTTCAGTGAGTCAGCTGTTTGCATCAGATGATCAAATACTGGAGTTTCAACCTCAGCATCAGTCCTTCCAATGAGTATTCAGGATTGATTTCCCTCAAGATTGACTCATTTGATCTCCTTGCTGTCCAAGGGACTCTCAGGAGTCTTCTCCAACACCACAGCTCAAAGGCATCAATTCTTCAGCACTCAGCTTTCTTTATAGTCCAGCTCTCACATCCATACATGACTACTGGGAAGACCATAGCGTTGACTATATGGACCTTTCTTAGCAGAGTGATGCCTCTGCTTTTCAACATGCTGTCTAGGCTTGTCATAGCTTTCCTGCCAAGAAACAAACATCCTTAATTTTTGTACACAGTATTATATACTATCTTTTGCATGTGGATATCTAGCTTTCCCCAGCACCATTGCTGAAAGGACTGTTGTTTCCTCGCTGATGGTCCTGACACCCTTGTTTAAGGTCATTTGACCATATATATGTAGCCATTTATTTCTAGGCTCTTTGTTCTACTCAGCTAGTCGGTATGTTTGTCTTTTGCCAGTTCTATTCTGTTTCAGTTATTGTTGATTTCTAGCAAGTTTTAAAATCAGGAAGTGTGGGTCCTTCAACTTTCTTTTTCAAGGTTTTTTTGGACTGTTTGAGTTCCCTTAAGATTCCATGTGAATTTTAGGATGGATCTTTCTATTTCTACAAAAACCATTGAAGTTTTGATAGGGATGTTGTTGAATTTGCATATTCTTTGGGTAGTATTGGTATCTTGACAATATTGTCTTTGAACCCATGAACACAGAATATCATTTCATTTTCTAATGTCTTCTCTAATTTCTTTCAGCATAGTTTTATGGTTTTCAGTGTATAAATATTTTGCTTCCTTGGTTAGGTTATTCTTAATAATTTTATTCTTTTTGATGTTACCTGTTAGGGGTTTTAATAAGTTAGTTTGGGTTTCTGTCCCATCTCTGAAAAATATTATCATATGCTACTAGCAGAACTAAAAAATCCAGGACTGAGAGACGCTTCAGGTGCGCAGAACAGCATAACTAGATCTTAAAAATATGGTACAGCATAGAGAAAATGATGGAAAAAATCTATTCCGTAACACCATTCACGTATGTTTAAAAACAGCACACAAAGTATTACACATTTCATGAGGATACACACAGATAAAATAATTCAGTGTCTTCTGAGTTGTGTTCCATGGAAGAGTGCTTTCTGGTGAGGCCTGTCTGGTATGTGGGTGCTGTCTCTAAGTGGTGTCTGACTCTCTATGACTCCATGGATTGTTGCC
Source organism: Ovis canadensis (assembly GCF_042477335.2). Lineage (NCBI taxonomy): Eukaryota > Metazoa > Chordata > Mammalia > Artiodactyla > Bovidae > Ovis > Ovis canadensis. The sequence goes on from NC_091253.1 coordinate 13,292,692, forward strand.
TGCCAGGCTCCTCTATCCATGGGATTTTCCAGGCAAGAATACTGGACGGGGATGCCAGTCCAGTATTGGACTGGTTGCTTCTCCAGGTCCGTCTAGGTGGGATTTTAAATGCCTTGATTCTTGTTCATGTTCAAGAACATGACCTCAAACATCTGACCTCAAACCTCATCAGAGATGAAACTTGTCCTGAAACACAGAAGGAAGGGCACCCCTTATTCCAGGCCTGGATTTGTGAAAATTACTTGGTACAGTTTTTCCTAGAAACTAAATATCTTTTGCTTCTTAAACATGTAAGCAAAGGATATCTTTGTTGACAGGTCCCAGTGTCCAGGCTAAGGCTGGCGACTCTGTCCCTGAGCAGCATGGTGATAGCTGACCCCCATACTGTGCTTACCTGTGCTCCAGAGTCAGAGCCCTATGAGATGCCACTAAAATGTTACCATATCCATTTACATGGGTGGAGAGAAGCATGAGAGCCTTACCTAGGGCCTGAGGCCACAGAGCTAACTCGTGCTGAATCTGAGATTTGATGAGAGGAGGTTTCACGGATTCACTTTTTCACTCTGCTTTTTCTCTTTTGCCTATCTCTCTAGTTCAGATTTTTGTTGGTTTTATTTCATTTTGCTCTCTTATTTCCTTCCTTCCTTTGGTTTTGATTTTATTTTTCTTCTTTTAAAAAATGTATTGAAATGAAAACGTAGATCTTTAATTTTTCTATCTTCTTTTCTAATGTCTGCATAAAGTTATACATGTCACTCTAAGCACTGCATCCCAGAAATTTTGATGCTATGCTTTCATATTGTTCATTTCAAATATTTTCTAGTTTCCACTGATTTATTTTTTCATATATCTTCTATAATTTTACAAATAATTCAAAGCATGTTACTTAATTTCTGAATACTTAGGTTTGTTATAATCTTTGGTTCTGATTTCTGGTTCAATTCTTTGTGGTCTGAAAGCGTAGTCTCGTTTTACTCAACTGAGATTTATTGAGATTTGCTTTGTTTTTGAGCATATAGCTGTTTTCAGTGCTTGTTCCATGTGTGCCTTAAAAGAATGTTTACTCTGATGTTGCTGGGCATAGAGTTTTAACACGTCAACTTGTCAAGCGCTGTTTAAATTCTCTGTATCCCTACTCATTGGAGAAGGCAATGGCACCCCACTCCAGTACTCTTGCCTGGCAAATCCCATGGATGGAGGAGCCTGGTGGGCTGCAATCCATAGGGTCACTAGGAATCGGACATGACTGAGCAACTTCACTTTCACTTTTCACTTTCATGCACTGGAGAAGGAAATGGCAACCCACTCCAGTGTTCTTGCCTGAGTTAATGTGCTTGTTAACATTTCTGATTTTCATAGTGAATTTTCCTTTCTCCTTTTAAATTTATTTTTCTTTCATCTATTTTGAAGCTATGTTATTTGATGCCCACAGCTTCAGATTTATTTTTTTCTTGATGAACTGACCCTTTCATCATTATGAAATGGTCCCTCATTATTGCTGGTAATCTCTTTGTCTTGAAAGCTATTTTATCTGATACTAGTATAGCCACAATAGCTATCATATGCAGACAGACTGTTTGCATGATATTCCTTTTTCCATCCTTCAATTTCATCCTGGCTCTCTTCTTATGTTTAAAGTGTTATCAGTAAATAGCATAATGTTGCTTCTTGTTTCTCTATCCATTTTGCTTTTCTGATACTCTTCTCTCAAGTTAAAGGCTTAACAGTCAGTAAACAAAGCCCTATTTAAATAACCCCTGCTGTGAATCTTGTGTGAGTTAACAGCCTCTGTATTTTGTTGTGTTTTAGACTTTCTGAATTAGGTTACCTTTCAAGACTCACCTATATTTTTACTTTCCACCAAAGTAAAGATTGGTCATGATAACTTTGTAAAATAACCTTTTACTGAGGCTACAAAGAGTCTACTTACTATTCTGCTAAGTCACTTCAGTCGTGTCTGACTCTGTGCAACCCCATAGACAGCAGCCCACCAGGCTCCCCCGTCCCTGGGATTCTCCAGGCAAGAACACTGGAGTGGGTTGCCATTTCCTTCTCCAATGCATGAAAGTGAAAAGTGAAAGTGAAGTCGCTCAGTCGTGTCCAACCCTCAGTGATCCCATGGACTGCAGCCTTCCAGACTCCTCCATCCATGAGATTTTCAAGGCAAGAGTATTGGAGTGGGGTGCCATTGCCTTCTCCGACTTACTATTCTAGGGAAGGTCTTATCATAATCTTCCTTTTTAATATTTTCTGGGGGCCTTCTCTGGTGGTCCAGTGGCTAAGACTCTGTGTTCCCAGTTCAGGGGGCTCAGGTTCAATCCCTGGTCCAGGAACTTACTCCTACATGCTGCAACTGAGTTCACGTGCTTCAGCTAGAAATCCCACATAGCCAAATAAATAAAGTAAATATTTTCTGGGAGTCCTTAATTGCTTCTGTAACCTTATAGACTTCCCTCCTTGTTTCTCTTTTATTTATTTGTCACATATTCTGAATATGCTTTCTACCAAGAGAATCAGTAGTTGTTTTTTTTTTTCTTTTCCTTAGATTCCAGGCACAGAGGTAGAGCTGATCTCACTTCTCAGCTCTAACCTGCTGTCAGCATCGTCCTACATGTCTCCCTGCTCTGTTGTGTATTTCCTTTTATTCTTATCTCCAGGCATCTATTCGAGGATACATACTGTGGATCATCTCCTCTGTATGTGTCTTTATATATAGTGCTTTGTGTGCAGCATTTTAAATGTATATAAATGGCATTATGGAATGTATTTTTTCTATTTTTCTGTGTTGTAACACAGAAAAAGATGTACTTTTAATTGCTATCAGTTCAGTTCAGTTGCTCAGTCATGTCCGACTCTTTGTGACCCCATGAATTGCAGCATGCCAGGCCTCCCTGTCCATCACTAACCCCCAGAGTTCGCTCAAACTCATGTCCATTGAGTCAGTGATGCCATCCAGCCATCTCATCCTCGGTCGTCCCCTTCTCCTCCTGCCCTCAATCCCTCCCAGCATCAGAGTCTTTTCCAATGAGTCAACTTTTCGCATGAGGTGGCCAAAGTACTAGAGTTTCAGCTTTAGCATCATTCCTTCCAAAGAACACCCAGGACTGATCTCCTTTAGGATGGACTGGTTGGATCTCCTTGCAGTCCAAGGGACTCTCAAGAGTCTTCTCCAACACCACAGTTCAAAAGCATCAATTCTTCGGCACTCAGCTTTCTTCACAGTCCAACTCTCACATCCATATATGACCACTGGAAAAACCATAGCTTTGACTAGATGGACCTTTGTTAGCAAAGTAATGTCTCTGCTTTTCAATATGCTATCAAGGTTGGTCATAACTTTTCTTCCAAGGAGTAAGCTTCTTTTAATTTCATGGCTGCAATCACCATCTGAAGTGATTTGGGAGCCCCCCAAAATAAAGTCTGACACTGTTTCCACTGTTTCCCCATCTATTTCCCACGAAATGATGGGACCAGATGCCATGATCTTCGTTTTCTGAATGTTGAGCTTTAAGCCAACTTTTTCACTCTCCAAGAGGCTTTTGAGTTCCTCTTCACTTTCTGCCATAAGGGTGGTGTCATCTGCATATCTGAGGTTATTGATATTTCTCCCGGCAGTCTTGATTCCAGATTGTGCTTCTTCCAGCTCAGCATTTCATGATGTATTCTGCATAAAAGTTAAATAAGCAGGGTGACAATATACAGCCTTGACATACTCTTTTTCCTATTTGGAACCAGCCTGTTGTTCCATGTCCAGTTCTAACTGTTGCTTCCTGACCTGCACACAGATTTCTCAAAAGGCAGATCAGGTGGTCTGGTATTCCCATCTCTTTCAGAATTTTCCACAGTTTCTTGTGATCCACACAGTTAAAGGCTTTGGCATAGTCAATAAAGCAGAAATAGATGTTTCTCTGGAACTCTCTTGCTTTTTCCATGATCCAGCGGATGTTGGCAATTTGATCTCTGGTTCCTCTGCCTTTTCTAAAACCAGCTTGAACATCTGGAAGTTCACAGTTCACATATTGCTGAAGCCTGGCTTGGAGATTTTTGAGCATTACTTTACTAGTGGGTGCTGCTGCTGCTGCTCAGTCGCTTCAGTCATGTCCGACTGTGTGCGACCCCATAGACAGCAGCCCACCAGGCTCCCCTGTCCCTGGGATTCTCCAGGCAAGAATACTGGAGTGGGTTGCCATTTCCTTATCCAATGCATGAAAGTGAAAAGCGAAAGTGAAGTCGCTCAGTTGTGTCCGACTGTTAGCAACCTCATGGACTGCAGTCTACCAGGCTCCTCCATCCATGGGATTTTCCAGGCAAGAGTACTAGCGGGTGAGATGAGTGCAATTGTGCAGTAGTTTGAACATTCTTTGGTATTGCCTTTCTTTGGGATTGGAATGAAAACTGACCTTTTCCAGTCCTGTGGCCACTGCTGAGTTTTCCTAATTTGCTGACATATTGAGTGCAACACTTTCACAGCATCATCTTTCAGGATTTGAAATAGCTCAACTGGAATTCCTATATGCATCTCTAATCCACTGCTTCTAACTGTGAAGTTTTTTTTTAATTGAAATTCTCATAAATACTCTATTTATTTGGGAAATTAGAATTTGTCATGTGGTGCTTTGCTATATTGATCATCGTAGCACTCTAGAGCCTTATTAATTGGTGAAAAAAATATAATCCCAAACCTGCTGCTCAGAAACCATTTTGTCAAAGACTTTGCCAAAAGCATGGTAAAGTTCCCACTTCCTGGTGAATTATGTCCCAGTGAATATGAATCTTGCACAGTGATGACCAGCACCTGCAGCTCCTGGGACTAACTCCCCAGGGAGGATGTCCCCGACACTGCGGCCCTCCCCCGCTCAAAGTCACGCATGGTGGATTTCCCCGGTTGTTTGTAACGACCAGAGAAGGAACTGATTTACACAGCCAATGTGTAAGTCCATATCAGGAAGTCCAGATGGAGGGCAGGGTTCGGGCTGACTTAGAAATTCAGTGGTGTCATCAAGGGCCCAGGGTCCATCTCTCTGCATGCTCAGAATGTCAGCTTTGTGTTCCAGCTTTTTTCCTACCAGTTATGAAATGGCTGCTACAGTTCCAGCCATCACATCCAGACATGGCTATGTGCTGAATTCCGTAGGAGTGGAAAAACCTTGCCCACAAGCCGCCCAGTGCCCAGTGCCCTTCCTCTGATGACTGGAACTGCCAACATTCAGAGTAATCACTGATAAGTTAGGATTTATTCTTGCTCTTGGAAGAGGGTCACCCTCTCCTCAGTCTTATTTGGCAAGTGGGTGGAGAAGACTAGTCACTGCTGAGCTAAACTGAAGCTCAGCCAGTAAGGAAGAAGAGAGAGCAGGCACTGAGCAGGCAGCCAGCAGTGTCTGCCGCAGCCTCTGGTGTCTTTCATATCATTTCTGACCCTTGGTAAAGGTTTTGATTTTCTTCATTTGGTTCCTGCTCTTTGCTCAGTGAGTTTATGCCTAGCATTAGTTACTTGATCTTACTACAGCAATGTTATTTTCCATGGTATTTGCTGGTATATAGGGAAGCTATTAGTTACCTCTGTTCAGTGTTCTGGTATCTGTGTATCTCTGCAAGTTTCCATGTTCCCTTTCTGGAATAACATTAGATGTTAATTAAATCCTGGGAAAGAAACCCAGAGGACTTTGAATGGAACAGGGGACAGGATTGAAGAGTAAGAAGACAGACAGTATTTTATTATATTCCATTTCTGTGAAAAGAGATTTTACATCTCATTGTCTAGGGGGAAAGGAGGATTGTGTGTCTTTCTTAGAACTCACTTTAAGACACTGCTGTGTATGACAGAGGAGTTTTTAATGTCCCAGAATATTAAACCTGATGCTGAAACTCCTGCTGCTGCTGCTAAGTCGCTTCAGTCGTGTCCGACTCTGTGTGGCCCCATAGACAGCAGCTCACCAGGCTCCTCCAATCCTGGGATTCTCCAGGCAAGAACACTGGAGTGGGTTGCCATTTCCTTCTCCAATGCATGCATGCGTGCTAAGTCACTTCATTCATGTCCGACTTTGTGCTACCCTATGGACAGCAGCCCTCCGGCTCCTCTGTCCACAGGATTCTCCAGGCAAGAATACTGGAGTGGGTTGCCATTAACACCTTTTAAGAATATCTGAGTGTTTGGGGGACCTCTTTTCCCCACTATTCTCTCTGAGAAGAATAGGAGATGGGTAGTTGGTTTTTATATAGAAAAATTAAGAAACAAATGAAAGAATTTTAACTTCCTCACATACTCATAGTACTGAGGAAACCAGAATAGAGGTCTTTAGGGTCAGTGCTCATTCAGGAAAATAGGTTCAGCACAGCCATAGGGAACTCTGCGACGCCCATGCAGTGACTGATGGAAGGGATTTAAAAATCCAGTATGTGGCCCCCAGAATCCCCACCCTACACACACACAGAACCATAAGATGTATTCTGAGTCTGTATTCATCTCTTTAATGCTTTCAGTTCAGCAGTATTAGTTAATAACTTTTTCCTGAGTGTGGGTTAGCTTCTTTGTATCAAAGTCTGTCTGTTACAGGCAAAGGCTGGTGGACTGCTGAGAGTAGCCACCAGGTGTGAGTTGGAGCTCCAGGTGCCCGAACTAAGTGAGCTGTGCAGCTGGACAAACACTATATAGACTGGACATACAGTGAAGAGGCAAGTGAGGTGCTGTCTGCATTAAAGACCTCAGGACTCTTGAAATGCAAACAGAAAGAGCAGATTTTAAAGGGAGAAACCACTTCGTACATTGACATATGTTAGCATGCTGATTTGTGAAAGTTTTCTGTAAACCTAATGATATATTTGAGTTTTTCATTTTTCAGTTACTATTGCCTTTAAAAAAAACTTGTATTACAATTTTTAAAGTGCATTTACAAAACTGTAAATGTACTCCATTTACAGGTATGACAAAACAGCTGTCTTCCCCATGCTGTACACGCGTGCTTGTAGCAGTCTTAGACCCTCCCACCCCCTCACCTCTATCCTGCCCCCCTCCTCCGCCCCACTGGGAGCCACTAGATTGTTCTCTGTATCTGTGGGTCTGCGTCTGTTTCTGTTAGTTTGTTGTATTTCTTAGATTCCACGTTTCAGTGATGTCATACAGTATTTGTCTTCCTCCATCTGGCTTCTTTCACTTAGTACAATATCCTCCAAGGCCATCCATGTTGCTGCAAATGGCGAGTTTTCCCTCTTTTTCTGGTTGAGTAGTATTCCGTTGTGTTTCTGTGCCACATCTTTATCCAGTCATCTGTTGGTGGGCACTTAGGTTGCTTCCACATCTTATACATTTGATTTTATATAAACTTTTCTTTTTTGATATCCAAATAAGGATTAGCAGGGTTATTGGCAATTAATTAACTATATTTATATTTTCAGTAAGCATCCAATTTTACTGAAGTATGTAGGTCTATACAAGGAGTACTGGAATAGATGAGGTTTATTTTGAGTTTTAGAAGGAACAAATCTTAGCCTTGCTGGCGGAAGAGGGGATGGCTCAGGTTGTGGGGGCATGCGCCTCCAGAGGAGAGCCCTGTGCTCTTGTCCACTGCTGTCACAGTAGCATTCTACCCTGTGGCTGGATTTCTCTTCTGCACCAGTGCCTCCGTTCCTAGAAGCCTGGCATGCATATGTGCTAAGTAGCTTCAGTTGAGACTGAGTCTTTGTGGCCCTGTGGACTGCAGCGCACCAGGCTCTTCTGTCCATGGGATTCTCCAGGCAAAAATACTGGAGTGGGTTGCCATTTCCTTCCCCAGGGGGTCTTCCACACCCAGGGATTTAACCCTTACATAAGAGACGTGAGGGTACTCTCTTACACCTACCTGCATTGACAGGCAGGTTCTTTACCTCTGGCACCACCTGTGAAGGTTTCCAGAAACCCGGAGGAAAACGGACATTTAAACAGTCGTAGATTTGGCTATGATAAGTCCACATGGACAAAAAAAACTTCCCTGTGACTGGTTGGTCCCCTGTGCTGGTTGGTCTCGCTGACACTCATGTTTCCTCATAAGTACATTCAGGCTAAACCTGTTTAGCAAGAGTACCACAGATACGGCATTCCCTCCTCTCCTGTGTCCAGTGATATGGCACCAGCGGTCAGGTCGTCTTATGGATGCTGGGGCCAAACTGGACCACTGGGTCAAGGGGGTGACCACCAAGTCTCTCCGTGGTAGAGGCACATTTTTCTTTTGTAATTTGTAAGTACCCCATAGATGGACACTCTGAAGTGGTGCGAGTATCTTCTTTCCAGAAAACTTTTACCCGAGAGTGTGAGCACCCAGTGATGATTCTTGCTTGAATTAGTTATTGCCACGCTTTGGGGGCACCCAGTAGAGCTTTTCTCTTTGTGTCCTTCTGTACTTGTTCACTGGTATCCTTCTTAAAGGACAGCTTGTCTCTAACCAGCCCCCCAACCTACAACCATTCCACCCCCCACCCAGTGTGTTTTAATCTGTCAGTGTCATTCATTCTGATGCTCAAATTGTTTACAGCTTGGCCAGCAGCCTGTCTTTATCATCTGTTGTTGAGCAGTTCCTTTGCCTCTTTGATGCAAAACATCCTAAAATCACGCTTTATCCCTGTGCTGGACCTGGAATCAGCCACTTCTCCAAGGAGCCCTAGTCCCCTTTAGTGTAGAATGGTATTTACAAACCAAGATCTTGGTGTTAGGTGTGTTTATTGCTACTGGGGTGTTAATAGTTATAGGACTTTTAATCATGAGTTTGTATTAAAACCTCCAAATGGATTTTGTTTTTAAAACCCCAGCTTCATTGACGTGCAGTTTACCGACAATAAAATGCACTCATTTTAAGAGTAAAGTTTGGTACATTTTAACCCCCCTCCACAGGCTGGTGCACACTACCAGACATACCTGTTTGCAGGCAGCTGTGTGTGGTGGTCTAATCTGCTTTCCGTCTCTACAGATCAGTCCGCCTATTTTAAAGCTTCATAGACAAGGAAGGATACAGTATGCAGCCTTCGTCTGCTTTCTTTCGCTCACCATTGTATTTTCGTGATTCATTCATGTTGTTATGAATATCACTAGCTCATTGCCTTTCATTGCTGAGTAGTAATCCATTGTATGGATACATCATGATCTGTTTTTCTGTTTAAAAGCTGTATTCGGGCCATTTCCAGCTTATGGCTGTTACGAGTAAAACTGCTGTGGATATTAATGTACAAGTTTTGTGTGGACAGGTGCTTTCATTTCCCTTGGGTAACTACATAGAAATAGAATAAGTAGATCAAGATATTTGTTAACTCGGTAAGAAAATGCCCAGGGGTCTCCCAAACCGTTTTTACATTCCTGTAATGATGCTAGAAGACTCTTGAGAGTCCCTTGGACTGCAAGGAGATCCAACCAATCCATTCTGAAGGAGATCAGCCCTGGGATTTCTTTGGAAGGAATGATGCTAAAGCAGAAACTCCAGTACTTTGGACACCTCATGCGAAGAGTTAACTCATTGGAAAAGACTCTGATGCTGGGAGGGATTGGGGGCAGGAGGAGAAGGGGACGACAGAGGATGAGATGGCTAGATGGCATCACTGACTCGATGGACGTCAGTGTGAGTGAACTCTGGGAGTTGGTGATGGACAGGGAGGCCTGGCGTGCTGGGACTCATGGGGTCGCAAAGAGTCGGACACGACTGAGCGACTGAACTGAACTGAACATACTATTGCACCTCACTAGCATGGCAAAAATTAAAAGATTGCCAAAACCAAGTATCAGTGCAAATATGGGGAATCATTCAGTCAGTTCAGTTCAGTTCAGTCGCTCAGTCGTGTCCGACTCTTTGCGACCCCGTGAATCTCAGCACGCCAGGCCTCCCTGTCCATCACCAACTCCCGGAGTTCACTCAGACTCACATCCATCGAGTCAGTGATGCCATCCAGCCATCTCATCCTCGGTCGTCCCCTTCTCCTCCTGCCACCTATCCCTCCCAGCATCAGAGTCTTTTCCAATGAGTCAACTCTTCGCATGAGGTGGCCAAAGTACTGGAGCTTCAGCTTTAGCATTTCCTTCCAAAGAAATCCCAGGGTTGATCTCCTTCAGAATGGACTGGTTGGAACTCCTTGCAGTCCAAGGGACTCTCAAGCGTCTTCTCCAACACCACAGTTCAAAAGCATCAATTCTTCAGCACTCAAACTTCTTCACAGTCCAACTCTCGCATCCATACATGACCACAGGAAAAACCATAGTCTTGACCTTAGTCGACAAAGTAATGTCTCTGCTTTTCAATGTGCTCTCTAGGTTGGTCATAACTTTCCTTCCAAGGAGTAAGTGTCTTTTAATTTCATGGCCACAGTCACCATCTGCAGTGATTTTGGAGCCCAGAAAAATAAAATTTGACACTGTTTCCACTGTTTCCCCATTTATTTCCCATGAAGTGATGGGACCAGATGCCATGATCTTCGTTTTCTGAATGTTGAGCTTTAAGCCAACTTTTTCACTCTCCACTTCCACTTTCATCAGCTTTTTAGTTCCTCTTCCCTTTCTGCCATAAGAGTGGTGTCATCAGCACATCTGAGGTTACTGATGATATTTCTCCCAACAATCCTGATTCCAGCCTGTCCTTCTTCCAGCCCAGTGTTTCTCATGATGTACTCTGCATAGAAGTTAAATAAGCACGGTGACAATATACAGCCTTCACATACTCCTTTTCCTATTTGGAACCAGTCTGTTGTTCCATGCCCAGCTCTAACTGTTGCTTCCTGACCTGCATACATATTTCTCAAAAGGCAGGTCAGGTGGTCTGGTATTGCCATCTCTTTCAGAATCGTCCACAGTTTATTGTGATCCACACAGTCAAAGGCTTTAGCATAGTCAATAAAGCAGAAATAGATGTTTTCTGGAACTCTCTTGCTTTTTCCATGATCCAGCAGATGTTGGCAATTTGATCTCTGGTTCCTCTGCCTTTTCTAAAACCAGCTTGAACATCAGGAAGTTCATGGTTCACATAATGCTGAAGCCTGGCTTGGAGAATTTTGAGCATCTCACTAGCATGTGAGATGAGTGCAATTGTGCAGTAGTTTGAGCTTTCTTTGGCATTGCCTTTCTTTGTAATTGGAATGAAAACTGACCTTTTCCAGTCCTGTGGCCACTGCTGAGTTTTCTAGATTTGCTGGCATATTGAGTGCAGCACTTTCACAGCATCATCTTTCAGGATTTGAAATAGCTCTACTGGAATTTCATCACCTCCACTAGCTTTGTTTGCAGTGATGCTTTCTAAGGCCCACTTGACTTCACATTCCAGGATGTCTGGCTCTAGATGAGTGATCAGACCATCGTGATTATCTGGGTCATGAAGATCTTTTTTGTATAGTTCTTCTGTGTATTCTTGCCACCTCTTAATATCTTCTGCTTCTGTTAGGTCCATACCATTTCTGTCCTTTGTCGAGCCCATCTTTGCATGAAATGTTCCCTTGGTACATTTTCTTGTACAAGAAAACATCAAGTTGTCTTGAAGAGATCTCTAATCTTTCCCATTCTGTTCTTTTCCTCTATTTCTTTGCATGGATCACTGAGGAAGGCTTTCTTATCTCTTGTTGCTATTCTTTGGAACTCTGCATTCAGATGCTTATATCTTTCCTTTTCTCTTTTGCTTTTCACCTCTCTTCTTTTCACAGCTATCTGTAAGGCCTCCCGAGACAGCCATTAGCTTGTTTGCATTTCTTTTCCATGGGGATGGTCTTGATCCTTGTCTCCTGTACAATGTCACGAACCTCACTCCACAGGTCATCAGGCACTTTATCTATCAGATCTAGGCCCTTAAATCTATTTCTCACTTCCACTGTATAATCATAAGGGATTTGATTTAGGTCATACCTAAATGGTCTAGCTGTTTTCCCTACTTTCTTCAATTTAAGTCTGAATTTGGTAATAAGTTGTTCATGATCTGAGCCGCAGTCAGCTCCTGGTCTTGTTTTTGTTGACTGTATAGAGCTTCTCCATCTTTGGCTGCAAAGAATATAATCAATCTGATTTCAGTGTTGACCATCTGGTGATGTCCATGTGTAGTCTTCTCTTGTGTTGTTGGAAGAGGGTGTTTGCTCTGACCAGTGCATTTTCTTGGCAAAACTCTATTAGTCTTTGCCCTCCTTCATTCCGCAATCCAAGGCCAAATTTGCCTGTTTCTCCAGGTGTTTCTTGACTTCCTACTTTTGCATTCCAGTCCCCTAGAATGAAAAGGACATCTTTTTTGGATGTTAGTTCTAAAAGGTCTTGTAGGTGTTCATAGAACCATTCAACTTCAGCTTCTTCAGCGTTACTGGTTGGGGCATAGACTTGGATTACCATGATATTGAATGGTTTGCCTTGAAAACGAACAGAGATCATTCTGTCGTTTTTGAGATTGCATCCAAGTACTGCATTTTGGACTCTTTTGTTGACCATGATGGCTACTCCATTTCTTCTAGGGATTACTGCCTGCAGTAGTAGGTATAACGGTCATCTGAGTTAAATTCACCCATTCCAGTCCATTTTAGTTCGCTGATTCCTAGAATGTTGATGTTCACTCTTGCCATCTCTTGTTTGACCACTTCCAATTTGCCTTGATTCATGGACCTGACATTCCAGGTTCCTATGCAATATTGCTTTTTATAGCATTGGACCTTGCTTCTATCACCAGTCACATCCACAGCTGGGTATTGTTTTTGCTTTGGCTCCATCCCTTCATTCTTTCTGGAGTTATTTCTCCACTGATCTCCAGTAGCATATTGGACACTTACTGTCCTGGGGAGTTCCTCTTTCAGTATCCTATCATTTTGCCTTTTCATACTGTTCATGGGGTTCTCAAGCAAGAATACTGAAGTGGTTTGCCATTCCCTTCTCCAGTGGACCACATCCTGTCTGACCTCTCCACCATGACCTGCCCGTCTTGGGTTGCCCTGCGGGCATGGCTTAGTTTCATTGAGTTAGACAGGGCTGTGGTCCTAGTGTGATTAGATTGACTAGTTTTCTGTGAGTATGGTTTCAGTGTGTCTGCCCTCTGATGCCCTCTTGCAACACCTACCATCTTACTTGGGTTTCTCTTACCTTGGGCATGGGGTATCTCTTCACAGCTGCTCCAGCAAAGCACCACCGCTGCTCCTTACCTTGGAGGAGGAGTATCTCCTCACCACCACCCTTCCTGACCTTCAACATTGGATGGCTCCTCTAGGCCCTCCTGTGCCCGGGCAGGAACCACACCTTGGACATGAGGTTGCTCCTCCTGGCTGTCGCCCCTGGCCTCGGGTGCAGGGTGGTTCCTCTCGGTCGCTGCCCCTGACCTCGGACCCGGGGTGGCTCCTTCCGGCCGCCGTCCCTGGCCTCCGATGCGGGGTAAGTCCTCTCAGTTGTTGCTGCGCCGTCACACCCTGGCACTCTCGGTCACTGCCCCTGACCTCTGACGTTGGGTAGCTCCTCTCGGCCATGCTCAGTGCGCCGGTCGCAGCCGCCCGCACTTAGTGACTGCAGCTTTTATTTCTGTAATGACTAGGGTGTATGCTAACTGATCATTCATGTTTTTTGGATGAAATGTCTGTTCAAATCTTTGGCCAGTTTTTAAACTGTCTGTAGTGGCTATACTTTAGGCTTTTTTATTGATCTGTGAGAATTTTGTGTGTTTTCAACACAAGTCTTCTGTCACACATATGTATTGGGATATTTTCTCCAAGTTGGTGACTTACTTTAAAATTTGGTTAACAATATCTTTTGGAGAGTTAAAATTTTTAATTTTGATTAAGTCCAATTTGTGAATTGTTTAGGGTTCATATTTGTAAGACCTTTCTGAGGAATCTTCGCCTATATATATAATAGTTTGCATCTGGCAATCCCAAATTCCCAATCCATCCTTCCCCCACCCCTCCACAAAGAGTTTCTTTTTTAAAAAAAATAGTATTATTGAAGTATAATTGATTTGCTATGTTATATTACTTTCTGCTGTTCAGCAAAGGGATTCCGTAATGCATATATATATATATATATATGTATATATACATACATGTTATTTTCCATTATGGCTTATCACAGGATATGGAATACAGTTCCCTGTGCTAGGCAGTAGGATCTTGTTGTATAAACATTAATTTGTATCTGCTAATCCCAAACTCCAAATCCATCCTTACTCCGCCCTTCCACAAAGGGTTTCTTTTCTATTTTCTCTACAAGTTCTATAGCTTAAGTTTTCGTGCTTATGTCCATGACTCCATTGAGTTAATCCTTATGAATATTGTGAGATACAGGGGTGGAGATGATTCCCTCCCTTCCCTCACCCGTGAAGGTCCTTTTGTTCCAGCACAGTGTGTTAAAGACTATCCTTTTCCCCACTGAGTTGTCTTGGCATCTTAGGGGAAAAAAGTCAGCCAGGCATATGTGGGAAGAGCTATTTCTGAATTCTGTCATCTCTTCCATTTATGTCCGTGTCTGTCTTTACACTGACTCCACAGTGTCTTCATATGTGATAAGCAGAGCTCAGCCAGCTCCTCCCAGGACTCACAGTTAAGTGCCCTCAAGCAAGTGACATAATTAAGTGTAGCTGGCTGTGCATAGAGCAGTATTCTTTTCTTTTTTTTTTATTAAAACTAAAGGACTAAAACTTCAGCCTGATTTATATTCATTTACTAATGCTTTTAATTACATCCCTTACCTATATATTTCTCATAGTTGTTATTGTTTCTAATGGGGATATATATATATATATGAAAGCCTTCCTGAGTGATCAATGCAAAGAAATAGAGGAAAACAATAGAATGGGAAACTATAGAGATCTCTTCAAGAAAATGAGAGATACCAAGGGAACATTTCATGCAAAGATGGGTACAATAAAGGACAGAAATGGTCTGGACCTAACAGAAGCCAGAAGATATTAAGAAGAAGTGGCAAGAATACACAGAAGAACTACACAAAAAAGATCTTCATGACCCAGATAACCACGATGGTGTGATCACTCACCTAGAGCCAGACATCTTGGAATGCGAAGTCAAGTGAGTCTTACAAAGCATCATTATGAAAAAAGCTAGTGGAGGTGATGGAATTGCATTTGAGCTATTTCAAATCCTAAAAGATGATGCTGTGAAAGTGCTACACTCAATATGTCAGCAAATTTGGAAAACTCAGCAGTAGCCACAGGACTGGCAAATGTCAGTTTTCATTCCAATCCCAAAGAAAGGCAATGCCAGAGAATGTTCAAACTACTGCACAATTGCACTAATCTCACATGCTAGCAAAGTATTGCTCAAAATTCTCCAAGTGAAGTTTCAACAGTACATGAACCACAAATTTCCAGATGTTAAAGCTGGATTTAGAAAAGGCAGAGGAACCAGAGATCAAATTGCCAACATCTGTTGGATCATAGAAAAAGCAAGGGAATTCCAGAAAAACATCTACTTCTGCTTTATTGACTTCACCAAAGCCTTTGTCTGTGTGGATCACAACAAACTCTGGAAAATTCTCAAAGAGATGAGAATACCAGAACACCTCATCTGCCTCCTGAGAAATCTGTATGCAAGTCAAGATGGAACAGTTAGAGCTGGACATGGAGCAATGGACTCGTTCCAAATCAGGAAAGGAGTACATCAAGGCTGTATATTGTTATTTAACTGCTTATTTAATTTCTATGCAGAGTACATCATGAGAAATGCTTGGTTGGATGAAGCACAAGCTGGAATCAAGATTGCTGGGAGAAATATCAATAATCTCAGATATGCAGATGACATCACCCTCATGGCAGAAAGTGAAGAAGAACTAAAGAGCCTCTTGATGAAAGTGACAGAGGAGAGTGAAAAAGTTGGCTTAAAGGTCAACATTCAAAAAATGAAAATCATGGCATCAGGTCCCATCATTTCATGGGAAGTAGATGGGGAAACAATGGAAACAATGACAGACTTTATTTTCTGGGCTCCAAAATCACTGCAGACAGTGCTTGCAGCCATGAACTTAAAAGACGCTTGCTCCTTGGAAGAAAAGTTATGACCAACCTATACAGCATGTTAAAAAGCAGAGACATTACTTGGCCAACAAAAGTCCATCTAGTCAAAGCTATGGTTTTTCCAGTAGTCACATGTGGATATGAGAGTTGGTCCATAAAGAAAGCTGAACGCTGAACAATTGATGCTTTTGAACTGTGATGTTGGAGAAGACCCTTGTGAATCCCTTGGACAGCAAGAAGATCCAACCAGTCCATCCTAAAGGAAATCAGTCCTGAATATTCATTAGAAGGACTGATGCGGCAGCTGAAACTCCAATACTTTGGCCACCTGATGCGAAGAACTAATTCTTTGGAAAAGACCCTGATGCTGGGAAGGATTGAAGGTGGGAGGAGAAGGGAATGACTACCGGGGTCCAGCCCCAGTTGGATCCAGGGATTCCCTCAAGAGGAACGGCATTGGCAACTGAGATTTATTTAGAGATATAGAGAGAGATAAGAAAGAATATTGCAGTTAAGAAAATAGAGGAGAGAAAGAGGCTGATATTTCTTGGTTTACACAGAAAGCCAATAAAGCCCCAAGACAAGGGACTTGAACCGTTCACGTAGGCCGCAGGCACCTTCCCAGTCTCCTGAGGGAGTGAAGATGCAGAACGCCTTCCAGTTCAGGTCTTAGAAGCCCAGGCAAATAAGTGAACACGGAGGACCCCTGTGCTCCAAGGGATCAGCCTGAAAAAGAGAGTAAGAGAGAGAAAGAAAGAATGACACGGGGGAACCAGGCTTTCATGGAACAGGTCCGTTACTTTATTTTTCAGGGAAGCTTTTATACTTTGGGTGGTACATAGAGATAAATGTAAAAAACAGAGTCATGCAGGGTCAGCAGCTCTGACCCTTATCAAGACCAGGCTTTCTCTCTGCATACCTATCTGTATACACAGGTCTTAGGTAATTTACATCATCTTCCAGCCAGGAAGCCTTGTTAACATTTTATGGCCCCATTTTTCTTGATACAGAAAACTTGTTTTCCCTTAAGATGTTTTTCTGAAATCTGCTTTTTCCTTGGAAAATGATAAAGTTACATTTCTACATAAAGAGAGAATTCATTAAGTCTAGTATTGCTAATATCAAAACTACTATATTCCTTTTTCTACATCCCAATTACATTTAATATCCTCCCAGGTGCCTAAAAGATAAAGGATATGGAGGCCTGGCGGCAATCATTAACTCAACAATGAAACCCTTCACCAATATAATTCTTAGCTCTTTAAAAGGCCCTATATCTTTAAGATGTTTTAAGCTTCCCATGCCTCCTGCGGTAGGGAGGCTGTGAACAATCACATGCATAGTTGTAAAAGTCCGGGTAAACCTGTCAGGCAAGTTAGAGAGCCATCAGAGGGGTTTGAGCTGAGACACTCCTTTTATATGCATTAACTGGAGCTCTAGGTTAATTTTCCAAAGAAAGGTGGTTGGGGATAGGCCCCCGTTAATGTCAGAAGAGTATAGTATAGCAAACAGTAAACAGACAGATTTTGGTTTTGGGGTAGATGCTCGAGCAGATCTAGGGGATCCCTTTGAGTCCTGATCCTGCCTTGCCTGCCAGGCTCTTCCTCATGACCTTGTCTTGGGTGGGATCTCCGGTGTTGGTTCCTGAAGACGACAGAGGATGAGATGGTTGGATGACATCACTGATTCAATGGACATGAGTTTGAGCAGGCTCTGGGAGTTGGTGATGGACAGAGAGGCCTGGTGTGCTGCAGTCCATGGGGTCTCAGAGTCAGACACAACTGAGCGACTGAACTAATGGACTGATAACACTGTTTTGCATATTAAATATACAGGAACAGCCCTCATTCTTGTCTGTGCAACAGTGTTGCCTCCCTGTGTACAGTAAATCCCCTACATACAAACCTTCCAGTTGTGAATTTCAGTTACGTGAAACTGCATTTGCATGTCCAATCACACAAGTAAGTTCATGTGTCTGGTGCACATTGTCATGTGTGTGCATCCTCTACAAGTGGATGTACTTGTAGAGTACTAATAGAAGTACTAATAGTACTAGCAGTACTCTAGTACTTCTAGAGTGCTACTGTAGCCTACGTAGTACTGTACAGTAAAGCACACAAAAGCAAACCACTTGTAGAAGATGCACACACATGACAAAGTAGATGTACTTGTAGAGTACTAGTAGAAGTACTACTAGTAGTACTTATACTGCTAGAAGTACTCTAGTACTTCTAGAGTACTACTGTACTCTAGATAGTACTGTACTCTAGATAGTACTGTACAGGAAAGCACACAAAAGCAAAACCACTTCTACAGGATGCACATACATGACAACGTACACCTGACACATGAACTTAGTTGTGTGATGTGACATGCAAATGCAGGTTCACATCACTGAAATTGTACAGTATCTTTATTTCAAGCTCAGGATGTCACCTATGAAGAGAAGAAAAGGAGCTACTACCCAGATGTAACTGGACCATTTTTTCAAGAGGGTAGATAGAATTGAATCCAGTAAGGAACTTGTGCTATCAGTGTCAGGCATGAGTGAAATCGCAGCTTGCCCTCCATCTCCTATCGCTGACGATGCTTCAGCTCTACTATCCCCCACCTCCTCTCTCTCCTCCAGTCAGTCACTCTTCTTACCTGTCCACTTGATGCCAGCACCTGTATGCCCTATACTTTTCAAGGCACTGTACTGTAAAGGTGTTTTATTTTTTGCATCTGTTTGTGTAAGAAGTATTATAGGTTTCCTAAAGTACAGTATTATATACACGATTATTAGTCGAATAACAGGGCTAACTTTGTTGGACTTAGGAACTCATCTCACACACTAGTAGTGTAATGCTCAAAATTCTCTGAGCCAGGCTTCAGCAATACATGAACCGTGAACTTCCAGGTGTTCAAGCTGGTTTTAGAAAAGGCAAAGGAACCAGAGATCAAATTGCCAACATCCGCTGGATCATGGAAAAAGCAAGAGAGTTCCAGAAAAACATCTATTTCTGCTTTATTGACTATGCCAAAGCCTTTGACTGTGTGGATCACAGGAAACTGTGGAAAATTCTTCAAGAGATGGGAATGCCAGACCATCTGACCTGCCTCTTGAGAAACCTATATGCTGGTCAGGAAGAAACAGTCAGAACTGGACATGGAACAACAGACTGGTTCCAAATAGGAAAAGAAGTACATTAGGCTGTATATTGCCACCCTGCCTATTTAACTTATATGCAGAGTACATCATGAGAAATGCTGGACTGGAAGAAACACAAGCTGGAATCAAGATTGCTGGAAGAAATATCAATAACCTCAGATATGCAGATGACACAGCCCTTATGGTAGAAAGTGAAGAGGAACTCAAAAGCCTCTTGATGAAAGTGAAAGAGGAGAGTGAAAAAGTTGGCTTAAATCTCAACATTCAGAAAATGAAGATCATGGCATCTGGTCCCATCATTTCATGGGAAATAAATGGGGAAACAGTGGAAACAGTGTCAGACTTTATTTTTGGGGGCTCCAAACTCACTGCAGATGGTGATTGCAGCCATGAAATTAAATGATGCTTACTCCTTGGAAGGAAAGTTATGACCAACCTAGATAGCACATTGAAAAACAGAGACATTACTTTGCCGACTAAGGTCCATCTAGCCAAGGCTATGGTTCTTCCTGTGGTCATGTATGGATGTGAGAGTTGGACCTGAAGAAAGCTGCTGCCACTGCTAAGTCACTTTAGTCGTGTCTGACTCTGTGCGACCCCATAGATGGCAGCCCATCAGCCTCCCCTATCCCTGGGATTCTCCAGGCAAGAACACTGGAGTGGGTTGCCGTTTCCTTCTCCAATGCATGAAAGTGAAAAGTGAAAGAGAAGTCGCTCAGTCGTGTCCGACTTCGTGACCCCATGGACTGCAGCCTACCAGGCTCCTCCACCCATGGGATTTTCCAGGAAAGATTACTGGAGTGGGTTGCCATTGAATTGATGCTTTTGAACTGTAGCATTGGAGAAGACTCTTGAGACTCCCTTGGACTGCAAGGAGATCCAACCAATCCATCCTAAAGATCAGTCCTGGGTGTTCATTGGAAGGACTGATGCTGAAGCTGAAACTCCGATACTTTGGCCACCTCATGTGAAGAATTGACTCATTGGAAAAGACCTTGATGTTGGGAGGGATTGGGAGCAAGAGGAGAGGGGGACTACAGAGGATGAGATGGCTGGATGGCATCACTGACTTGATGGACGTGAGTCGGAGTGAACTCCAGGAGTTGGTGAAGGACAGGGAGGCCTGGCGTGCTGTGGTTCATGGGGTCACAAAAAGTTGGACACGACTGAGCAACTGAACTGAACTGAACTGAGGAGCAAATTGGACTTATGAACATGCTCTCAGAATGGAACTCATTCTTATGTAGGGACTTACTGTACTTGTGGTTCATCTGGTCTGTTTTCCAGGTGCCAACTTTGCAGGGAGGACTGTCCCCCATGAGAGCACAGACTGGTAAAGAATCACACGTAGGCTCAGCTTTGGAGGCTGTGGTGGGGGGTGGAGGGGGACTGGGGGGAGCAGGGAGGGCTGGCCTGGTGCTGCTGCAATCCGGCTGCTGTCACCATAAAGGACTCCAGCCCAGTGCACCAGACCGGCAAGGAGGCCGGATAGCTTGGGGTTTTAAACACAAAACCACTCTACAGGCCAGTCCAGACTCCACTCTCAGGCCATGTATGGCCAAATGCTCTGCTGTGATCTCTGTCTACATGGTAACTGAAGGCAGAGAAAGTGACTGAGAACTTGACCCTAGGCTACAGAATAAGTCTGCATCATACCCTACCCATCAGGGCTGGACAGAGAAGGAGTAGTCACTCCAGGTGCTATGGAAATAAAAATTTTTTTAATTTAAATTTATTTTAATTGGAGGCTAATGCTTTACAATATTGTATTGGTTTTGCCATACATCAACATGAATCCACCATGTGTGTACACGTGTTCCCCCTCCTGAACCTCCCTCCCTCTTCCTTCCCCGTACCATCCCTCTGAGTCATACAAGTGCACCAGCCCCAAGCATCCTGTATCATGCATCGAACCTGGACTGGCAATTCATTTCATATATGATATTATACATGTTTCAATGCCATTCTCCCAAATCATCCCACCGTCTCCCTCTCCCACAGAGTCCAAAAGACTGTTCTATACATCTGTGTCTCTTTTGCAGTATGTTACGTGTGTTGTAATGAATGGATCAAATTCACTACAGTCTGTTCTTTATTCAGATATCCTTAGTATTTACCAGGTATCCTTTTTCTGTTCCAGGAGACTTTTCTGGGCACATTACATTGCAGCCTGCCCCAAAGGAGTTGGGAGTTGGGAGTCTCTGTAGGTTCCTCTTTGGCTGTGATAGTTTCTCTCATTTTCCTTGGTTTTGATGACCTTGGCAGTTTGGAGGAGTGTAACTGAAAGTGTTAGTCGCTCAGTCCTGTCCAACTTTGTCCAACCAGACCGAATGTAGCCCGCTAGGCTGCTCTGTCCCTGCAGTTCTCCAGGCAGGAATACTGGAGTGGGTAGCCATTCATTTCTCCAGGAGTTCGTCCCAACCCAAGGACTGAACCTGTGTCTGCACTGCACATTGAACCTACACCGCAGGCAGGTTCTTTACCACCTCAGCCACCAGGGAAGCCGTGTTTTTAATGAGTTTGACACTTTAGAGGAGTACTGGTCAGGTATATTGTAGCATGCCACTCCATTGAAGTTTTTCTGAGGTTTTCCTCATGATTAGAATATGCTTATGGATGAGGGAAGAAAAGTGCCCTTTTCATCATATCAGGTTAAGGGTACATACTATCTACACTTTTGTATAGCTCATTATTTTGCATTGTTTCTTCTCTAGTCACTGGGAGCTCTTTCAGCTGGCTATGTTCTTCAGAGAGACCCTCGCTGATGTGGGTCCGTGTGGGATCTTTGCCTTTTAAACCCATCCTTACTTTCTGGCACTGCAGGATGACTTAGGCTCATCTTGTGTATCTCCCATCTCTGTGCTGGAATTGGCCATTTCTCCAAGGAGCCCTGGTTTCTCTTATTAGAAAGATCCCCAGAGGTTAGAAAAGCCCATGGAGGGACAGTGTCATTTGCAGCATATCAAGGGCACATGACTGAAAACTGTGGACGGTATCCTTGGGGTTTCTCCATTGTGAACTTCCTTCCACACTGATCTCTCTAAAAGGAAGTTACTATGCAGCCTGCCCCAAAGGAGTTGGGAGTCAGCTCTACCTCCTTGGCTGGGAGGAGGGCCACCTACATACAGAATTTGCAATTCTTCTGAGTGGGAAGTGGTATATTCCTCATGCGCTGATTTATTCAAACATTTGTTTATATACTTCGGTTATATTTGTGTTTAGTGTTTGTTTTGTAGTTTGTAATCTTATTTTGTTGATCACATTGTTCCACCTTTGGCCATTTGGTAGACTCCTGTGGGCCTTTTTATATGCCCCCATCAATGTGTACTTTGTTTGTTTTTGTCTTTTTGAATGCTCCCTTGCTTCCTGGCTCTGAAGATGCCCAGGATCATCTTGTATATTTCTGCCCCAGCCCTGGAGTCAGCTGCTTCTCTGAGTAGCTCTGGTTCCCTTTATTAGAGCATGGTGTTAGGAACCGTGATCTGGAGCCAGGTGAGCTTGGTGCTGCTGAGGAGGTCACTGCTCCCAGGCCCCTCAGCTGACAGAGCAAGGAACTGTGTGTGTACTAACCAGCGTACACACGTGTCTATCTATTGCTGTTGTTTAGTCTCTAAACTGGATCTGACGCCTTTGCAATTCCATGGACAGTAGCCCCCCCAGGCTCCTCTGTCCGTAGGATTTCCCAGCCAAGAATACTGGAGTGGCTTGCCATTTCCTTCTCCAGATCTTCCAGAGCCATGGATCCTGCTTGGCAGGTGGACTCTTCACCACTGAGCCACCTGGGAAGCCCTGTCTATAGCCGTCTCTATAGTAAGCTCTAACCATCTATAATCCTCTCTATAGGAAGCTAAACGTGAGCACACACTGCCGTCTCCAGCTCTTATCCACAGCCACCCGGGTCATGCTGCTCTTCTCTTTCCCCATCTGTAAGTTCTCACTCCAGCAGTGAGAAACCCGGCTCCCAGCAGCCACTGTCCAAAATGAATCTATTTTATTAAGGAAGGCAGGGGAATGTTGCTGTCTGCGGCCTGAAGCACTTGAGTGGCCTTCTTCCTGGAAAGTCTTGGGTCTTCGTGTCCACGGTGGCCAGTCTTCTCGTGCTATGGGCTTAGCTCAAGCCTCAGCAGGTCCCAGACCAGATCAGAGTCTCAGAAATGTACCTCACAGCACCATCTGCTCCCCTTAGAGCCATTATCAGCATCAGATTTAAGTAGCTTGTTTTGCAGTTGATTGTGTTACTGATTCTTCTTTCCCGGAACATTGGCTTCATAGGCACGGACCTCATCCACCTTGCTCAGGGGCTGGCACTGGATGCATATTAGGTATGTGACTGACATTTAGTGGAAAGATACAGGAGATGTGAAGAGATGTGAGGTGTGGTCTTCTAGACCTTCTACCCAGTGACACAAGAGAAGGGTTGAGTATATAACATTAGAAGCATTTCTGCTTCTAGAATTCTTAGCTCCTTTAAGTAACTAGCTTCTGCCTCTCAGAAGTTCATGCTCTGTAAATGGTTGTGTATGGAAATCAAAATTATCTGGGAAAAAAGAGAAAAGATCCCGGGCAATATCCAGTTATGTGAAGGACACAGTGTGGAGTGAATAGCGCTGAGCCAAGGAACTGTTAGTTGAAGGAAATGGATGGTGAATCAGATGCAACAGAGAAAACAGACATGATGCTAATTTTTCAGACTTGTTCCAAAGAAAATTTATGGATGTGTTGGATCATATAAATGTAGCTTCTCTGTTGGAAAATACCGGGTGTTTATGCTCAATATTGGAAAGGACCCTGGGCTCCAGGTGCACACTCACTGCGTCTTCATCATATTTGCAGCTCTCTTTCCTGTCTGTCTTTAGTTCTAAACATGGATTCTGGCACACTGAAGGTGCTTTTTTTTATTGTGGATTTGGGGTGGCATTTTTGCCACTGAAATTATTAGTTTAAAAAGAAGGATATGGGATGTAAAATTCTTTATTGTAATTCTACTCTTTGAGGTTGCCTATAGCATTTCATGCTTCATAAGATCAAGGATTCTGCTCCTTTCCCTTTGGAAAAAATAAATACAACTTTCACTTGCCAGTAGGTCTTTAAGGAAGCTAAAGACACTTGTTTAACTTTCTGTTTCACTATAAGGGCATTCTGATGATGACGGACGTGTGATCTGAAGTGCTCCAGTCCTGCACTGGCCACTAGCTGTCTCCCAGACCGGGACCAAAGCCTTGTAGCTTAAAGCTGCAGGAACAAAGTTGGCTTAAAGAAACAGGGTCTGGTTGCTGGTAAGAGTCGCCAGACATGGAGTGCAGGGCAGTTCCTTGCCTCCCTGCTGGAGGAGGTGCAGACAAACCGGCACCCCCTGCCCTGGGGAGTTTGAAGGAGTTTAGACTGGAGGAGGGTGGAGATGTACCTAACACATCTTGTGGTCCTTCAGCCATTGGGTGTGCTCGTGATTTGGGCTGATTGCTTGGGAGTCCTGTCCATTTAACTGGGAGTCACAGCGGGAGGAGTCAGTGATAGAGTATGGCTCTGGTGTTGAATACAGAGGACGAAAATGCCTTTGGGGGCCAGACCTGGTCTTAAAGTTGTGAATCTTATTAATAGGCAAAGTGCTTCCTGACTGTCTTAACATCCAGCACTTCACTCCTCGATTTCAAACTGGAGCTCACACCAGGTACCTGGAATTGTGCCATGACATAGCTGCTGCTTTGTGCTAAGAAAGTGGGAAAGCTTTTAAATATTGGGAATTATTTTAGTTATAGGAAAATTTTACTTATAATACGAACAGTCATCATTACATCCCCCTCTCCTCAGAAAAGAATGTAGCTGCCAAGGACTCCTTAAGGAGCAGTGATGGAATGAAAAGGACGCTGAACAAGACGGGTCCCTGGGGTGACATGCAGATGCTCTGTAAATAGCTCTGCTATTTTCCTGTAAAATGCCTGGCATACTCTGTAATGCAAGGCTGTACTGTACTGCCAGGTCCTGTACTGCCAGGCTGTGTGGTGCAGGATTCCACACTGAATCTCAGAGGCATGCATACATGGCAAAAGCATCTGGATCTTTCTGAAGTTGTAGACTACAGGCATCCCTAGGTACCCATGGGAGATTGGCTCCAGGACCCACTGCAGGTACCAAAATCTGAGGATGCTCAAGTGCCAACCTGGACCTTCCGTATCCACAGGTTCAGCATCTGTGGGCTCAACCAACTGTGAATATGATGTGCTGCCTGTATTTAAATGACTGACATTTTAAAATTTAGCATGCTTGGAAATATAATCCTGCCACATCACCTGTGTTCAATAGTCATTGCTTCTCCTTTAGCATCTGATCCTCTGAAAAAATAAAACATGAACAGATGTTTGGTCTGAGCTACTCTCAGGAATTTGGAATTTGGAGCATGCAAACAAACCCTGCATGTTCTAGCATGAAACTGGCACAGAAGTGTGAAGAATCACTTCTGTTTCATCTCGTTACCCAGAACCCTAGGCCATTCTGGAATCTGTCGGCAAAATCCTTCACATTTTTCATGGCCCTGTTTAAAGTGAAAAGCCAGGCATTGAACCCATCTGGCCGTGTTTGCTAGCCCCTGTAGGAGTGTTCCCAGTTACGTGTGTTCTACTCTTTAAGGAAATTTCTCTTTTCCTGTTTCCTGTCTCCTTCCATTCTTTTCCTGTCTATCTGCCTCTTTGCCCGTGAGGTACCTCTTCACAGCACAGCTCATCCTGATCTCTTGCTACCCATGACTCACATATCAGGTATCACGTGGTGCTTACATCCTTATCAAGAATGTTTCGGCCTTTGCTGTATCCAGACACAGCCTATGCGTTGTCAGGAGGACACCCACCCAAGTATGAGATGGGGTCTGCCTACCAGCTTTCCACATTTCAACATTTAGTGCTCCAGGAAAAAGCAGTTTAGGAGCTGAAAAATCACAGGCATTTTAAGGAAATATCAAAAAAAGGACACAGCACTATTTTAGTGCCTTGTTAGCAACAAGGCCATATTGTCACTGTAAGAAAAATATGTATTAGATTTAATTTGGTTTTTCAGTATGCTTGGCATGTTTGAGATAGCAAACAAAAAAATGGAAATGTTTCCATTTTCTGCAGTGTGCAAGGAGACAGGTGTGAAGGTGGAGTGAACTGAGAAGAGGACTGTATTTTTGTGAACTTTGCGTCTTTCCCTTTAAGGAAATCTAGGAGATAACTTCTGGTTGAGGGCTGTCTTTGACCAGAGCTCCACCAAGCACAAGAGTGTGTACCTGGAGAGGACCAGAGATTCCAGTCACTGGCATGGGGCATTCCTCTCTAATTTGGCCAAACTGCCTTTGAAAGGCAGGCGAATTTAGGGTACATTTTTCTTTCTGTCAGTCCGGAGGGTGCCTGGTGTCCATTCTGGATCTGGATCCCATTATGCGTGTTCCCAGACAAGATGTCTCTGTGTCTGTCACAATCCAAAATCAGAGCCAGCCAAGCCGTGTGACTTCTCTGAGCAGAACTCCTGCTGTTAACTGGACGTGCGGTTCCCTGGGGGTCAGCCAGCCTCCTCACTTCTGGAGGTACCGAGTACTGTTGCAGATTCAGCTTTGAGACAAGTGGACAGTATCTGATGGCCACAACTTAGCTTCCAAGGAGGTGAGCAATGTTCAGACACTGACACACTTTATCTCTCAGCCCTGAGCCCCTGACTGAGTTCACGGCGGCGCAAGACAGTTGTCCCCAGCGGGGAATCGGGGAGCCGTCTACCAGCAGGAGGGCTCTGTTCAGAAACCCGCGCCTTTTGAACATCTCCACTCTCCCTTGCCCCTGTTTCTTCTGTGGCTCACATTCCTTTCCTCCTTTCAAGGTCTTTCCCCTAAGGAGCCCTCAACCACATCTCTTTCCGCTTTTGTAGATGCGAACGACACGCAAGGTCTCAGTCTGGCCGGTGGGCCTGGTCGGTGGGCGGCGCTATGAACGTCCGCTGGTGGAGAACGGCAAAGTCGTGGGCTGGTACACCGGCTGGAGAGCAGACAGGCCTTTCGCCATCGACATGGCAGGTGAGGCGCATGGATGGTGGGGTTTGCTCCTGCAGGACTGTTCCCGCCACCTCTCTATGGTGCAACTGCACTGGAGGAAGGATGCTTTGAACGACTGCTTCGGTTCTACTCTAGGCTGTATTACGTTCAGCAGATGAACTATTTAACTAAACCCTCAAAGCATGCTTTGGGGGTAATTCAAGGAGAAATCAATTTTTGGAGTGATTAGAAAATGCTCATTCCACTTTTTCATCTGTCCATACAGCCATCCCTTTTCCAGGGGGGTGGGTTGGCGGGAGGGAGCTGGTGGGGACCAGACATGGCCCAGGCTTCAGGGGCTCTGCAGCCCGTAGCTCTCTGTGCTTTGTCTACAAGTCCAGCTGGTTGTAACATATCACATGTGTTATAATATATCCCATGTATAATACATCCTGTGTACTGGTAAATGGAACAGGCATATGGTATAGGCAAGCTCATCATTTTAATGATTATTGATGCATTTAGGGCTTGTTGATACATTTAGTAACTAAAATATAAAGTTGGATGACTGATTGTTCAAACATGGATTAACATTAAATATAACTGTCTTCTGAAGTTTTTGAAATGAAACTGTTTTTGACGTTGGTTGAAAACCAACCAACTAAATTGAATAAAACCTACAGTAGCCCACAAATTCTAAAATGCTGCTTCATCACAAAGTGACTCATTTTCTAGGGGTTATATAAAATGATGCCTGTGATTACTCTAGAAGGATGTAGTTTGAAACATGAGGCTTGGAGGCCAAAAAATTCACTGACATCTATAACCTAGAAGATGAAGGCAGAGTTGCTTCAAAATTGATCTCATCCATCTTCAGGTCTGAAACAGAGCTCTGTCTGTCAGCCTGGGCTTGGTCAATATTGTGTGTGTTATTTCCCAGCTGTAGTCAGAATCACTACGTTCAGAATTCTGATGGGATGAAAGCTATGTTCTGACTGGCTTCATCACTTTAATTATGACAGTACTATAAATTTGAGGGAGTGAGGCCATGAAGAGGGCTAGGGATAAAACTGCTGGGGAAAGCCTTGTGGATGGCTGCTCCACTGCCCTGCATCATGGGAGAAGACAAGCTAGGACATCCTAACTCCACATTTCCTGAGTGCACACATTTGGGGGCCATGTGTCATGATCTGTGACCCTCCCCTGATCCTCCTCTCCCAAACCCTTTCCCTGCATCCTGACCTCTCCGTTGCTCTTCCAATCCAAGCCTTACTCCTCATCCCTCAGTTCTTACAGCCCCAGAGCTGAGCTGACGTCTCAACCAAAGCATCTTCCTGAAGGCAGACAGAGAGGCAGGTCAGCCATATTTGGAAGGTCTCAAGGATTCTCAAAAGAGTTATCTCCTCAATCCAGTCTGAGTTTGTGGCCCTGAAAGTATGACTGACTATAACCTATAACGTGTCTTTTGAGAATCAAGGTTATTGGTTTTTTTTTTTTTTCTGTTCAGAAGTGTCCCTTTGAGCAGAAGACTTGGGTTCTATTAGGAAAAATCTTGTGCTTCTCTGGGACTTGGCCTCCTCATGCAGAATGAGGGAGTGAGTGGCCAGTCAGGTCTTCCCTAATGAATTCCTCCTTTCCCTGGCTTCCTACCTTGGAAGTCCAAAGAAAAGTCTAGGTCCCTGGATTCTAAGTGAGGGTGTGACTGCTAACACAGCCAGCTGGCAGATAGCTGGTCCTAATTGTCCCCAGAGCCTTGCCTGAACTTCCCAGGAGCATCTCTGCCAATCACCCTGCAAGGTAACTTCAAGGTGAAAATAACATGGATACATCTTTCTGGATTTTGCTGTAAGAACTTTATGCAGATGATCGAGTATACAGTAAACAGTAAACCCATTGAGTGTTTTGCATTGCTTCCTCCAGAATTTGGATACAAATAGATATATCCAAAATTCAAGAAAGGCACATGGGTTTTGTGATTTAGGCTGGCTACTGATAAGATATTTGATGCTCTTTCACTGCCAAAATCTCTGGGAAACTTTTCTCCATGACATGACTTATAGTTGGATTTTTCTAAGCCCCTTATTATATTTTAAAGCATAAGAGCTATCAGAAAAAAATGAATGATTTGCTTATTTTTTATTAATTACCCTTATTTTAACATAGGAATAAAATTTCTGTCTCAAAGAAAACAACTTTTGAAACACTAAATTATTTTATTCACACGTGAATTTTCTTTGGAAATTAGTTTTCAGCAAATTATTGATATTTTTGGACATCTTTACATGACAGTGATTTGGTTGATAAGATAAAGATCTGACTTTGAGGCAGTTTGTTCTCATTCTAAAACTTGGAATTCCACAGCTTTGTTTAGATTGCATATAATCCATTTATTCTTAGTGGGGCAAGAGGAAGATCTTTTAGATGTTCTTGTACAAATGATACTTCCCACCTCATTGTCAAGGGACAGACACACACAGTCACTATCTCTAGAGAGAAGGAAGCAGAAAACCCACTTCCCTGCTATACCCAGGAAAGCCTGAGAAGCACTGCTTTGAAAAAGGTTGTGATCGTTGCCTTGGGGGGCTGCATTGGAGCCTGGGCCTCGCTTGGATTGCCACAAACTGATGAAAATGCAACTGACAGCTGCATGGGGTCCTGGCTCCTTGGACCAGCACCAGCCTGAAGGCCCACGTGGATTGTGGAGCCAGCCATGTGAGATTGGTACCCCACCCACCTTCAGCCCCACAGCCCCATGAGAGGAACATCCCTGTAGCCAGCCAGGCCAGGGTCCAGGCTCCCACCATCACACTCATAGTAGCCAGCCCAGCCACAGAAGAAGAAGGCACACAGCCCACAGAGGGGGCACCCCTAGAGCATATAGCTCTAGAGACCAGGGAAGAGTAGGTTGCAGGGCCCCATAGGACGTCTCCTAAATGAGGCTACTTCTCCAAGATCAAGAAACGTAACCAGCCCACCTAACACAGAGGAATAAACAAAATTGGGCAAAATAAGGAGATGGAAGAATATGTTCTAAATGAAAGAACAGGACAACCTCAGAAAGAGAACTAAACGAAGTGAAGAAAATGAATTTACCTGATAAAGAGTTCAAGGTGATAATTATAAACAAGCTCATCAAACTCAGAAGAATGAATGAACATGGTGAGAATTTCAACAAAGAGCTAGAAAATATAAAGAAGAATGAAGCACAATTTAGGAATACAATAAATGAAATAAAAAATACACTAGAAGGATTCGACAGTAGATCAGATAATATAGAGGAACAGGTCAGTGACCTGGAAGACAGAGTAGTGGAAATCAAGCTGAACAGGAAAAAAAATTTTTAATGATGGTAGTTTAAGAGACTCCTGGGACAATATCAAATAAACTAACATCCACATTAGAGGGGTCCCAGAAGGAGAAGAGAGAGAGAAAGAGGTAGATAACTTATTTGGAGAAAAAAGTAGCTGAAAACTTTCTTAACCTGGGAAAGGATACCGACATCCAGGTCCAAGAAGCACAGAGTGTCCCGAAAAAGATGAACTCAATGACGTCTACACCAAGACCTTATAATTAAAGTGGCAATTATTAAAGAGAGACTCTTAAAAGCACCAAAAGAAAAGCAACTAGTCACATATAAGGGAACTTCCATGTGACAATCAGCTTTCTTTTTGGCAGGAATTTTGCCAGCCAGAAGAGAGTAGCATGATATATTCAAAGTGATGAAAGGGAAAAAAAGAAAAGGAATACTCTACCTAGCAAGGTTAGCATTCAGATTTGAGGAGAAAGGATTTTAAAGGTAAGCAAAAGTTAAAGGAATTCAGTACCACTGGGCTTCCCTGGTGGCTCAGCTGGTACCTGCAATGCAAGAGACCTGGCTTTGATCCCTGGGTTGGGAAGGGGTCACAAAGAGTCAGACACGACTGAGCCACTTTCACTTTCTTTCACTTTCAACCAGCTTTGCAAAATATGTTAAAGAGGCTAGTTTAAAGAGAAAATACCACAACTAAAAATATGAAAATTAGAGAAGGAAAAAAATCTCACTGGTAAAAACAAATATATAGTAAAAGCAATAGATCAGCTGCTTTAAAAGCTAGTAGGAAGGTTAAAAGTATAAAATCATCTGTATCCACAATAAGAAGTAGTTAAGAAATACACAAACAAACAGATGCAAAATAATTACACTAAATAGACTAAATATTCCAATCAAAGGACATAGAGAAGCTGAATGAATAAAAAACAAAATCCATGTATATGCTACCTACAAGAAATTAACCTCATCTCTAAAGACACATGAAGACTGAATGTGATGTCATGAAAAAAGGTATTCCACATAAATGGAGTTGAAAAGCAGGGAATAGCAATACTTACATCAGATGAAAGACTTTAAAACAAAGAAGAAATAGACAAAGAAGAATATTATGTAATGATAAAAGGATTTATCAAGAAGATATAACAATTGTTAATGTATATGCACTCATTATGCTGCTAAGTCGCTTCAGTCATGTCCGACTCTGTGCAACCCCATAGACGGCAGCCCACCAGGCTCCCCTGTCCCTGGGATTCTCCAGGCAAGAACACTGGAGTGGGTTGCCATTTCCTTCTCCAATGCATGAAAGTGAAAAGTGAAAGTGAAGTCGCTCAGTTGTGTCCGACTGTTAGCAACCCCATGGACTGCAGCCTACCAGGCTCCTCCATCCATGGGATTTTCCAGGCAAGAGTACTGGAGTTGGGTGCCATCGCCTTCTCCGATGCACCCATTATAGGAGTACCTAAATGCATAAAGCAAATATTAACAAACACAAAGGGAGAAAATAATACAATACATTACAATATTAATAATAGGGGCTTTGGTGCCCTACTTATATCAGTGGACAGATCATCTAGATAGAAAATCAATAAGGAAAGTTGGCTTTAAATGACACATTAGAGCAGATGAAATTAATAGATTCAGAACCTTTCATTAAAAAACACCAAAATATATACTCTTTTCAAGTGCACATAGAACATTTTCCAGGATAGATCACACAAAAAAAGTTTCAACAAATGTAAGAAAGTTGAAATTATATCAAATGTATTTTCTGATCATAACAGTATGGAAACAGAAATCAAATACAGGAAAAATACTGCAAAAAACCCAAATATTTGGAGACTAAACAACATACTACTAAACAACCGATGAGTCTTGAAGAAGTCACAGAGGAAATTTTAAAAAATACCCAGAGACAAATGAAAATGGAAGCATAAAGTAACAAAATCTATGGGACACAGCAAAAGCAGTTCTTAGAGGGAAATTAGAGGCATAAAGGACCACCTCAGGAAACATGAGAAAAATCTACATAAACAATCTAACATTACACCTAAAAGAACTAGAAAAAGAAAAACAAAACCAGAAGGTAGTCAAAGGAATGAATCACAAGGATTAGGACACTAATAAATGAAACAGAAAGTAAGGAAAAACAAAAGACAAGATTAGTGAAACTAAGGATGGTACTTTGAAAAGATGTATTGATAAAGCTTTAGCCAGACTCAGCAAGAGGAAAAGAAGGGATCCAAATAAATAAAATCAGAACTGAAAGAGGAGACATTGCAACCAACACCACAGAAATACAAAGGATTATAAGACATTACTATAAAAGTTTCCAATAAAATGGACAATATATTATAGAAGAAATGAATAAATTCCTACAAATATATAATCTCTCAAGACTGAATCAGGAAGAAATAGAAAATACGAGCAGACCCCACTACCACTAATAAACTGGAATCAGTAAGTTAAAAACTCTTAACAACTAAAAGTCCAGGACCAAACAGCATCATAGGTGATTTTTATCAAAATGTAAACAGGAGTTAATGCCTATTCTTCTCAAACTATTCCAAAATTACAAAGAGAAAGGAATGCTTCCAAACTCATTTTATGAGGTCAGCATCATTTTGATACCAGACACATCACAGACACAACAGAAAAAAGAAAGGGAAAGAAAGCAAAAATAAATTTATAGGACATTATTACTAACGGACATAGATACAAAAGTCCTCAACAAAATATTAGCAAACTGAATTCAATAAAACATTAAAATACACCATGATCAGATGGGATTTATTCAAAGGATGCAAGGATGGCTCACTATCCACAAATCAAGCAATGTAATACACCACATTAACAAGCTGAAGAATAAAAATCATATCATCTCAATAGATGCAGAAAAAGCTTTTGACAAGTTCAACATTCATTTATGATAACTCATAAAAAGTTGGTATAGAGGGAACATACCTCAATATAATGAAGCCCATAAACAACAAAAATACAGCCAACAGTGAAAAGTTTAAAGAATTTTCTCTAAGATCAGGAGTAAGACAAGATAGCCACACTTATCAATGTAGGAGCCAACTCCTAGCCACAGCACTTACACAAGAAAAAAAAATCCAAATTGGAAAGGAAGATGTAGAACTATCACTATTTGATGATGACATGATACTATATTTTAAAAATCCTAAAGATGCCATCAAAAAACTATTAGAAATAATCGTTGAATTTAGTAAAGTTTCAGTATACAAAATTAACATCTGTTACCTTCCTACCTGTTTACAATAAACTACCAGAAAGAGAAATTAGGAAAATAATACCATTTACAAGTGCATCAAAAAGAATAAAATGCATAGGAATAAATCTAACTCGAGGTAAAAAGCTTGTACTCTGGAAACTATAAGACACTGATGATAGAAGTTGAAGACAACACAAACAAATAGAAAGGTATATTGTGTTCATGGATCAGAGGAATTAATGTTAAAATGACTAAACTACCCAAGACAATCTACAGATTTAGTGTAATCCCTATGAAAAAAACCAACAGCATTTTTCACAGGAGAATAATTCTAAACTTTATTTGGAACCATAAAAGATTCCAAATAGCCAAAGCAATCTTGAGAAAGAAGAACAAAGCTGGAGGTATCATGCTCCCTGATTTCTTACTAAACTACAAAGCCATAGACATCAAACTAGTATGGTACTAGCACAAAAACAGATGTGTAGATCGATAAAACATAATGGAAAGCCCAGAAATAAACCCATACTGATATAGTTAATTAATGCATAACAAAGGAGGCAAGAATGTACAATGGGGAGAAGACAACCTTTTCAATACAAGATATTGGGAAAACCAGACAGCTACATGGTGAAAGACGCTGGACTGCTTTCTCACACCATTTACAAAAATAAGCTCAAAGTGGATTAGATGTAAACGTAAGGCCTGAAACCATAAACTAGAAGAAAACAGAGGCAGTGTGCTCTTTGACATCAGCTTTAACAATATGTTTTTGGATCTTGTCATCTCTGGCAAGGGAAACAAAAGAAAAAATAAGCAAATGGGACTGCATCAAACTAAAGAGCTTTTGCACAGTGAAGAGAAACATCAAGAAAATGAAAAGGCAGCCTACTGAAAGGGTGAAGATATTTGCCAAAGATAAGGAGGTAATATCCAGAATATACAATGAACTCTTAAACTCAACATCACAAAACAAACACACTGACTGAAAATTAGGCAGAGGACCTAAATAGACATTTTCCCAAAGAAGACATACCAATGGCCATTAAGTATGTGAAAAAGTGCTCAACATCACTAACCATCAGGGAAATGAAAGCCAAACGGCAAAGAGATGTCCCGTTACACCCGTCAGGGTGGCTGACAGTGACAAGGCAAGTAACAACCACTGGTGATGATGTGGAAAAAAGGAGATCCTGTACACTCTTGGTGGGTATGCAAATTAGTATAGCCGCTATGGAAAACACTATGGAGATTTCACAGAAAATTAAAAATAGAGCTACCATGTAATCCAAAAATGTTACTTCTGGATATTTATCTGAAGGAAACACTAATTTGAAACAATACATGCCCTCAATGTTCATTGCAGCATTATTTACAATTGCCCAACTATGGAAGCAACCAAAGTGTCCATCAACAGATGAATGGATAAAGAAAATGTGGTGTGTGTGTGTGTGTGTGTGTGTGTGTGTGTATTTATATAAGTATATGTAGATATACATGTATATATATATATATATATATACACACACACATATAGGTGTATACACACACAAATATATTAAAACAATGGAATATTACTCATCCATAAAAACAAAAATGAAATCTTGCCTTTGTGACAACATGAATAAATATAGAGGGTCTCATGCTGAGTGAAATACTTAAGAGAAAGATAAACACCGTATGATCTCACTTTTATGTAGAATCTCACTTATGTGCAGAATCTAAACAAAACAAAACAGAACAAAATATAACAGCCTGATAGATACAGAGAACATAGAGGTAGTTACCAAAAGGGAGAGGGTAAGAGGTGGGCAAAATAGGTGAAGGGAATTAAGAGGTACTATTGTCTAGGTCTATGCCCCAACCAGTAACACTGAAGAAGCTGAAGTTGAACGGTTCTATGAAGACCTACAAGACCTTTTAGAACTAACACCCAAAAAAGATGTCCTTTTCATTAGAATGCAAAAGTAGGAAGTCAAGAAACACCTGGAGAAACAGGCAAATTTGGCCTTGGAATACGGAATCAAGCAGGGCAAAGTCTAATAGAGTTTTGCCAAGAGAATGCACTGGTCATAGCAAACACCCTCTTCCAACAACACAAGAGAAGACCCTACATGTGGACATCACCAGATGGTCAACACTGAAATCGGACTGATTATATTCTTTGCAGCCAAAAATGGAGAAGCCCTATACAGTCAGCAAAAACAAGACTGGGAGATGACTGTGGCTCAGATCATGACCTCCTTATTGCAAAATTCAGACTTAAATTGAAGAAAGCAGAGAAAACCACTAGACCATTCAGGTATGACCTAAATCAAATCCCTTATGCTTACTCCTTAGAAGAAAAGTTATGACCAACCTAGACAGCATATTGAAAAGCAGAGACATTAGTATGCCAACAAAGGTCCATCTAGTCAGGGCTATGGTTTTTCAAGTGGTCATGTATGGATGTGAGAGTTGGACTATGAAGAAAGCTGAGCACCAAAGAATTGATGCTTTTGAACTGTGGTGTTGGAGAAGACTCTTGAGAGTCCCTTAGACTGCAAGGAGATCCAACCAATCCATTCTGAAGGAGATCAGCCCTGGGATTTCTTTGGAAGGAATGATGCTAAAGCTAAAACTCCAGTACTTTGGCCACCTCATGCAAAGAGTTGACTCATTGGAAAAGACTCTGATGCTGGGAGGGATTGGGGGCAGGAGGAGAAGGGGACGACCGAGGATGAGATGTCTGGATGGCATCACTGACTCAATGGACGTGAATCTGAGTGAACTCCTGGAGTTGGTGATGGACAGGGAGGCCTGGCATGCTGCAATTCATGGGGTTGCAAAGAGTCAGACATGACTGAGCGACTGAACTGAACTGATGATTATACCGTGGAAGTGAGAAATAGATTTAAGGGGCTAGATCTGAGAGGGTGCCTGATGAACTATGGATGGAGGTTCATGACATTGTACAGGAGACAGAAATCAAGACCATCCCCATGGAAAAGAAATGCAAACAAGCAAAATGGCTGTCTGGGGAGGCCTTACGAATAGCTGTGAAAAGAAGAGAAGCAAAAAGCAAAGGAGAAAAGGAAAGATATAAGCATCTGAATTCAGAGTTCCAAAGAATAGCAAGAAGAGATAAGAAAGCCTTCTTCAGCGATCCATGCAAAGAAAAAGAGGAAAACAACAGAATGGGAAAGACTAGAGATCTCTGCCGGGGTCCTGCCCCAGTGGATCCAGGGTAATTCAAAGTGAGGATGGCATGGCGAGGAAAAACTTATTTATTTAGAAATATAAAGAGAGATTAGGAAGAAATAGTGTAGTAGGAAATTTAGTGGAGAAAAGAGGCTGAATAACTTGGTTTACATGGAAAACCAATAAAGTTCCAAGACAAGGAACTTGCACCATCTACATTAGGCCACTGGCATCCTCTTGAATAGCAGGGGGTGCCCCACCTTGGGCTCCCTCTCTCGTAGATCTTAGAAGCCAGGGCAAGTAAGTAGACCCGGCGAGCCTCCATGCCCCAGATGGGAATTCAGCCAGAAAATAGAGTAAGAAAAGACACGGGGGAAACCAGTCCAGTTTCTGGCCCAACAATAGATTGTTGTAAAGGCTTTTTATACCTTTTTTTGTACATAGAGATGAATGGATAATATAAAATTATGCAGCGTCCGAAGCACTGACTCTCATCGAGACCAGGCTTTCTCTCTGCATACTTAGTTGTATACACAAGTCTTAGGTGATTTACATCATCTTCTGGCCAGAAGGCTAATTAACATTTTACGGCCCTTTTCTGATAAGGGTTTGTCAACCAGAAGACTTTTTTGTCTTTAAAGTGTTATTCTTCCCAAAGTCTGGTGCCACTCTCAGAAAGCGCTAAATAAAGTTACATTCTTACATAGCAAAGACACAACAATTTATAACAATGAAAGAAGTACAGTGATTTATAACAAAGAGAAAAGTAGTTAACTCAAAAGTCTAGTGTTCCTAACATCAAAACTACTATGTTCCCTTTTCTATATCCCAATTACACTGATTAATATCTTTCAGGTGCCTAAAAGATAAAGAATATGGAGGCCTGGCAGCAGTCATTGACTCAACA
This sequence comes from Ovis canadensis, assembly GCF_042477335.2. Classification (NCBI taxonomy): domain Eukaryota; kingdom Metazoa; phylum Chordata; class Mammalia; order Artiodactyla; family Bovidae; genus Ovis; species Ovis canadensis. The sequence continues at coordinate 13,330,385 of NC_091253.1, forward strand.
GTGAAACCCATATATAATTTCACCAATATAATTTTTAACTCTTTAGAAAAGGCTCTGTATATTTAAGATGCTTTAAGCTTTGTGCCTCTCACAGTTGGGGGGCAGTAAGCAATTCACAAATTGTAAAAGTCTGGCAGAACCTGTCAGGCAAGTTAGAGAGCCATCAAAGGGGGTTGAGATGAAACATTCCTTTCATATTCAGGAGACTGAAGCCCTGAGTTAACTTTTTTCCAGAGAATGTCAGAAGAGTGGATAGCACAGTACAATAAAGCAGGCAGACTCTGGTTTTGGGGGGTAGATGTTTAAGAAAACCCAGGGGGAACCCCTGAAGCCAGATCACACCTTTGCATTTTGTTGGGCTTCCTTCCTCATGACCTTTGCTACAGGCGGGATTCCTCACACTGGCTCCTGACAGATCTCTTCAAGAAAATTAGAGATACCAAGGGAACATTCATGCAAAGATGGGCTCGATAAAGGACAGAAATGGTATGGACCTAACAGAAGCAGAAGGTATGAAGAAGAGGTAGCAAGAATACACAGAAGAACTGTACAAAAAAGATCTTCACGACCTGGATAATCACGATGGTATGATCACTCAACTAGAGCCAGATATCCTGGAATGTGAAGTCAAGTGGGCCTTAGAAAGCATCACTACGAACAAAGCTAGTGGAGGTGATGGAATTCCAGTGGAGCTATTTCAAATCCTGAAAGATGCCAGCAAATTTGGAAAACTCAGCAGTGGCCACAGGACTGGAAAAGGTCAGTTTTCATTCCAGTCCCAAAGAAAGGCAATGCCAAAGAATGCTCAAACTACTGCACAGTTGCACTCATCTCACATGCTAGTAAAGTAATGCTCAAAATTCTCCAAGCTAGGCTTCAGCAGTACATGAACCATGAACTTCCTGATGTTCAAGCTGGTTTTAGAAAAGGCAGAGGAACCAGAGATTAAATTGCCAACATCTGCCGGATCATCAAAAAAGCAAGAGAGTTCCAGAAAAACATCTATTTCTGCTTTATTGACTGTTCCAAAGCCTTTGACTGTGTGGATCACAATAAACTGTGGACAATTCTGAAAGAGAAGGGAATACCAGGCCACCTGACCTGCCTCTTGAGAAATCTGTATGCAGGTCAGGAAGCAACAGTTAGAACTGGACATGGAATAACAGATTGGTTCCCAATAGGAAAAGGAGTACGTCAAGGCTGTATATTGTCACCCTGCTTATTTAACTTCTATGCAGAGTACATCATGAGAAACGCTGGGCTGGAAGAAGCACAAGCTGGAATCAAGGTTGCCGGGAGAGATATCAATAACCTCAGATATGCAGATGACACCACCCTTATGGCAGAAAGTGAAGAGGAGCTAAAAAGCCTCTTGATAAAAGTGAAAGAGGAGAGTGAAAAAGTTGGCTTAAAGCTCCACATTCAGAAAATGAAGATCATGGCATCTGGTCCCATCACTTCATGGGAAATAGATGGGGAAACAGTGGAAACAGCGTCAGACTTTATCTTGGGGGGCTCCAAACTCACTGCAGATGGTGATTGCAGCCATGAAATTAAAAGACGCTTACTCCTTGGAAGGAAAGTTATGACCAACCTAGATAGCATATTCAAAAGCAGAGACATTACTTTGCCAACAAAGGTCCATCTAATCAAGGTGATGGTTGGGGGAGTGTGTAATTTTCTCAGTTCTGTCTTATTGCAGCAAAGATTTGAAACAGTGGACCAGTGATAGCTCAATCACAGCTCAGAGTTTTATTCAGCAGGCAAAGGAAAGTACACCTTCGAGGCATCAGCGGGCAGCCGCCAAAGGAGAGGCCTCAATCATCTTGGCTTCCTCCTTTTATTCATTTGTCTCCTCCCCGCTGAGTCTGCCCTATGCAAATTGGAACTAGCCAAGAAAGGGCGTGTGTTTGTTTCACCTGAAGTTCTCACTCCCATCCACAGGTTTTCTTTTGTTCCATTTTGTGGGCTTTTCCCTTTCTGTCTTTTAGCCAGCACCATTTTGGACTTCTTTTTCCTATTTTAACTACCTAACATTCCTCACTCAAGAGATGGGAGGCCCAATTCTTTGGGAATAGGGGTGTCGAGGTCTCTCTGGCTAGTTCCTGCTGAGCTGGGACAGTGAGGGCCATTAAGCCTCCCCCTCTTGCTAGTCTCAAGCCTCAGGGTCCTTATAGCGGAGTCCATCTAAGGGCGTGTGATATTTTCCATGGTCAGGTGTAGTTTTATACATCCTTGCTGAACTAGCACTGCATTTTGTAGCTTGTTGACCTGGGCAGAGACAAAATGGGTTAAACAATTGATAATACATGAAGCAATCATAAGCAGCATCAATATAGTGATAACAGGGATTAGTAGAGGCATTAGCCAACTCCAAATTCCCCCCTGCCAGGAGAAGGATCCCCCAAAGAGAGACGGTAGCCACCTCAAGAATTCTCCATCTCATTCTTTGAGATCCTGTAGGATCTGCATGTTTTTCTTGAGGACTGTGAGACTTTCTTTAACTTGGCTGGAGGTATTTACCCAGAAACAACACATCTCATTCAAGATGGCTCAAGTCCCTCCTTGTTCAGGGATCAGGAGATCTATCTCCTGTCTACTTTGGAGTACTACCTCTGCCAAGCTGTGCTGGCTCTTTAGAGCTGTCCTGAGAAATCTTATCCCCAGAAACTTAATTTTGGGGGTGTTCAGTGAAATGGCACATCTGTAGTCCTGAATAGATATCTGAGATCTCCCAGGGCTCACAGTGTATCGAGTGTCCTCTTCTGTTTTCTTCCATGGCTTGACTCAGGAATCCAGGAGGCCTGTCCCAGTACCTTGACTGCTGTGGGGGTAGAAAGTATTACAGGGTAGGGGCCCTTCCATGTGGGCTGGAGTTGAGCCTCTGGGGACCCATCTTTCCAGACTTCTGGCAATTAGTCTGTGGAACTAAGGTGGCCACCCCTATTAGTCATTGTTCTGTGATGCTGCTCTCTTAGCTGCCTGATCAGCTGCAAAGAAGCAAAATGATTGTCTGATGAGAGGTCTTACAAATAGTTGTGAAAAGAAGAGAAGTGAAAATCAAAGGAGAAAAGGCGCAATATAAGCATCTGAATGCAGAGTTCCAAAGAATAGCAAGAAGAGATAAGAAAGCCTTATTCAGTGATCCATGCAAAGAAATAGAGGAAAACAACAGAATGGGAAAGACTAGAGATCTCTTCAAGAAAATTCGAGATACCAAGGGAATATTCATGCAAAGATGGGCTCGATAAAGGACAGAAATGGTCTGGACCTAACAGAAGCAGAAGATATTAAGAAGAGGTGGCAAGAATACACAGAAGAACTGTACAAAAAAGATCTTCACGACCCAGATAGTCACGATGGTGCGATCACTCATCTAGAGCCAGACATCCTGGAATGTGAAGTCAAGTGGGCCTTAGAAAGCATCACTACGAACAAAGCTAGTGGAGGTAACGGAATTCCAGTGGAGCTATTTCAAATCCTAAAAGATGATGCTGTGAAAGTGCTACATTCAATATGCCAGCAAATTTGGAAAACTCAGCAGTGGCCACAGGACTGGAAAAGGTCAGTTTTCATTCCAGTCCCAAAGAAAGGCAATGCCAAAGAATGCTCAAACTACTGCACAATTGCATTCATCTCACATGCTAGTAAAGTAATGCTCAGCAATACATGCCAGGCTTCAGCAGTACATGAACCGTGAACTTCCAGATGTTCAAGCTGGTTTTAGAAAAGGCAGAGGAACCAGAGATCAAATTGCCAACATCCGCCGGATCATCAAAAAAGCAAGAGAGTTCCAGAAAAACATCTATTTCTGCTTTATTGACTGTTCCAAAGCGTTTGACTGTTGGATCACAATAAACTGTGGACAATTCTGAAAGAGAAGGGAATACCAGACCACCTGACCTGCCTCTTGAGAAATCTGTATGCAGGTCAGGAAGCAACAGTTAGAACTGGACATGGAACAACAGATTGGTTCCCAATAGGAAAAGGAGTACGTCAAGGCTGTATATTGTCACCCTGCTTACTTAACTTCTATGCAGAGTACATCATGAGAAACGCTGGACTGGAAGAAACACAAGCTGGAATCAAGATTGCCGGGAGAAATATCAATCACCTCAGATATGCAGATGACACCACCCTATGGCAGAAAGTGAAGAGGAGCTAAAAAGCCTCTTGATAAAAGTGAAAGAGGAGAGTGAAAAAGTTGGCTTAAAGCTCAACATTCAGAAAACAAAGATCATGGCATCTGGTCCCATCACTTCATGGGAAATAGATGGGGAAACAGTGGAAACAGCGTCAGACTTTATTTTTCTGGGCTCCAAAATCACTGCAGATGGTGACTGCAGCCATGAAATTAAAAGAAGCTTACTCCTTGGAAGAAAAGTTATGAGCAACCTAGATAGTATATTCAAAAGCAGAGACATTACTTTGCCGACTAAGGTCCGTCTAGTCAAGGCTATGGTTTTTCCTGTGGTCATGTATGGATGTGAGAGTTGGACTGTGAAGAAAGCTGAGTGCCGAAGAACTGATGCTTTTGAACTGTGGTGTTGGAGAAGACTCTTGAGAGTCCCTTGGACTGCAAGGAGATCCAACCAATCCATTCTGAAGGAGATCAGCCCTGGGATTTCTTTGGAAAGAATGATGCTAAAGCTGAAACTCCAATACTTTGGCCACCTCATGTGAAGAGTTGACTCATTGGAAAAGACTCTGATGCTGTGAGGGACTGGGGGCAGGAGGAGAAAGGGATGACAGAGAATGAGATGGCTGGATGGCATCACGGACTCGATGGAAGTGAGTCTGAGTGAACTCCGGGAGTTGGTGATGGACAGGGAGGCCTGGCGTGCTGCAATTCATGGGGTTGCAAAGAGTCAGACATGAATGTGTGACTGAACTGAACTTAACTGAAGATGAAAGACAAGTCTAATTCAACTAAACCTTGATCCTCAATCTGCAAGTTAAAAGACACACCCAGCGGCACCATGACAGTTCCAAGGCACTATCACAAGACCAAGGAGTGGGTGGTTCCCCAACTGTTAGAATGACCCTCCTACTCATTAGCATATGGAATCACCCAGCTCACAAAAACTAACCACACTTTTCATGGCTGCCACATTCACCCTCTATGATGGCACACACTCTGGACTGTGCTTCTCTCTGAGTCCTCACAGATCTACCTCTTACCTATTGCTGTGTCTCTCACTGAATTTTTTTGCAATGAGACATCAAGAACCTGAGCTTTATTAGGTCCTGAAACCAGGCATCGTGTGTTTTGGCCGGGCTCAAGTTCCAGTCGGACATGACAGAGTGACTAAGCATAACACAGAGTCCCTGCCATGTGGGTTTGAGTCCCAATCTTGGGTAAATTGTTTCAAACACAACTTTCAGAAATGGAAAGATGACAACCTGCCCAATCAAACAGTGGCACAGATGGAGAGAGGAGCTGAAGGATGGGAGGAAAAAGCAGTGGGAAGAATGTGCCAAGGAACCCCTTTCATAACTTGCCAGAAAAACTGCTAAAGGCCTGACCTGCGCCTACAGTTTTCATTGGCTCTTTAGCACAAAAGAGGTTAAAGACAGAAGAACTGTCTCCCACTTGGGCAACAGCTACTGGGGTGCAGCAGGTAGTGGAGCCTTTGGGACACTCTGGGGAGTGGCCCCTGCCAGAGTCCCTCAGTTGCACACACAGCTGTTTGCCTGTTCACAGGGGGTTCGAGGAAACAAGAAATAAGAGATCATAATGGAATTAAGATTTTGTTAGCCGTATGTCCTTCCAGCCAAAGTGGCGAGGACCTCCTACCTTAACCAGAGGTTTTCTGGAACCTGAGACTAGCTGTGTGAGCTTTCTGCTGAGTTTGTTTTTGCTGTCTTGGTTTCCCAGAGGGTTTCTGGAACCTGAGACTGAGCTGTGTGAGCTTTCTGCTGAGTTTGTTTTTGCTGTCTTGGTTTCCAGCACGATGGACTTCTTGTCACTTCCACTGCACTGGGTTTCCTTTGCACTCAGCTTCCACCACATGACAAGATCCTCCTGGTGGCTCAGACAGTAAAGCATCTGCCTGCAATGTGGGAGACCTGGGTTCTATTCCTGGGCCGGGAAGATCCCCTGGAGAAGGAAATGGCAATCCACTCTAGCACTCTTGCCTGGAAAATCCCATGGACGGAGGAGCCTGATAGGCTACAGTCCATGGGGTTCCAAAGACTGAGCGACTTCACTTTCACTTTCCACCACATGAGCTTTCACCAAGTTGGGCTTCTGCTGTGCTTGACCTCCGCCTCGCAGGGGGCCAAGCCAAGGTTGTTTTGGCCAGGTTGCATCTGAGTCATGGCCTCAGATATGTTGAGGGAGTGGTTCTGTCTTGCTGCAGCAAAGATGTGAAACGGTGGACCAGTGTTACAGCTTGGTTACAGCTCAGAGTTTTATTCAGCAAGCAAAGGAAAGTACACCTTCGAGGTGGGAGAGCAGGCCAACCCCAAAGGAGAAGCCTCAATCTTCTTGGCTTCCTTCTTTTATTCATTTGTCTCCTCCATGCTGAGCCTGCCCTATGCAAATTAGGCTAGCCAAGAAGAGAGAGTGTTTGTTTCCCCTGAAGTTCTCACTTCAGTCAGCAAGTTTTGTTTTGTTCCATTTTTGCGGGCTTTTCCTTTTCTTTGTCTTTAAGCCACCACCACTTTGGACTCCTTTTTCCTCTTCTAACTACCTAACAATTACTACTGACACAAGAACCAAGATACTCACCCATAGGATGGCATGGGAGGCTGGTAGTGGGCTTTAGCAGCTGGCCAGTGGCCACCCTGCTCTGCCAAGCCAGCAAGACCTGGGATTACTTCTACTGGTTTGTGCCTCAGGCTTTCATTCGCACCCCTCAGGCATTTGGCCACTGGCTAGTTCTTAGTACCTAAAAGCAGGGATATCCTCACAATGTTTTTAGCTCTGTTTTGAAGTCAAGGAGTTACTTTCAACTGAATGACTCACTTTGGCTACTTCCAGTGAGGTGTCGTAAGAACCACTGTTCCCCTCCAGAGTCTCTGCTCCATGGCCAGCTCAGCAGGCAGACTTTTTTTAAAAAGTGATTATAAATGATGACTGTTCACTTGACAATGAATGAGGAATGACAGGTGGACCCATCGAAGCTCTTTCAGGGGGCTCAGTGGAGGCAACTGTTGAACAGCGCCTTCTTTTCTTGACACCTGTTGACAAAGACTCTGGTCTGGGTTAATTTACTTGGCAGACCCTTTTTTAGTAGATAAGGCAGTAATATCAGGGCTTCCCAGGTGGTTCTGGTGGTAACCCGCCTGCCAGTGCAGGTAGATGTAAGAGACACAGGTTCAGTCCCAGGGTCAGGAAGATCCCTGGGAGGAGGGCATAGCAACCCAGTCCAGTATTCTTGCCTGGAGAATCCCACTGGCAAATGAGCCTAGGAGGCTGTGGTCCATAGGGTTGCAAAGAGTCAGACATGACTGAAGAATCTTAGCACACATACATGCAGTAGTATCAGCCCAGATCAGATGATCATCAAAGCCAAAGGAGCTGAGCCACAGTGGATGAAGGTTTTCTTTGCTCCGTGAATAAAAACTCTGCAAGAAAATGGGGAGAGTGACCTTCTTGTCACTTTGGAGCCATATGTAATATGTGTTTGGTTTTCAGTCTGAGTGATTTTTATGAGACAGATAAAGTTATTGAATGAATGTTCTCCATAGAATATCTTGATGTGTTCCATAGTACCTTTCAGTACAGGATCTGGGGACTGACGTGGGACTCTGCCCCGAGTCAGTGCAGCGTGGCTGACCCGGCAGTGGCCAGTCCTGACCTCAGGCAGAACCACAGGGATGGTGGCTGGAGATTTCCAGAATTAGGTGTATATTCCAGAAACCCTCAGACATTTGCTGACTCTGGGGGCTTGTTCAGCACTTTTCACATGCAGCCTGACAACTCTGGGTGAGGTGGGCAAGCAAGGTGAGGAGCAGCTGTGTGCCATAACCAGGGTCCCTTCCTGGGTGTAGCTGGGGATGGGATATCCACGTTGCGGCTGGGCAGTGGGGAGGGGTGGGCAAGAGGGAGGAGTGAGGTAGGGGGCTGCAGGAAAGAGGGCAGAGTGTTTTCAAGGCCCATCCCCCTTCAAATAGAGCAGTTCTGCATTTATAGATTATAGCTTCCCTCAAGAGTTCAGTTGATGATTTCAGATTTCAATTGAAGATTTCCCTCAAGCTTTCATTTAGGACTAAGACTTTTGAAAACCATGTTTTCTCTGATAACAGGGAAGTCCTCAGACTTAGTAATTAGTTTGCTGAGCATTTATGGGCAGCAGGTGTCCTCAGGAGCTCTGTGTGCTTTCTCATTGAATCTTTGCCCCACAAGGCTTGTATTATTATCCTCATTTAAATATTATGATGGAGAAGGAACTGGCAACCAACTCCAGTACTCTTGCCTGGGAAATCCTGTGGATGGAGAAGCCTGGTAGGCTACAGTCCATGGGTTCGCAAAGAGTAGGACACGACTGAGTGACTTCATTTTCACTTTTCACTTTCACTTTTCACTTTCATGCACTGGAGAAGGAAATAGTAATGCACTCCAGTGTTCTTGCCTGGAGAATCCCAGGGACGGGGGAGCCGAGTGGGCTGCCGTCTGTGGGGTCACATAGAGAAGAAATATTAGGAAGTGGAGGCCCAGACAGGCTGAGTAACTTGTCAAAAGCTGCAGTGATTAGATGGTGGAACCAGGGTTCAAACTCAGGTCCAGAGATGGTCCTGATGCTGGGCTTTGAATCCCTTCCCACTAACCTACAGCCAAGGGATCTGAGCCTGTCTTCCTCATCCACAAATCAGAGGCTGTGGGGTTCTTCCCAGAGTCAGACCTCACACACAGAGCATGGGATAGAGAACTTTAGACACCCACTTACTCAGATGACTGGTAACCAGGAAGAGGATGCACTCAACGGGTGGGTGTGGGACCATCCACGGTGGGGGTCACATCCCTGTGAGTAACCGTAGGGGTGAGGCGCTGACTCCAGCCCCTCCTTGAGCATAGCAGGCTGTGTTTCTTGGTTTCCTCACCTGTGGATTAGGGATCAGACCACCTGCCTTGGGAGCAATGCTGAGGCTGAAAGGAGAAGAGACACTTGCAGAGTGCCTGCTGTTCTGTGAACATTTGAGTCTGTACCCCTGTCTGCTTCAGGTCCATCCACCTGAAAGGTCAATACTGAAGTCCATGCAAAGCCCTTGCTGGGGGGTCTTGATGGACGTTTTTCCTCCCCCTGACTGGTGGACCTCCCTCCTCTTCATTAAGTGAATTGGCTCAGCGGGCAGGATGGCATGTGGAGATAAACATTGGCCCCAACTTTAGAGAAAATACCCGCCAGAGAGAATGGTCAATGGGAGAAAAACAAACCAAAAAAAGATCAGTTAAGAATTCAGGAGCAGATACACCCTCACTTTTGCGGTTTCCCCGCTGGAAAAACTAAACAAACAAAAATGCAGTTGCGCTTTCAAAAGCAAATGCAAGTTGTAACGATTTGCAGGGTGTTCTGTGTGGCTGCCCCTCCTCCCCCACCGCTGCAAAGAGGGAGCGTCTGTTTTCTGTACAAATACCATGGCTCCTGGGGAAGGTTAAGATATTCTAACCAGGCTACAGGAGGTGGGGCAGAAATGTCCATTTTACTACTTTGACTTTCCCTGGAGCACCCCAGGGAGACATCCGTAGAAGTAATTTTCGTATGGAATCTATTAAAGAGGAAAACAGTTCGTTGGGGGGAATGATGAGAATTAAGGGCTGGCGCTCTGCCCAGCTAACCCGGGGCTACTCGCTGAATCTGGCTTCAAGCGGTAAGGTCAGCTGGGTTTTCCCTCCACCCTAGACTGTCTGCACTAATCTCACATTGTGCAAATTCGCCCGGCATTGCCTAAGCTAGTAACACCATGCAGAGCAGAATACAGGATGTCACCGTCTTCTCATGTCTTCTCCCCACATTACTTTCTCCCAGAGAAGTTTGTCCATATTTTCCTTCCTTAGCAGGTGCACGTCCCACACGCTCCCCAGAACCCTGCCCTTCCATGCTTGTCCTCACGGTGGCGCTCCAGTGAGACTCCCGCTGTCCCGGCCCCTCTGCCTGGCGCTGGTCCCCACGGTGGCGCTCCAGTGGGACTCCCGTCGCCCTGCCCCCTTTGCCAGGGGAGAGGGCCCCAGGGACACAGGTTTGCCCCTGCCTCTCCAGGGGCTGTTGCTGACAGTCATAGCTGCAATGTCTGCTGAAGTCATGAATATTAACTTGTCTTTCTTTTCTAGTTTAAGGATTATCAAAATCATAAGTTTTATAGCTTCTTATTCCTTCTGAGACCATATCACCATTATCTCTTGTGAGATTTTTTTTAAAGAGGGGATACTGAGCTGCACCCACAGAGAGGTCCTTAAGGAAAGTCTTGCTTAGTGGTTCTCAGCCTGGCTACACATCAAAAATGACCTACAGAGCTTTGGAAAAATACCCAGAAATGGGTTCCATCATTGATCAATTAAACCCCTGGATAAGGGCCTGGTGTTTGGGTGTGTATATATTTATTTTAGGTCTTGAGGTGATTATAAACTACAGCCAGAGACCAGAACAGCTGGCGTCGGCGGTCAGAAGCTTCCAGTTCCCTCCTCTGGTTCGTTCTAGCCCAGTCTGTAGGCTGGGCCCCTCCGGTGCTGCCTGTTGAGTCACTCTAGGAGCTTCAGGCAAGACAACCCCATGCTTTGGTTATCTTCACTACCACTGCTTTCTTGTGCAGAAGGGGCTTGCATAACTCAATGAAGCTATGAGCCATGCTGTGTAGGGCCAACCCAGACGGATGAGTCATAGCGGAGAGTTCTGACAAAACGTGATCCGCTGGAGGAGGGAATGGCAAACCACCCCAGTGTACTTGCTGTGAGACCCTCATAAACTGGATAAAAGAACAAAAAGATATGACTCCCAAGTCTTAAGCTGTCCAACATGCTAGTGGGGAAGAGCAGAGAACTACTAATAGCCCCAGAAAATGAAGCATCTGTGCCAAAGATGGAAACAACGCTCAGTTGTGGATGTGCCCGGTGATGAAAGTAAAATCCAGTACTGCAAAAAACAATACTGCATAGGCACCTGGAATGTTAGCTCCATGAATCAAGGTAAATTGGACATGGTCAAGCAGGACACGGTAAGAGAAAACATCAAAATCTTAGTAATCAGTGAACTAAAATGGATGGGAATGGGTGAATTTAATTCAGATGAATATTATATGTATAATGTTCATCTGAATTTTATATATATATATATATATACACTACATTATATTATATATCTACTACTGTGGGCAAGAATCCCTTAGAAGTGGGTAGCCCTCATAGTCAACAAGAGTCCAAAATGAAGTACTTGAGTGCAGTCTCAAAAATGACAGCATGATCTTGGTTTGTTTCCAAGGCAAGCCATTCAACATCACAGTAATTCAAGTCTGTGCCCCTACCACCAATGCTGAAGAAGCTGACCAGTTCTATGAAGATCAAGAAGACCTCCTAGAACTAATATCAAAAAAAGATGTCCTTTTTAACTGCTGAGTAATACTCCATTGTGTATATGTACCACAGCTTTCTTATCCATTCATCTGCTGATGGACATCTAGGTTGTTTCCATGTCCTGGCTATTATAAACAGTGCTGTGATGAACATTGGGGTACATGTGTCTCTTTCAATTCTGGTTTCCTCGGTGTGTATGCCCAGAAGTGGGATTGCTGGGTCATAAGGGAGTTCTATTTGCAATTTTTTAAGGAATCTCCACACTGTTCTCCATAGTGGCTGTACTAGTTTGCATTCCCACCAACAGTGTAGGAGGGTTCCCTTTTCTCCACACCCTCTCCAGCATTTATTGCTTGCAGATTTTTGGATCGCAGCCATTCTGACTGGTGTGAAGTGGTACCTCATTGTGGTTTTGATTTTCATTTCTCTAATAATGAGTGATGTTGAGCATCTTTTCATGTGTTTGTTAGCCATCCGTATGTCTTCTTTGGAGAAATGTCTATTTAGTTCTTTGGCCCATTTTTTGATTGGGTCGATTATTTTTCTGGAATTGAGCTGCGTAAGTTGCTTGTATATTTTTGAGATTAGTTGTTTGTCAGTTGCTTCATTTGCTATTATTTTCTCCCATTCAGAAGGCTATCTTTTCACCTTGCTTATATTTTCCTTTGTTGTGCAGAAGCTTTTAATTTTAATTAGATCCCATTTGTTTATTTTTGCTTTTATTTCCAGAATTCTGGGAGGTGGATCATAGAGGATCCTGCTGTGATTTATGTCTGAGAGTGTTTTGCCTATGTTCTCCTCTAGGAGTTTTATAGTTTCTGATCTTACATTTAGATCTTTAATCCATTTTGAGTTTATTTTTGTGTGCGGTGTTAGAAAGTGATCTAGTTTCATTCTTTTACAAGTGGTTGACCAGTTTTCCCAGCACCACTTGTTAAAGAGATTGTCTTTACTCCATTGTATATTCTTGCCTCCTTTGTCAAAGATAAGGTGTCCATATGTGTGTGGATTTATCTCTGGGCTTTCTATTTTGTTCCATTGATCTATATGTCTGTCTTTGTGCCAGTACCATACTGTCTTGATGACTGTGGCTTTGTAGTAGAGCCTGAAGTCAGGCAAGTTGATTCCTCCAGTTCCATTCTTCTTTCTCAAGATTGCTTTGGCTATTCGAGGTTTTTTGTATTTCCATACAAATCTTGAAATTATTTGTTCTAGTTCTGTGAAAAATGTGGCTGGTAGCTTGATAGGGATTGCATTGAATTTGTAAATTGCTTTGGGTAGTATACTCATTTTCACTATATTGATTCTTCCAATCCATGAACATGGTATATTTCTCCATCTATTAGTGTCCTCTTTGATTTCTTTCATCAGTGTTTTATAGTTTTCTATATATAGGTCTTTAGTTTCTTTAGGTAGATATATTCCTAAGTATTTTATTCTTTTCGTTGCAATGGTGAATGGAATTGTTTCCTTAATTTCTTTTTCTACTTTCTCATTATTCATGTATAGGAATGCAAGGGATTTCTGTGTGTTGATTTTATATCCTGCAACTTTACTATATTCATTGATGATCTCTAGTAATTTTCTGGTGGAGTCTTTAGGGTTTTCCATGTAGAGGATCATGTCATCTGCAAACAGTGATAGTTTTACTTCTTCTTTTCCAATTTGGATTCCTTTTATTTCTTTTTCTGCTCTGATTGCTGTGGCCAAAACTTCCAGAACTATGTTGAATAGTAGCGGTGAAAGTGGACACCCTTGTCTTGTTCCTGACTTTAGGGGAAATGCTTTCAATTTTTCACCATTGAGGATAATGTTTGCTGTGGGTTTGTCATAGATAGCTTTTATTATGTTGAGGTATGTTCCTTCTATTCCTGCTTTCTGGAGAGTTTTTATCATAAATGGATGTTGAATTTTGTCAAAGGCCTTCTCTGCATCTATTGAGATAATCATATGGTTTTTATTTTTCAATTTGTTCTGATGAGATGGATGAAACTGGAGCCGATTATACAGAGTGAAGTAAGCCAGAAAGAAAAACACCAATACAGTATACTAACACATATATATGGAATTTAGGAAGATGGCAATGACGACCCTGTATGCAAGACAGGGAAAGAGACACAGATGTGTATAACGGACTTTTGGACTCAGAGGGAGAGGGAGAGGGTGGGATGATTTGGGAGAATGACATTCTAACATGTATACTATCATGTGAATTGAATCGCCAGTCTATGTCTGACGCAGGATGCAGCATGCTTGGGGCTGGTGCATGGGGATGACCCAGAAAGATGTTATGGGGAGGGAGGTGGGAGGGGGGTTCATGTTTGGGAATGCATGTAAGAATTAAAGATTTTAAAATTTAAAAAATAAAAAACTAAAATTAAAAAAAAAAAGATGTCCTATTCATCATAGGGGATTAGAATGCAAAAGTAGGAAGTCAAGAGATACCTGGAGTAACAGGCAAGTTTGGCCTTGGAGAACAAAATTCTCCAAGCAACAAAATGCCCTCCAAACAGGGCAAAGGCCAACTGAATTCTGCCAAGAGAATGCACTGGTCATAGCAAATACCCTTTTCAACAACACAAGAAACAACTTTACACATGGACATCACCAAATGGTCAATAACGAAATCAAATTGAATGCATTCTTTGTAGCCAAAGATGAAGAATCTCTATACAGTCAGCATAAACAAGACCTGGAGCTGATTGTGGCTCAGATCATGAGCACCTTATTGCAAAATTCAGACTTAAATTGAGGAAAGTGGGAAAACCACTAGACCATTCAGGTATGACCTAAATCAAATCACTTATGCTTATACAGTAGAAGTGACAAGTAGATTCAAGGGATTAGATCTAAGATCAAGGCATCCAGTCCAGTCAAGTGAGCCTTAGGAAGCATTACTACCAGTAAAGCTAGTGGAGATGATGCAATTCCAGCTGAGCTATTTCAGATCCTAAAAGATGATGCTTTTAAAGTGTTGCACTCAATATGTCAGCAAATCTGGAAGGCCCAGCAGTGACCACAGGACTGGAAAAGGTTAATCCTCATCCCAATTCCCAAGGGTAGTACTAAAGAATGTGCTAACCATCAGACAATTGCACCCATCTCCCATGCTAGTAAGCTCGTGCTTAAAATTTTGCATGCTAGGGTTCAGCATTACATGAACCAGGAACTTCCAGATGTCCAAGCTGCGTTTAGAAAAGGAAGAGAAACCAGAGATCAAATTGCCAACATTTGCTGGATCAAAGAAAAAGCAAGGGAATTCCAGAAAAACATCTACCTCTGTTTCAGCAACTACGTCAATGCCTCTGACTGTGTGGATCATCATAAACTGTGGAAAGCATTTAAAGAGATGGGAATACAAGACTGTCTTACCTGTCTCCTGAGAAACCTGTGTGAGGGTGAAGAAACAGCAGTTAGAACCCTGCAGGAACAACTGATTGAGTCAAGACTGAGAAAGGAATGTGACAGGACTGTCTGCTGTCACCCTATTTTATTTAACCTCTACACTGAGCACATCATGAGAAATACCAGGCTGGATGAGTTACAGGAGGAGCATGAAAGAGCTGGTTTAAAACTAAATATTAAACTAAGATCATGGCATTTGGCCCCATTACTTCATGGCAAATAGAAGGGGGAAAAGTGGAAGTAGCAACAGATTTCTTGTTGGGCTCTAAAATCACTGTGGATGTTGACTGCAGCCATGAAATCAGAAGACAATTACTTCACGGCGGGAAAGCTATGACAAGTCTAGACAGTGTGTTGAAAAGCAGAGACATTACTCTGCCCACAAGGGTCCATATAGTCAAGGCTATGGTCTTGCCGGTGGTCATGTACGTTTGTGAAAGCTGGATCATAAAGAAGGTGGAGTGCTGAAGAATTGATGTTTTAAAACTGTGATACTGGAGCAGACTCCTTAGAGTCCCTTGGACAGCAAGGAGATCCAACCAGTCAATATTGAGGGTAATCAACCCTGAATACTCATTGGAAGGACTGATGCCGACGTTGAAACTCCAGTATTTTGGGTTTCTGATGCGAAAGGCTGACTCATTGGAAAAGCTCCTGATGCTGGGAAAGAGGGCAGAAGAGGGCCTCAGAGGATGAGATGGCTGGAAGACATCACCAATGCAATGGACATGAACTTCGGCAAACTTCAGGAGATGGTGAGGGACAGGGAGGCCTGGTGTGCTGTAGTCCATGAGGTTGCAGAAAATCAGACACAACTGGGCAACTCAACAACAATCCCATGCTACAAAAGGTTTGTTGCTGCGTGCTCAGTTTGTCTGACTCTGCGACCCCATGGACTGTAGCCCACCAGGCTCCTCTGTCCATGGAATTTTCCAGGCAAGAATTCTGGAGTAGGTCCCAATTTTCTACTCCAGAGGATCTTCCCGACCCAGGTATTGAACCTGTATTTCTTGCACTTCCTGCATTGGCATGCGGATTCTTTATCACTGGGCTGACTTAAATGACCATACTAAGGTTTGAGAACACTTAATAAAATGGAAAACACTTCCAATGGCCAAGCAAGAAGAGACTTTGAGCACAGGAGCATCATTCTTAAAATTATGACAACTGAAAAGCATCACTAACAATATAAAGACTGCCTATATTCGCTGGAAATGCAAGTTTAAGCTGCTTTTCCAATTGTGGTATAATACATATATAATTTACCATTTTAACTATGTTTAAGTGTACAGAGGGGTCAAGTACATTCACACTGTTGTACAGTGTCCACCATTGTGCATCTCCAGAACTTCTTATTCTCACAAGCTGAAACTCTGGACCCATTTGATGACTAGAAAAAAAGAAACCCTAAAAGTTGAGAATTATGGTTTATTTGAAGATATTGCCAAGGATTTTGGCCCAGAGCCTCTCAGACAGCTCTGAGGGACTGTCCCAGAGAGGTTAGAGAGGAGCTAGGATACATTGGCGTTTTTGAAAATGCCTGAAACAAACAAAAAAACCCATAGTCAAACATCAAATATGCAGATAACCTCAGATATGCCGATGACACTACCCTTATGGCAAACAGCCTCTTGATGAAAGTAAAAAAGAAGAGTGAACAAGCTAGCTTAAAACTCAACATTCAAAAAACAAAGACCATGCATCTGGTGCCATCACTTCATGGCAAATAGATGGCGAAACAATGGAAATAGTGACAGACTTTATTTTCTTGGGCTCCAAAATCACTGTCGACGATGATTGCAGCCATAAAACTAAAAGATGTGTGCTCCTTGGAAGAATTGCAATGATGAAACTAGGCAGCATATTAAGAAGCAGAGACATTACTTTACCTGCAAAGGTCCATGTAGTCAAAACTGTGGTTTTTCCAGCACTCATGTATGGATGTGAGAGCAGAACAATAAAAAAGGCTGAGTGCCAAAGAATTGATGCCTTCAAGCTGTGGTGCTGGAGAAGCCTCTTGAGAGTCCTTTGGACTGCAAGGAGGTCAAACCAGCCAATCCTAAAGGAAATCAGTCCTGAATATTCATTGGAAGGACTGATGCTGAAGCTGAAGCTCTAATACTTTGGCCACCTGATGCGAGGTGGACTCACTGGAAAAGATTCTGATGCTGGGAAAGACTGAAGGCAGGAGGAGAAGGGTACAGCAGAGGATGAGATGGTTGGATGGCATCACCAACTCAATGGACATGGGTTTGAGCAAGCTCTGGGAGTTGGTGATGGACAGGGAAGCCTGGTGTGCTGCAGGCCATGGTATTGCAGAGTCAGACACGACTGAATGACTGAACAACAACAAGCATCAAAAGATGACTGCTAGGAATTTCCTGGTGGTCCAGTGGTTAGGACTCCATGCTTCTACTGTAGGAGACATGGGTTCAGTCCCTGGGTAAGGAACAAAGATCCCATATGCCATGCAGCACTACCAAAATAAATAAAAGACCTTAGTTTAAAAAAAAAAAAGATTACTGCTAGTCACAATACAACTTGATGAATTTAATGCTTTTCTATACAGGAAGGTGCAGAAGTCTGTCTCAATGAAATCATTCCTTTGATATGCACCTTAACTGTCTAGGGCCCCTGTTTGAGTCAGTATCCTATTTTTCTCCCTCAGGGTGCATGTCATCAGGGCAGCTGTAGTAGCTGATGGCTTGAAGGCTGAAGCAATTGTTGTTTACTGAAATGGCATGTGACGTTTTTTTGGTCCACACGTTAAATAACTCCTCCCACTCACTCCCCTCCCCAGTCCCTGATAATCACCCCTCTCCTTTCTTATCTCTAGGTTTCTCATATAAGTTGTCTTATACATTGCTTGTCCTTTGTTGAATGAATAGAACCACTTTCTCCTCTACACATATTTGATGTTCAGCTCAGTTCAGTCGCTCAGTCGTGTCCGACTCTTTGTGACACCATGAATCGCAGCACGCCAGGCCTCCCTGTCCATCACCAACTCCCGGAGTTCACTCAGACTCACGCCCATCGTGTCAGCGATGCCATCCAGCCATCTCATCCTCTGTCGTCCCCTTCTCCTCCTGCCCTCAATCCCTCCCAGCGTCAGAGTCTTTTCCAATGAGTCAACTCTTCACATGAGGTGGCCAAAGTACTGGAGTTTCAGCTTTAGCATCATTGCTTCCAAAGAAATCCCAGGGCTGATCTCCTTCAGAATGGACTGGTTGGATCTCCTTGCAGTCCAAGGGACTCTCAAGAGTCTTCTCCAACACCACAATTCAAAAGTATCAATTCTTCAGCGCTCAGCCTTCTTCACAGTCCAACTCTCTCATCCATACATGACTACTGGAAAAACCATAGCCTTGACTAGACAGCCCTTAGTTGGCAAAGTAATGTCTCTGCTTTTGAATATGCTATCTAGGTTGGTCATAAGTTTTCTTCCAAGGAGTAAGCTTCTTTTAATTTCATGGCTGCAGTCACCATCTGCAGTGAGTTTGGAGCCCCCCAAGATAAAGTCTGACGCTGTTTCCACTGTTTCCCCATCTATTTCCCATGAAGTGATGGGACCAGATGCCATGATCTTCATTTTCTGAATGTTGAGCTTTAAGCCAACTTTTTCACTCTCCTCTTTCACTTTCATCAAGAGGCTTTTTAGTTCCTCTTCACTGTCTGCCATAAGGGTGGTGTCATCTGCATGTCTGAGGTTATTGATATTTCTCACAGCAATCTTGATTCCAGCTTGTGCTTCTTCCAGCTCAGTGTTTCATGATGTACTCTGCATATAAGTTAAATAGGCAGGGTGACAATATACAACCTTGACCTACTCCTTTTCCTATTTGGAACCAGTCTGTTGTTCCATGTCCAGTTCTAACTGTTGCTTCCTGACCTGCACACAGATTTCTCAAAAGGCATGGTATTCCCATCTCTTTAAGAATTTTCCAGTTTATTGTGATCCACACAGTCAAAGGCTTTGGCATAGTCAATAAAGCAGAAATAGATGTTTTTCTGGAACTCTCTTGCTTTTTCCATGATCCAGTGGATGTTGGCAATTTGATCTCTGGTTCCTCTGCCTTTTCTAAAACCAGCTTGAACATCAGGAAGTTCATGGTTCACGTATTGCTGAAGCCTGGCTTGAAGAATTTTGAGCATTATTTTACTATTTGATGTTATTTGCCTTACTTTAATATTTGATATTAGTATGCCTTAATTCCTTGCCACCAACTTACTGGAAAATCATTCATGGATATTTTTAGCATTCAGTTCATTAAACCTCCTGAATTTATCTTTTACTCTGAGGATCAAGGTTTCCATCCTTATTCCATATCCTGATTGCCTCCTCAGAAGATTTAGTTTTCTATGACGGTTTACTGTTTTCAGAGTAGAGATTTAAATTAATTGTTTATAGATTAAATAAAGAATACTTCTTAGAAATATAGCATGTTTGATTTTTTTTTTTGCAAAGAACAATGGCTACTAAAAGGCTTTTGAGGAGTTTCTAAAAACTACACAGTAATAATAATAAAAAAAGATTTACCCTGAAGCAATCTTAAATTTCAGTCAGTATTCTGGAGCAGATTAACAGACCTATTTAACAGGCAGGCCATGCTTTTTCATTCCTGTTCTGTGCTAGAAGAAAATCATCCTAAAGTGTAATTGGAAGTAAATGTGGAAATCATAGTTCTGTCTGCCTGTTAAGAAGCAGGAATCTTTATATGGTCATTAAAGAGCACAGCCATGCATGCATTCAGTCTTAGAACCATGAAAATCTGTAGTTGAACATTTGCATGAAACAGTGGCAATTTAGAGATGATAGTAAATAGATAAAGGACACATTCCTGTTAGTCCTTTTTGCTTTCTGAATCTGATTTAAATCCAGTGAAAATGATTCTTGAAACACTATTGTTAACATATTTGCTTTTCAGTTGAATGTTTGAAGATGCCAAGACTAGAAGGAATAAGATTATGAAAGAAAGTACTTAAGTAAGAGTTTTCCATTTTTAATAGAGATGTGATTGACATATAACATTATATTACCATCAGGTGTACAACATAATGATTCAATATTTGTATATATTGCAAAATGACCACAAGAAAAAGTCTAGTTAACATCTATCACCACATATAGTTACAGGTTTTTTTTTTTCTTCTGTGATGAGGACTTTTAAGATTAAGCTGCTACTTTGTTAGCAGTTTTCAAATATATGATACAGTATTAACTATAGTCATCACACTGTACATTACATCCTCAAGACTTATTTTGTAACTGGAATTTTATACCTTTTGACCACCTTTACCCATCAAGCCCACCCTCCACCCTCCACCTCTGAACCAACAATCTGTTCCCATTTCTATGAGTTTGATTTTGGGTTTTATTTTTTATAATTCACAAATATGAGAATCACAGGATCATATGTTTTCTTTCCCAGACTTATTACATTAAGCATGATGTCCTTAAAGTCCATCCATGTTGTTGCAAAAAAAAAGGTTTCCTCCTTTTTAATGGTTGGATGATATTCCATTATATGTATGTACTTATACCACATCTTGTTTTTCCACTCATCTGTCAGCGAACACTTAGGTGTCTTCCATGTCTTCAATGCTGTAAATAGTGCTGCTATGAACATTGGGATGCATGAATCTTTTTGAATTAATGCTTATATTTTCTTGTGATAAATACCAAGAAGTGGAGCTGCTATTTTAAAAATTTTAAGGAACCTTCATAACATTTTCCATACTGGTTGCAGCAGCATTCACATTCCCAGCAGCAGTGCACAATAACTCCCTTTTCTCCACATCCTTATCAATCACTTGTTATTTCTTTTCTTTCTGATAATAGAAATTCTAACAGGTGTAAGATGGTATCTCATTGTGGTTTTGATCTTCATTTCCCTGATGGTGAGTGATCTGAGCGCCTTTTCATGTACCTGTTCTTTATTGTATATCTTCTTTGGAAAAAAAGTCTACTCAGATCCTCTGCATATTTTTAAAATGAGATTGTTTGTTTTTTGCTTTCAGTTATATGATTCTTTATATATTTTGCATATTAACCCTGTATAGGATATATGCTTTGCATTTTCATTTTGCTGATTATTTCTTTTGCTGTGTAGAAGGTTCTTGGTTTGATGTCATCCCACTTGTTTAATTTTTGTTTCTGTTGCCTTGGCTTTTGGTATCAGATGCAAACTATCACTGCCAAGACTGATGTCAGATAGCTTTCCACCTATGTGGAAAGTTTCATTGAGGGGTTTTATGGCTTCAGGCCTCATTTTAAAATCTTTAATCCATTTTGACTTAAGTTTTTGTGTATAAGAGAATGATCCAGTTTCATTCTTTTGCATGTGGCTGTCCATTTTTCCAGCAAAATTAATTTAAGAAACTGTCCTTTTCTCCTTGTATATTCTTGGCTCCTTGTCATAAATTAATTGAATTCATATATATATGAAATTTATATATATTATATATAATGTATACTATATTATATACATATACATATATATATCATATATACATATATACATATACATATATATCATATATATATATAATGTATACTATATTATATATAATATATATACTATATATGTATATGATTCATATATATATATGAATTTATTTGAGGGCTCTCTTTTCTATTTCAACAATTTGTATGTCTGTGCTTATGCCAATATCACACTGTTTTGATTACTATAGCTTTATAATATAGTTTGAAGTCAGGGATTGTAATGCCTCCTGCTTTGTTCTTCTTTCTCAAGATTGTCTTGGCTACTTGGGGTCTTGTGTGGTCTTGTACAAATTTTAGGGTTGTTTTCCTGTTTTTGAGGAAAATGCCTTTAGGATTTTGATAGGGATTGTATTGACTGTAGATTGCTTTGAGTAGAATGGAAATTTAACAGTGTTAGTGCTTCTGATTCACAAGCATGGAATATCTTTCCACTTGCGTTCTCATTTCTTTCATCAGTGTCTCATAGTTTTCAGTATACAGGTATTTAACCTTCTTGGCTAAGTTTCTTTTTTAATTTAAATACAGTGTTGTGTTACAATTTACAGCGTTGTGTTAGTTTCAGGTGTACAGCAGAGTGATTCAGTTATACTTGCATATACATCTATTTTTCAGATTCTTTTCTTTTATAGGTTATTATAAAATATTGAGTATTGCTCCTTATGCTGTACAATTGGTCTTTGTTGGTTATTTTACACATAGCAGTGTGTATGTTAACCCCAAACTCCTAATCTATTCCTCTCCCTCTACCTCCTTGGTTAAATTTCTCCCTAGATACTTTATTCTTTTTGATGCAATTGTAACTGGTATTGTCTTCTTAATTTCTATTTATGATAGTTTGTTGTTAACATATAGAAATGCAACAGATTTATGCGTATTGATTTTGTATCCATTGATTTATTGAATTTGTTTATTCTAACAATTTTTGGTGGTGTCTTTAGGGATTCAATGCATAATATCATATCATCTGCAAATAGTGACTGTTTTACTTCTTCCTTTGCCATTTGCACGACTTTTCTTTCTTTTCCTTGCCTGATTTATCTGACTAGGACTTCTAATACTGTACTGAATAAAAGTGGTATCCTTCTTATTCCTGATCTTAGAGGAAAACTTTCAGCTTTTTACCATTGAGTATGATATTAGCTGTGAGCCTGTCATCAGTTCAGTTCAGTTCAATCGCTCAGTCGTGTCTGACTCTGTGACCCCATGAACCACAGCACGCCAGGCCTCCCTGTCCATCACCAACTTCCAGAGTCCACCCAAACCCATGTCCATTGAGTCGGTGATGACCTCCAACTATCTCATCCTCTGTCGTCCCCTTCTCCTCCTGCCCTCAATCTTTCCCAGCATCAGGGTCTTTTCAAATGAGTCAGCTCTTCCCATCAGGCGGCCAAAGTATTGGAGTTTCAGCTTCAAAACCAGTCCTACCAATGAACACCCAGGACTGATCTCCTTTAGGATGGACTGGTTTGACCTCCTTGCAGTCCAAGGGACTCTCAAGAGTCTTCTCCAACACCACAGTTCAAAAGCATCAATTCTTGAGTGCTCAGCTTTCTTTATAGTCCAATTCTCACATCCATACATGACCACTGGAAAAACCATAGCCTTGACTAGACAGACCTTTGTTGGCAAAGTAATGTCTCTGCTTTTTAATATGCTGTCTGGGTTGGTCATATATACCCTTTATTATGCTGAGGTACATTCTCTCTATGTATACTTTGTTGAGAGTTTTTTTTTTTATCATGAATGGATGTTGAATTTTTGTTTAAAAAGCTTTCCCCTGCATTTATTGAGGTGATCATGATTTTTATCTTTCATTTTATGTTTATATTTTAAAAATATAGTCATTTGAAAGTTGTTTATTCTCTTTAGTTTTCCACTTAAGTATCAAATTAAAATTTTTTAATTATTTATTTTAATTGGAGGCTAATTGTTTTATAATATTGTAGTGATTTTTGCTATACATGGACATGAATCAGCCATGGGTGTACATGTGTTCCCCATCCTGAAACCATCCTCCCACCTCCCTTCCCATCCCGTCCCTCAGGGTCATCCCAGTACACCTGTTCTGAGCACCCTGTCTCATGCATCAACCTTGGACTGGTGATCTGTTTCACATATGGTAATATACATGTTTCAATGCTATTCTCTCAAATCATCCCACCCTCACCTTCTCCCACAGAGTCCAGAAGTCTCTTCTTTACATCTGTGTCTCTTTTGCCGTCTTGCATATAGGTTCATCATTACCATTTTTCTAAATATATGCATTAATATACTGTATTGGTGTTTTTCTTTCTGACTCACCTCATTTTGTATAATAGGCTCCAGTTTCATCCACCTCATTACAACTGATTTAAATGCATTTTTTAATAGCTGAGTAATATTCCTTTGTGTATATGTGCCACAGCTTTCTTATCCATTCATCTGCCGATGGACATCTAGGTTGCTTCCATGTTCTGGCTATTGTAAACAGTGCTGCGATGAACATTGGGGTACACGTGTCTCTTTCAATTCTGGTTTCCTCAGTGTGTACGCCCAGCAGTGGGATTGCTGGGTCATATGGAGAAGGCACTGGCAACCCACTCCAGTACTCTTGCCTGGAAAATATCATGGACAGAGGAACTTGGTAGGCTGCAGTCCGTGGGGTCGCTAAGAGTCGGACATGACTGAGCGACTTCACTTTCACTTTTCACTTTCATGCATTGGAGAAGGAAATGGCAACCCACTCCAGTGTTCTTGTCTGGAGAATCCCAGGGACGTGGGAGCCTGGTGGGCTGCTATCTATGGGGTCACACAGAGTCAGGCAGCAGCAGCAGGAGCAGATGGCAGTTCTATTTCCAGTTTTTTAAGGAATCTCCACACTGTTCTCCATAGCGGCTGTACTAGTTTGCATTCCCACTAACAGTGTAAGACAGTTCCCTTTTCTCTGCACCCTCTCCAGCATTTATTGTTTGTAGACTTTTTGATAGCAGCCATTCTGATCAGTATGAGATGGTACCTCATTGTGGTTTTGATTTGCATTTCTCTGATAATGAGTGATGTTGAGCATCTTTTCATGTGTTTGTTAGCCATCTCTATGTCCTCTTTGGAGAAATGTCTGTTAGTTCTTTGGCCCATTTTTTGATTGGGTCGTTTATTTTTCTGGAATTGAGCTGCAGGAGCTGCTTGTGTATTTTTGAGATTAATTCTTTGTCAGTTGCTTCATTTACTATTATTTTCTCCCATTCCAAAGGCTTTCTTTTCACCTTGCTTATAGTTTCCTTCGTTGTGCAACGGCTTTTAAGTTTAATTAGGTCCCGTTTGTTTATTTTTGCTTTTATTTCCATTACCCTGGTAAGGGGGTCATAGAGGATACTGCTGTGATTTATGTCAGAGAGTGTTTTGCCTATGTTTTCCTCTAGGAGTTTTATAGTTTCATTTCATTTTATTTCATTTTATTTTTGTGTATGGTGTTAGAAAGTGTTCTAGTTTCATTCTTTTACAAGTGGTTGACCAGTTTTCACAGTTCAGTTCATTCGTTCAGTCGTGTCTGTACCACTTGTTAAATAAATTGTCTCTTTTAAAGTTTGTGTTTCCTTGCTAATTTTCTGTTTGGTTGATCTATCCATAGGTGTGAGTGGGGTATTAAAGTATCCCATTATTATTGTTACTGTTAATTTCCCCTTTCATACTTGTTAGCATTTGCCTTACATATTGCAGTGCCCCTATGTTGGGTGCATATATATTTATAATTGTTATATCTTCTTCTTGGATTGATCCTTTGATCATTATGTAGTGGCCTTCTTTGTCTCTTTTCACAGCCTTTATTTCAAGGTCTATTTTATCTGATATGAGTACTGCTACTCCTGCTTTCTTTTGGCCTCCATTTGTATGAAATATCTTTTTCCAGCCCTTCACTTTGAGTCTGTATGTGTTCCTTGGTTTGAAGGGGGTCTCTTGTAGACAATATATATAGGGGTCTTGTTTTTGTACCCATTCAGCCAGTCTTTGTCTTTTGGTTGGGGCATTTAACCCATTTACATTTAAAGTAACTATTGATAAGTATGATCCCGTTGCCATTTACTTTGTTGTTTTGGGTTCAAGTTTATAAACCTTTTCTTTTCTGTGTTTCCTGTCTAGAGAAGATCTGTTAGCATTTGTTGAAGAGCTGGTTTGGTGGTGCTGAATTCTCTCAGCTTTTGCTTGTCTGTAATGTTTAGATTTCTCCTTCACATTTGAATGAGATCCTTGCTGGGTATAGTAATGTGGGTTGTGCATTTTTCTCTTTCATCACTTTAAGTATGTCCTGCCATTCCCTCCTGGCCTGAAGAGTTTCTATTGAAAGATCAGCTGTTACCCTTATGGGGATCCCCTTGTGTGTTATTTGCTTTTCCCTGGCTGCTTTTTATATTTGCTCTTTGTGTTTGATCTTCATTAATTTGATTAATATGTGTCTTGGGGTGTTTCACATTGGGTTTATCCTGTTTGGGACCCTCTGGGTTTCTTGGACTTGGATGGCTATTTCCTTCCCCGTTTTAAGGAGGTTTTCAACTATTATCTCCTCAAGTATTTTCTCATGCTCTTTTTGTCTTCTTCTTCTTCTGGGTCTCCTATGATTTGAAGATTGGGGCATTTGACATTGTCCCAGAGGTCTCTGAGGTTGTCCTCATTTCTTTTAATTCTTCTTTTTTCCCTCGCTGCTTCATTTATTTCCACCATTCTATCTTCCACCTCACTTATCCTATCTTCTGCCTCAGTTATTCTACCGTTGGTTTCCTCCAGAGTATTTTTGATCTCAGTTATTGCATTGTTCATTATTGATGGACTCTTTTATTTCTTCTAGGTCCTTGTTAACCATTTCTTGCATCTTCTCAATCCTTGTCTCTAGTCTATTTATCTGTAACTCCATTTTGTTTTCAAGATTTTGGACCATCTTTACTATCATTATTCTGAATTCCTTTTCAGGTAGATTCCCTATCTCCTCCTCTTTTGTTTGGTTTGGTGGGCATTTATCATATTCTTTTACCTGCTGAATATTTCTCTGCCTTTTCATTTTGTTTAGATTGCTGTGTTTGGGGTGCCCTTTCTGTAGGCTGGAAGTTTGTTGTTCTTCTTTATTGTGGAGCCTGCTCCCTGTGGGTGGGGTTGGACTAGTGGCTTGTCAAGGTTTCCTGGTTAGGGGAGCTTGTGTCTGTGTTCTGGTGGGTGGAGCTGGATCTCTTCTCTCTGGAGAGCAATGAAGTGTCCAGTAGTGAGTTTTGGGGTGTCTGTGGGTTTGGCATGGCTTTGGGCAGCCTATATTTTAATGCTCAGGGTTGTGTTTCTGCTTTGCTGAAGAATTAGCATGGTACGTCTTGCACTGGAACTTATTGGCTCTTTGGTGGAGCTTTGTTTCAGTGTAGGTATGGAGGCTTTTGGATGAGCTCTTTTCTATTAATGTTCCCTGGAGTCAGGAGTTTCTGGGGTTCTCAAGTTTTGGATTTAAGCCTCCTGCCTCTGGTTTTCAATCTCATTCTAACAATAGCCTCAAGACTTCTCCATACATATAGTACAGATGATAAAACATCTAGGTTAATGGTGAAAACATTCTTCACAGCGAGGGACACCCAGAGAGGTTCACAGAGCTACAGGGAGAAGAGAAGAGGGAGGAGGGAGACAGAGATGGCTAGGAGAAGAGGGGGAGTCCGAAGGGGAGAGACCAATTACGTCAGTAATCATACCCCTAAGTGAAAATTGGTATTGAAGATTAAATTATTAAAGGTACAAAATTGATAACAAATACCAAAAAACAAAGATTAAAATCTAGAGGTTAGACTCTCAAAAATACAATATTAAAAACGCAAAACAAAATCAATCACAAAAATTATAAACATACACATGAAATTTGCATTAAAAATAGGGTCTTTTTTTGCAAGGTAATTTAGCGTATTCAAAAGCAGAGACATTACTTTGCCAACAAAGATCAGTCTAGTCAAGGCTATGGTTTTTCCAGTAGTCATGTATGGATGTTAGAGTCAGACTGTGAAGAAAGCTGAGTGCTGAAGAATTGATGCTTTTGAACTGTGGTGTTGGAGAAGACTCTTGAGAGTCCCTTGGACTGCAAGGGGATCCAACCAGTCCATTCTAAAGGAGATCAGTCCTGGGTGTTCTTTGGAAAGACTGATGCTAAAGCTGAAACCCCAATACTTTGGCCACCTCATGTGAAGAGTTGACTCATTGAAAAAGACTGATGCTGGGCGGGATTGGGGGCAGGAGGAGAAGGGGACAACAGAGGATGAGATGGCTGGATGGCATCACTGACTCGATGGACGTGAGTTTGAGTGAACTCTGGGAGTTGGTGATGGACAGGGAGGCCTGGTGTGCTGCAATTCATAGGGTTGCAAAGAGTCGGACACGACTGAGCGACTGAACTGAACTGAACTTGCAAGGGAATAGTAGGTTATAAAAATGAAAATTAAAGGAGTAATAAAGAACTTAAAAAATTAAAAATGGTAATAGTAAGAATATATGTAGGAATTTCTCTCGAGCTGTTGAGGGCAGTATGGGGTTGGTTCAGTTTCCGATAGTTCCTTGTTCTGGCTTGTACTTGTTCCCAAGGTCTATAGGCCCCTCCAATGCTTAGTCAATGTTAACTGCAGGGTTTTAATCTGTTGCATCCATCACTTCCAGAGTGGTTTCCTCTTCTTTATTTATTTTGGCTTCCTCTGTTTGCAAGTCTCCTCAGTGTCTAATTTCTGCCCTGACACAAGGGGACGAAAGTGTTCACTTATTTAGTCTTACTTGTTCACTTGTGCTGTGGGGAGGGAGGAACACTGCAAACAAATGTGTGACATGTGTGGGGAGTGCTTGCAGTGTATGGACCACACTGGGTTTGCCCCAGCTCACAGCACGTGTGCTTTCCCAGCCTACACACTTAGGCTCCAGGTTGCTCTGTAGGGGTACTTTCCGAGGCGGGCCCTACCTTTCGTGCATTTCCCAGGACTAAGCCACTCAGGTTCAAGTTCTCAGGTACTCCACAAAGGCACAGACTCGGTTGGGTGTGCACTTTGTGCCCTTCCCAAGTCCGAGCAGCTCAGGCTACCAGGTGCTTGGCAAGCGCACTCTTCCAGGTGGGCCATGTATCTTAATCACCTCCCCAGTCTCAGCCACTGAGTTTCCCAGGTGTGCCATGAGAGCGCCGTCTCAGCCTGTGACACTCCTCACAGATGTCAACCGTCCAGGATCCCAGGAAGACATGGTTAGGAACTGGGAGCCTGCTCACAGTTTGGTGGAGGATGCTGTCTCTGGGGCTGAGATTGCCCCTTACCTTCTGGCTCTGGCT
The DNA here is from genome assembly GCF_042477335.2 of Ovis canadensis. Classification (NCBI taxonomy): domain Eukaryota; kingdom Metazoa; phylum Chordata; class Mammalia; order Artiodactyla; family Bovidae; genus Ovis; species Ovis canadensis. Next base: position 13,359,104 of record NC_091253.1, read on the forward strand.
GTCACCCACCAGCCTCCCTGCCTCTGGTGTGGGGATGGGCTGGTCTGCCACCAGCTAGCTCTCCTTTGGTATTTGCTTAGTCCTTTGTTCTGTGAGCAGGCCAGGCTGCGCGTTAGTGCCTTTGCCAGGAAAGTGCTTTTATTTTCTTTCTCTCTGGCTATCCCACAACTTGGGTTACTATCTCATGTTAGCGCCCTCAGCTTGCCCTCAGGGCATTCAGGCCTGGTACCTGAATACCTGGTACCTTCTTACCCTAAGGACCAATGATGCAGCCCACGCTTCCCTGTCCAGTCCTTGCTCGCTGGTGGTGGATGCGAGTGTCTGGGCTACTTATCCGCTGGGAGTTGTGGTTAGGCGTGTATTCTGTGGGTTTTTTCCTTTTTCCTCCCAGTTATGTTGCCCTCTGAGACTCTAAAACTCCCCACAGACCCACCAGTGGGAAGGTTTCCTGGTGTCTGGAAACGTCTCTTCCTTCACGACTCCCTCCCCAGGATGGGTCTCCATCCCTAACTCTTTTGTCTCTCTTTTTGTCTTTTATATTTTGTCCTACCTCATTTTGAAGAGAATGGCCTGCCTTTCTGGGTCCCTGGTGTCCTCTGCCAGAGTTCCAAAGTTGTTTTGTGGAAGTTTCTCAGCATTCAAATGATCTTTTGATGAGCTTGTGGGGGGAAAAGTGGTCTCCCAGTCCTATTCCTCCACCATTTTGGGACCGCCCCTCTATCTTTCACTTTATTAATGCGGTGGATCCAGTTGATTTTCAGATGTTGAAACATCCTTGCATCCTTGGAATAAATCCCACTTGATATGGTGTATAAACTTTTTTAATGTATTGTTGAATTCAATTTGCTAATATTTTGTTGAGGATTTTTGCATCTACATTCATCAGGAATATTTATATATAATTTTCTTGCCTTGTGGTATCCTTGTCTGGTTATAGTATCAGGGTAATGTATGTGTGTGTGTGTGTGTGTGTGTGCATGCACACGTGCTCAATCATGTCTCTCTGTGAACCTATGGACTATAGCCCTCCAGGCTCCTCTGTCCATGGAATTTTCCAGGCACGAATACTGGAGCAGGTTGCCATATCTTACTCCAGGGATCTTCCCAACCCAGGGAACCCGAATCTCTTGTATTTCCTGTATTGGCAGGCAGATTCTTTACCACTGCGCCACCTGGGAAGCCCATCAGGGTAATCCTGGCCTCATACCCTCATAAAATAAGTTTGGAAGTGGTCCCTCTTCTATTTTTTGAAAGAGTTTGAGAAGGATTGGTATTAATCCTCAAAGATGTTTGCTCGAAGTCACCAGTGAAATTGGTCCTGGACTTTTGTTTGTTGGGAGGTTTGTTTACTATTCAGTCTTCTACTGGCAACTGGTCTGTTCAGGTTTTCTATTTATTCATAATTCAGTTGTAGTAGATTGTATGTTTTTAGGAATTTACCCATTTCTTCTAGGTTGTCCAATTTGTTGTTGTATATTTATTTGTGGTAGTCTCTTATGATCCTTTGTTTTTCTGTGGTATCACTTACAGTATCTCCTCTTTCATTTCTGATTTTATTTATTGAGTCCTTTCTCTTTTTTTTCCCTTAATGAGTCTAACTGTAAAGGTTTGTCAATTTTTTATCTTTTCAAAAAACCAGATCTTAGTTTGTCTCTTCTGGGGTTTCTTTAAAGTCTCTATTTCATTGATTTTGCTTTGATCTTTGTTATTTCCATTTATCTACTAACGTTTGGCATTATATGTTCTTTTTTAATTCTCTTGAGGTATGAAGTTAGATTGAGATCTTTTTATTTCTTGAGGTAGGCATTTATATCTGTGAACTTTCTTCTTAGAACTTTTTTGCTGCATCTCATAAGTTTTGGTATGTTGTATTTTCATTTGTCTAAGGTATTTATTTATTTCTCAGCAGTTGTTCATTTTTAGCCTTCATGTTCCATGTTACTGTAGCTTCTTCTTCCATGCTTATTCACATCAAAGGATTATAATGGGACTTGGGGTTTGAAAAAAGAAAGGCAGTGACATATTTGGTATTGGTAGAGTAAAGATCTTTGTATAGCCTGTCCTATATAGAAGCAATGAGAATACTGCAACAATTGTCAAGATAAACTTTTTTAGTAATATGGAAATTAACCAAAGGTGTGCATTAATCTGGAAAGTATTTATTCAAGAAAAGTGGCTATTATCTTTGTAAGAACACTGAGTATGGCATTGTTTCAATTTTCCCTGTTCCTACCCATTCTCCCCAGTGCCACGATAGCCTTGAAAAGTCAAGAGCTCCACAGTAAAGGCAAAAATCAATAGTGACTGATCCCACCATTCACTAGGAGGAATAAACAAGAACACATTCAAAGCTCTGCTCTAAGAGAACTGCCATTATTTGACATGCTGCTGCTGCTGCTGCTGCTAAGTCACTTCAGTCACGTCCAACTCTGTATGACCCCGTAGATGGCAGCTCACCAGGCTCCTCCATCCCTGGGATTCTCCAGGCAAGAACATTGGAGTGGGTTGCCATTTCCTTCTCCAATGCATGAAAGTGAAAAGTGAAAGTGAAGTCGCTCAGTAGTGTCCGACTCCTAGCGACCTCATGGACTGCAGCCCACTAGGCTCCTCTGTCCATGGGGTTTTCCAGGCAAGAGCACTGGAGTGGGGTGCCATCGCCTTCTCCTATTATAGTTCTCTAAAAAATTCCTCTCATAAAATTTGTCTTCCTCTGACCTCACTCAGAGCTCACCCACGGCAAATGGGCTTTTCTTCAGGGGCATTTTTTTCAAAATCAAAATAAATTTATATTAAAAAAAATAAAGTAAAATCAAAACAAAAAAAATCAAAAAACAAATGCAAAAATTCCCAATAACAAAACCAAAACCAAAGCAAAATAAACTCAAACAGAAATTAAAATATTGATTGTTAACAATCACAGCTCCCTGGGGCAAGCACTAACCTATGCAAAACATTTAAAATAATATGTTAGAGAATATTTTATTCCATAAGAGCCTTTAAAAATCTCTTCCATAGTACTGGAATTCTAGAAGGCCATGTGTATGCATAAATCTGTATGCATTTCCAGAGCTGTGCATCTGCTTAAGAAAAACATTTCAAGGCCTTGAGTTCTCCTCTCCAGCTGATCAGACCTCTGAGCAAGCAGGAAGCGGTGAAGGGTAAGGTAGAGTTGTAAACTGCTTGGCTAAGTGTTGAACACAGGCCCAATCTGCACACAGAGCCCCTTGGCAGACTAAGAGACTCTATGTCCAATATTTAACTGGCCTCTAAGTTGATTGAGCAGAGATTTCAGTGGCCACATACAGCAAAGAACACAAACTTTATGGAGTTAGTTGAAGAAAGTCACAAACAGTAACATCAACAAAGAGTAACAACAACATATTTTAGAGAGGTGAGGATATCTGATGTCCAGAGTTGTCACATTCTATTGTTTAAGATGTTCAATTTTCAACTAGCAATTACAAGACATGCAAAGAAACAAGCATAGCCAATATGCAAGTTAAAAAAAAACAAAAAACAAAACTATCCTTGACAAAGTCCAGACACTGAACTTACTAGACAGGGACTTTCTCACAGCTGTTTTAAATATATCCAAGGGAAATCATGTCTGAATAACCAAAGGAAAATATGAAAATGCTGCCTCATAAAACATGGGATATAAAGAGGTAAAATAAAGTTAATTAAATTTTAAAAAATGGAAAGGAACCAAGTAGAAATGCTAAGTTGAAAATTTCAAAAACAGCAATGAAAAATTCCTTAGGAAGGTCAAAGAAGATTTGAACAGACCAAAGAATCAGTGTACTCTAAAGATATGTCAATTGATATGATTGAGGAACAGAAAAGATGAACACAGATGAACAGAGGGCCTAGGAGACTTATGGATCAAAAGTAAAACTGTACACATACTGTGAGTCCCAGAAAAAGAGAAGGAAAGGACTACATGGAACATTTGAAGAAAAATGGTCTCCTCAAATTTGTATGAAAAGCATTAATATACATATCTGAGAAGCCTTAATGCACTCCTAGTAGGACAAACTCAAAGAGATCCACACCTAGATACAATAATCATAGTAGGACAAACTCAAAGAGATCCACACCTAGATACAATAATCGAGCAACTGAAAGACAGTGATGAAGAGAATCTTGAGAGTAACAGAAGAGAAGTAACCTATCACATGTAAGTGATCTTCAGTAAGACTAACAGTTGTTTTCTCACAGGAACCATGGAAGCTGGAAGGCAGTAGTTTGACATATTCAAAATATTGGTGTAAAAAAACTGTTAAACAAGAATCTATACCTGCCAAAATTACCCCTCAAAAATGAAAGGGAGATAAAAATATTCCCAACACACAAATACCAAAAAAGAGAAAAAATACTGCTAGCAAATATGTCCTGCAAGAAATACTAAAAAGAAGTCTTTAGGCCAAAATGAAAGGACACTCAGCTGAACTCTAATCCATGTGAACAAGTAAAAGCACCAGTATAAGTTACTCTAACTTTTAACTGTAACTCTTCTTTTCCTTCTCTGACTTAAAATACTGTATAAAATGATAATTAGAAATCTGAGTTGAGAGGCACACAATGTTCATGGATATAATTTGTGTGACAATAACAGTACAAAGAAGGAGGAAAAAGAATGCAGTTGGAGGAGGAAAAAGAATGGAAATATGTAGGAGTAAAATTTTTGTATACTAATGAAATTAAGTTTATATTAATCTGAACTAAATTGTTAGAGGTTAAGATGCTAATTGCAATCCCCAGGCCAATTCCTAAGTTAACATCTCCAAAAACTATTGTAAAAGAATGACAGCAAAATAATACACTGGAAAGTACCAGTTTAATGCAAAAGAAGATGGTAATGGAAAAATTGAGGTATAAAAATACATTAGACATATAGAAGACAAACTGCAAACTTGAAGATATAAATCTTAATTTATCAGTCATAATATTACATGTGAATGGATTAAACAATCCGATCAAAAAACAAGTGGGCAGAATAAATAGAAAAGTATGATATATTTATATCTAAAAATATGATAACTAAATGCTATATACAAGGCAAGCATTTTAGATTCAAAGGTACAAATAGGTTGAAAGCAAAGATATATCTAAATAGGAACCAAAAGAGAGAGAGAGAGAGAGAGAGAGAGAGAGCGCGCGCTGGAGTGGCTACCAGACAAGATAGACTTTAAGAAAGAAGTTGCTACCAGACACAAAAAGGTTGTTTTATAGTGATAAAAGTGTCAAGCTATCAAGAAGATAAAGTAGTTATAAATGTGTACACATCTTAAAATGGAGATCCAAAATACATAAAGCAAAAACAACAGAAATGAAGGGAGAAATAGACTTAAAGGTAATAGTTGTAAACATCAATATCCCACTTTCAGTAATAAAACAACTAGGTAGAAGGTCAATTGGACAGAATGCTTGACAAGCACTATAATCCAGTGAGACCTACGACATCTAGAGAACACTTCACCCAACTGTAGGATTCTTCTCAAATGTGCAATTGGACATTCTCTAGGATAGACCCTAAAATAAGTATTAGTTTAGGCCATAAAATAAGTCTTAATAAATTTAAAATAATTGAAAGTATACAAAGTATTTTCTTGGGCCACACTGGAATGAAATTAGAAATTGATACTAGGAAGGAGTCTATATAATTCACAAGTATGTAGAAATTAAACAGCACACTTGTAAATAACCAAGAAATCACAAGGGAATTTGGAAAGTACTGTGAGATGAATGAAAATGAAAACATACTGAAATCTATGGAGTACAGCCCAAGCAGTGCTTAGAAGAAACTTATAGATGCAAATGCCTCTATTAAAAAGATCTCACATCAACTGCTTAATCATTTACCATAGAAACTATAAACAGAAGTGCAAAGAAAAACCCAAATAAGCAACAGGAAGGAAATAGAATTAGAGAAAAAAATAACATATAGAGACTAGAAAAGCAATTGAGCATATCAACAAAATCAAAAGTTTGTTCTTTAAAAGCATCAACAGAATTGACAAATATTTAGTTAGACTACCCCAGAAAATAGGAGAGAAATGTTGTATTACAAGAATCAGGGATGAAAACAGGGACATGACTACCAACCTTACAGATTTTATTTTTATTATAAGAGAAAACTATGAAAAGTTGTATGTCAACAAATTAGATAACCTCAATGATATGAGCAAATTCACCAAAAGACTATTAAATCTAACTCGAAATAGAAAATCTGAATAAGCCTGTAAGACATAAATTAGCAATAAGAACTTCTCACAGAAAAAAAACCCTCAGTTCTAGATAGCTTTACTGGTAAATTCTACCAAACATTTAAAGAATAGTTAAGAAAAACCCTACACAAACACTTCAAAAAAAACAAAAAACAAAAAAAACAGTGTAGGAACACATTTGAAGTCATTCTATCAGGCCAGTGTTACCCTGATTCAAAAATCACGCAGCACAAAGGAAAAAACTTGTAGACTAATATCCTTTATGAATATGGATGCAAAATCCCTAAACAAAGTACTAGTAGAGTTAATTCAACAACATATAAAAAGAATTGTACACCATGACCAGGTGGAATTTATCCTTGGAGTGTAAGATTAGTTCATGTGCAAAAGCCAATAAATGTAATATACTATGTCAACAGAATAAGGCACAAAAGCCACATAAATCAATAAATGCAGGAAAATCATCTGACAAAGTTCAACATTTTCTCATTATCAAAACACTAGAAGAAGGTCAATAACTGAGGAATGGAAAGGAACTTTCTCAAGTTGATAAATAGTGTTTATTAAAAAAAATTCAACTCAAGAATTGAAAAATGAATGTTTTTCATCTCAGTTCAAGAACAGGACAGGGATGACCCCTCTTGATACCATTCAACTATAAATTACAGGAAAATTAGGTGAGAGAAATTAATAAAAGGCATCCAAGTTAAAAAGGAAGATCTTTTACATAATAAAACAATCTCTTACACAGTAAATCCTCAGAAATACATACATGTGCATGCATACACACATATGCACACACACAACCAATAGTCTAAAATGAATTTATCAGGTTTGCAGGATGTAAGATCAATATATGTGTATCAGTTGTATTTCTGTACAACTGTACAATCTGAAAATGAAATTTAAAGCCAACTTCATTCCCAAAAGTGTCAGAAGTAATAAAATACTTAGTAATAATTTAACAAATGAAGTATTAGATTTGTATACTGGAAACTGTAAAACATCAAGGAGAGAAATTAATGAAAAACTAAATGGAGAGACATGTTACATTCATGGATTTAGAAGACAATGTTATGGGGAAGATTTATTAATATTACCAAAACGGCATTATTCCCAAAGTTCATACAGTCAATGCAGTTCCTCTCAAAATATTGGCTGCCAGTTTTTTGCAGAAACTTACATGGTGATCTTAAAATTTATGTGTGAAAGCAAGGGACTCAAGAACCAAAGCAATCTTAAAAAAGAACAAAGTTGGAAGATTTATACTTCCTGATTTAAAAACACTATGAAAAGTCTTAACCAAAAAAAAAAGTGCCCAGAGTTATAAATATACCAAAGCCACTGAATTTGTATCCTTTAAAAAGGTCACTTTCAGTATATGAATGGTATCTCAATAAAGGGAGCGTAGGGAAGATTTTCTCACATACACAGACACAGACACACACAGACACACACACAGACACACACACACACACACAGAGCACTGTGGAAGGCAGTGTGAGATTTGCTGGGAAGATCTATGATAAGAGTGAGCCACCTCAGATAGAAGAGTTGACAGATGTATCTGTGTTTCTCGGGCAATTTTTCTGAGACTCTTGTGTGTGTTCAGTCTAAGTGAGAACTTAGAATCTTTTCTTCTTACCATTGTTTAAAGCAGGAGAGAGAGACATTTGAAAGTACCTGACACCTACTGGCAACAGCAGAAGGGTACCAAAAGCCCAGTGTTCTAGGACAACTGACCACTGCAACTGTTCAAGGAAAAAAAAAAATTTGTAGTATCTACCTTGTGACCAGACAATACAGAAATTGTTGTCAAAAACAATCTTTCGGGAACTGAAAACAGTTTTATTTTGTAGGAACCCTGCTGAAATTAGATTATGTTTAGTTAGAAAAGAGAGAATGTGCTGGTGAGACAAGTATATGCTGGGGAGACTAAGTCCATACACAATAGAAGGAGCTGATAAACACAACTGATGCTATTAACGATGGCTGAGTGGGGAAGAAGATGTTTGCTGGAATTTGCTTTTTCCTGTCCGGTTTGTCTGCCCTTTCCTTCCTCTCTTCTTTCCTACCTTCTTTGTTTCTTTCCTTTATTGCAAAGACTAGAACCTTCAGGATACTGTTGAATAAAGGCCAAGAACAGACATCTTGCTTCATTCAGCCTTCAGTGGTTTAATTAACACCCAATCTTTCACCACTGGGTATAATGTTGGTGGTAGGTTTTTTTTGTAGATGCCCTTTATCAAGTTGAGGAAGTTCATTTCTATTTTTATTTTGCTGAGAGACTTTTCTAAAATCATGATTAGAGGTTAGAGTTTGTCAAGTGCATTTTTTTCACCTATCGAGATAATCAGATGTCTTTTTTTTTCTTTTTTAGTCTCTTAATTTGATGAGTTATATTGATTGATTCTATGTAAGGTTAAACTAACATTGCAGTTTTGAAATAAGCCTCACTTGGTCATGATTTGCTGTTGTTCAATTGCTAAGTCATGTTGGATTCTGTGATTTCATGGACTGTAGCACTCCAGGCTCCACTGTCCTCCATTATCTCCTAGAAATTGTTCAAATTCATGTCCACTGATTTGGTGATACTATCTAACTATCTCATCCTCTGCCACTCCTTTCTCCTTTGATCTTTGATCTTTCTTTGCATCAGAGTCTTTTCCGGTAATTTGGCTCTTTGTATCAAGTGGTCAAAGTATTGGAGCTTCAGCTTCAGTGACAGTCCTTCTGATGAGTATCTAGGGCTGATTTCCTTTAAGATTAACTGGTTTGATCTCCTTGCAGTCCAGGGGTCTCTCAAGAGTCTTCTCCAGCACCATGATTAGAAAGCATAAAATTCTTTGGCACTCAGCCTTCTTTATGGTCCAACTCTCATATCCATACATGACTACCAGAAAAACCATAGCTTTGGCTACACAGTCCTTCATTGGCAAAGTGAGGTCTCTGCTTTTTAATATGCTGTCTAGGCTTTTCTTTCAAGAAGTGTCTTTTAATTTCATGCCTATAGTCACCATCCACAGTAATTTTGGGGCCCAAGAAAATATGTCACTACTTCTGCTTTGTCCTCTATTTGCCATGAAGTGACGGGACTGTATGCCATGATCTTAGTTTTTTTAATATTAGGCTTCAAGCAAGCTCTTTCACTCTCCTTTTTTACCCTCATCAAAAAGCTTTTTAGTTCCTCTTCACTTTCTGCCATTATAGTGGTATCACCTGCATATCTGAGCCTGTTGATATTTCTCCTGGCAATCTTGATTCCAGCTTGTGAGTCAACCAGTCCAGCATTTCACATGATGTACTCTGAATTTAAGTTAAATAAGCAGGATGACAATATACAGTCATACTCCTTGTCATACCGTCTTGCTCCTTTCCCAATTTTGAACTAGTCTGTTGTTTCATGTCCAGTTCTGTTAAATTTTGACCTGCATACAAGTTTCTCAGGAGACAGGTAAAAAATTTCCGATTTGTTGTGATCCACAAAGTCAAAGGCTTTTGCATAGTCAATGAAGCAGAAGTAGATGTTTTTCCAGAACTCCCCTGCTTTCTCCATGATCCAGCGAATATTGGCAACTTGATCTCTGGTTCCTCTGCCTTTTCTAAATCCAGCTTGTACATCTGGAAATTCTTGGTTCATGTACTGTTGAAGTCTAGCTTGAAAGATTTTGAGCATTTACTGGCATGTGAAATGAGCGCATTTGTATGATAGTTTGAACATTCTTTGGCATTGCCTTTCTTTGGGATTGGAATGTAAACTGACTGTTTATCTTTTAAATTTTTGGATTCAATTTGTTAGAACTTTTAAGAATTTTTCTGTCTGTGTTCATGAGGGTTGCTAGTCTGTAGTTTTCTTATAATGTTTCTGTTTGACTCTGGCATCAGGAATTTGCAAAGTATTGTCACCTTTCCATTCTCTGGGAAACTTATATTACTTCTTACTTAAACATCACCAATGAAGTTGTCTGGGCCTGGAAGGTCTTTTTTACTTTTTTTGTTTTGGCGAGAAGATTTTAACTATAAACTTAACTTCTTTCATTGATTCAGGACTATTCAGATTATTTTCCATGACTGAGCTTGATGGCTTGTGCCTTTCAAGGAATTTGTCCATTTTTATCTAAGCTGTGAAATTTACTTCCATAAAGTTGTTCATAATACCCTCAGTATCATTTTAATGTTTGTAGAATCTGTATTGATACTCCTCTCTCATTCTTGGCATTAATAATTTGTGTCTTATTTTTTCTTGATAAGTAAAAATAGATATTAATCAGTTTTACTGAGTTCCCCCCTCAAAGGACATGGTTCTGATTTCACTGATTTTCTTTGTTGTTTTATACTTGTATTTTAGTAATTTCAGATCATGTTTATTAGTACCTTTTTCCTATTCACTTTGGATTTTACTTCCTCTTCTCTTTCTAGTGCATAAAGACCAGTGGTCAGGTCACTGAGTTGAGACTTTCTTGTCTAATAAAAATCTTTAGTGCCTGGTGTCAGCATCATGGCAGTGTGAGACACTCCCTATCTCTCCCTCAGTCTACAACCAATAAAACATCCATAACTCAACAAGGTTTCCTCTGCCCAACATACCAGGATGCCAAAGAGTCCCATACACCTGTGTATCCAAAGGTAGGTGGATTGGAACACACAGCAGAGGCAGAGCCTACAATCCTGACCCTTTGGCCATTGCAGGTGAGCCTTCATCCCCAGAGAACCAGTAGCAGCAGGGACGTCAGAGCACACGAATCTGGAGTCCTGGTACTGCAGGGCCCTTGGCTGCAGGAAACCAGGCAGGAGTGGCAGCAGAGGCTGCGACCCCACCCCTCCACAGCATCTGCGACTCTAGTCTCCTGCCTGCAGCCGCACCTCCCTAACCACCCGTACATGGCAAAGGCATTCACAGCCCCAACTCCCCCGACCCGCTGCTGTAGAGCCTGCGGCCCAGGCAACCCGGATGCAGTGGGGGCAGCAGCATGTTGCTGGTTTATCAGTGCCCCAAGCTGTGATACAAGGGACAGCAGTGACGAAGGAAACAGCATGAAACCAGCAACCCCAGAGACACCACAGCAGTAAGGGTCTGGGGACAGCTCTGGCAGAGGCAACGGGGGTGCGAAGTGCTGACTCTCAAATACAGAGGAATCCAAGGTGAGAGAGGCCAGAAACTTGGGCTACAGTAGTGTCACCTACTGAAAACCAAAGAAAGGCCTCTCGTTTCTAACCTGTCAGATTGTTAGAATCAAGTTTTGAAAAGCTTTAACTAAATAAGAAAGGTGTTCACTAGTTTAAATGCGCCAACAAATGAACGACTTATCAGGTACCATTAAGAAGCATGGTAACAACCTCACAAAAAGAAAACAACAGATCTTCAGAAACCAAAATTAAAATCATGAAATACTGCAGTCTAATGGATTGAGAATTCGAGATAGTTTTCATGAAGAGATTCAGCAAGCTGCCAGAAACACTCAGAAAGGCAGTTTACTGAGCTAAGGAATAAAGTTAACACACAGAAGAACACTTCACCAGAGAGACTGAAACTAAAAAAAAAGAACTAAATGGAAATTCTGGAGTTGAAGAACTCAATAAAGGAGATGAAGAGCACATTAGAAGGAACTGGAAGTACAGCAGACTGCATGGAAGAGAGAATTAGTGAGCCCGGAGACACGAAAGCAGAAACGATGCAAGGAGAAGAGGAGAGAGAAACAAGATCTGAAAAGAAAAAACTGGAGAGATTCCCTGAGACCTGTCCTACACTTTTAGGAAGGGCAATGTTATGGTGATGGGTATCCCAGAGGGAGAACGGAGCAGAGAGATATTTAAGGGAAAAATAGCTGAGAATGTCCCAAACCTCAGAAGGAACGGGGTATACAAGTCTATGAAGCTAAGAGAACACTTAGTTACTTCAATGCAAAAAGACTGTCTCCGAGACACATTATATTAAAACTGTGCAAAGTCAGTGACAAAAAGAAATTTTAAAGGCAGCCAGGGGAAAAAGGATGGTCACCTACAAAGGAACCCTCAGTAGGCTACCAGCAGATTTCTCAGGAGAAGCCACAAGGCAGACAGAGTGGAACGGCATACTCAAAATATTGAAAGATAGTAAAACTGGCAGCCAATTCTATCCAGCAAAGGAGAAGTAAAGACATTCCTGGAGAAAGAAAAAGCTGAGAGACTTCATGCTAACTAGATATGCCTTATAAGAAATGCTGAAAAGGAGCTTTTTGACTATGGCAATAGACAGAATCAGAAAATTGCAACTTCTGTATCAGGATAGGTTGTTAAACAAATATAGCATAAAGATTAAAGAGGAGAAACTGTAAAATAACTGTAACTATCTCAGTGGAAAGGGACTCATGATATTAAGAGGGATAATTTGGGACATCCGTTCATGGATCACAGCCTTGTCCTGGCGAAGGGGCTTGCATAACTCAATGAAGCTATGAGCCATGCCATGGGGCCACCCAAGATGGACAGGTCATAGCAGAGAGTTCTGGAAAAACATGGTCCACTGGAGGAGGAAATGGAAAATCATTCCATTATTCTTGCCAGGAGAACCCCATGAACAGTATGAAAAGGCAAAAAGATATGACACTGGAAGACGTGTCCCCCAGGTTGACAGGTATCCAGTATGCTACTGGAGAAGAGTGGAGGGCAATTACTAATAGCCCCAGAAAGAATGAAGCTGGTGGACCAAAGCACAAATGATGCTCAGTTGTGGATGTGTCTGGTGGTGAAAGTAAAGTCTGATGCTGTAAAGAACATTATTGCATAAAAACCTGGAATGTTAGATCCATAAATCAAGATAAATTGGACGTGGTCAAGCAGGAGATGGCAAGAGTGAACATCAACATCTTAGGTATCAGTGAACTACAATGGATGAGAATGGGTAAATTAAATTCGGATAACTGCTATATATACTACTGTGGGCAAGAATCCCTTAAAAGAAGTGGAGTAGCCCACATAGTCAACAAGGGTTTGAAATGCAGTACTTGGGTGCTGTCTCAAAACGACAGAATGATCTCATTTCATTTCCAAGGCAAACCATTTAGCAACATAGTAATCCAAGTCTGTGCCCCAACCACTGATACCAAAGAATCTGAAGTTGAACGGTTCTATGAAGACATACAAGACCTTCGAGAACTAACACCAAAAAAAGACGTCCTTTACATCATAGGGTGTTGGGGTGCAAAAGTAGGAAGTCAGGAGATACCTGGAGTAACAGGCAAGTTTGGCCTTGGAGTACAAAATGAAGCAGGGCAAAGGCTAACAAAGTTTTGCCAAGAGAACACACTGGTCATAAGAAACAGCCCCCCTCCAACACCACAAGAGATGACTCCACACATGCACATCACCAAATGGTCAATACCAAATTCAGATTGATTATATTCTTTGCAGCTGAAAATGGAGAAGCTCTATACAGTAAGCAAAAACAAGACCTAGAACTGACTGTGGCTCAGAGCTTAAGCTCCTTATTGCAAAATTCAGACTTAAATTGAAGAGAGTAGGAAAAACCACTAGACCATTCAGGTATGGCCTAAATAAAATCTCTTATTATTATACAGCAGAAGTGAGAAACAGGCAAGTTTTGCCTTGGCATTCTTCATAGAACCGTTCAACTTCAGATTCTTTGGCCTTTGGGATTAGATCTGATAGACTGCCTGAAGAACTATGGATAGAGGTTCATAACATTGTATAGGAGACGGTGACCAAAACCATACCAAAGAAAAAGAAATGCAAGGCAAAGTGGTTTTATGAAGAGCCTTTACAAATAGATGAGGAAAGAACAAAAGAAAAAAGCAAGGGAGAAAGGGAAAGATACACCTAACTGAACGCAAAGTTCCAGAGAATAGCAAGAAGAATTGAAGACCTTCTTCAATGAACAATGCAAAGAACCAGAGCAAAACAATAGAATGGCAAAGACTAGAGATCTTTTTAAGAAAATTGGAGATACCAAGGGAACATTTCATGCAAAGAGGGGCGCAATGAAGGACAGAAACAGCAAGGACCTAACAGAGGCAGAAGAGATTAAGAAGAGGCAGCAAGAAAACACAGAACTGTACAAAAAAAGTCTTAATGACCCAGATAACGACAACGGTGTGGTCACTCACCTAGAGCCAGACATCCTAGAGTGTGAAGTCAAGGGGGCCTTAAGAAGCATTACTACCAGTAAAGCTAGGGTTGGTGATGGAATTCCAGCTCAGCTATTTCAAATCCTAAAAGATGATGCTTTTAAAGTGTTGGACTCAATATGTCAGCAAATTTGGAAAACTCAGCAGTGGCCGCAGGATTGGAAAAGGTCAGTTTCATCCTGATTCCAAAGAAGGGCAATGCCAATGAATGTTCAAACTACCGTACAATTGCACTCATTTTGCATGATTATAAGTTTATACTCAAATTCCTTCAAGCCAGGTTTCAGCAGTACTTAAGTCGAGAACTTCCAGATGTACCAGCTGGATTTAGAAAGGCAGAGGAGCCAGAGATCAAATTGCCAATAACAATTGGATCAGAGAAAGCAAGGGAATTCCAGAAAAACATCTACTTCTGCTTCATTGACTATGTTAAAGCCTTTCACTGTGTGGACCACAACAAACTGTTAAAATTCTTAAGGAGGTGGGAATACCACAGCTCATTAGCTGCTTCCTGAGAAACCTGTACACAAGTCAAGAAGCAACAGTTAGAACCTTATGTGGAACAACTGACTGGTTCTGAATAGGGAAAGGAATATGACAAGGCTGTATACTGTCACCCTGTTTATTTAACTTGTATGCAGAGTACATCATATGAAATGCCAGGATGAATCACAAGCTGGAATCAAGATTGCCAGGAATATCAAGAACCTTAGATATGCAGATGACTCCACTCTAATGGCATAAAGTGAAGAGTAACTAAAGAGCCTCTTGATGAAAGTGAAGAGGAGAGTGAAAGAGTTCCCTTGAAACTCAACATTCAAAAAACTAAGATCATGGCATTTGTTCCCACCACTTCATGGTAATTAAAGGGGAAAAGGTGGAAACAGTGACAGAGTTTCTTTTCGGGGGCTCCAAAATCACTGTGGAAGGTGACTGCAGCCTTGAAATTTAAAAAGATGCTCCTTGCAAGCAAAGTTATGACCAACCTAGACAGCATATTAAAAAGCAGAGACATCACTTTGCTGACAAAGGTCTCTATAGTCAAAGCTATGGTTTTCCTAGTAGTCATGTACGGATGTGACAGTTGAACCATCAAGAAGGCTGAGCACCAAATAATTGATACTTTCAAACTATGATGGACAAGACTCTTGAGAGTCCCTTGGAAAGCAAGGAGATCAAACCAGTCAATCCTAATGGAAATCAACCCTAAATATTCATTGGAAGGACTGCTGTTAATGCTGAAGTTCTAATACTTTGGCCACCTGATGTGAAGTGCCAACTCACTGGAAAAGATCCTGATATTGGGAAAGACTGAAGGCCAAAGAAGGGGGCAAGTAGAAGATGAGATGGTTAAATAACATCACGGATTCAATGGACATGAATTTGAGCAAACCCTGGGAGATAGGGAAGGACAGGGAAGTCTGGTATGCTGCAGTCCCTGGGGTTGCAAAGAGTCAGACATGACTTAGCAAGTGGACACACACACAGTTTAAGACAACAAAAACATATAAGAGGAAGAGAAAAAGGACAGAACGGTACAGGCGAATGAAGGCAGGACGCAAACAGAGAAAAAGCATGGAATGGTACAGGCAAATGAAGACAGGACACAGATAGAGGAAAAGGATGGAATGGTACAGGCAAATGAAGACAGGACGCAGATAGAGGAAAAGGATGGAACAGTACAGGCAAATGAAGACAGGACGCAGATAGAGAAAAAGGATGGAACGGCACAGGCAAATGAAGACAGGACGCAGATAGAGAAAAAGGATGGAATGGTATGGTAGAGGCAAATGAAGACAGGATGCAGATAGAGAAAAAGGATGGACTAGTATAGGCAAATGAAGACAGGACGCAGATAGACAAAAAGGATGGAATGGTACAGGCAAATGAAGACAGGACGCAGATAGAGAAAAAGGATGGAATGGTATGGTACAGGCAAATGAAGACAGGACGCAGATAGAGAAAAAGAATGGAATGGTACAGGCAAATGAAGATAGGACGCAGATAGAGGAAAAGGATGGAACAATACAGGCAAATGAAGACAGGACGCAGATAGACAAAAAGGATGGAACGGTATAGGCAAATGAAGACAGGACGCAGATAGACAAAAAGGATGGAACGGTACAGGCAAATGAAGACAGGACGCAGATAGAGAAAGAGAATGGAACGGTACAGGCAAATGAAGACAGGACACAAATAGAAGAAAAGGGACTACTTTACATTTGAGACATTTCATACAATTTTCATTGTAACCACAAAACATAAATGTAGAGCAGAAACAAACACAAAAAAGGAGGAACTCAGAAAAACATCCTAGATAACCACCGAACTAAAATGGCAGACAAATATAAAGAGAAAGCAACATGGAGATATAGAGCAATTAGAAACAAAAGATTAAAATGGCAGTACTAAGTCCTCATTTATTAATTACCCTATATGTAAATGAAGTGAATTCACCAGTCAAAAGACACAGTGGTTGGATGGATTAAAAATAAGACCCAAGTATATACTGCCTCCAAAAGACTCACCTCAGCTCTAAAGACAAACACAGGCTCAAAGTGAAGGAATGAAAGATAATACTCAAAGCAAAATCAGTCAAAAGAAACCAGGTGTAGCCATACTCCCATCAGCTAAACTAGTCTTCAAGCCAAAAGTGGCAAGAAGAGACAAAGATGGACAGTGTATAATGATAAAAGAAACAATTCATCAAGAAAACATAATGGGTGTGTGTGTGTATCCTAACATAAAAGCACCAGAAAATATAATTAACAAACCTAAAAATTTAACAGTAGGAGGCTTTAACTCTCCACTTACATCAGTGGGTAGATCATCCAGACAAAAAGTCAACAAGGAAAGAGCAGCCTTAAGTGAACTATTAGACCAGATGAACTTTATAAACTTATACACACTATTCCGTCCAAATGTAGCAGAATGCACATTCTTCTTGAGTGCACATGGAACATTCTCAAGGAGAGATCATATGTTGGGACATGAAACAAGTCTCAATTAAGAATACTGAAATCATAACAAGCATCTTTTCTGATCAGAAGGGTATGAAACTAGACGTCAACTATAAGCAGAAAGGTGGAAAAATGACAAATATGTGGAGATTTCAGAACATGCTACTGAATGACTCTTGGGTCAATGAGGAAAGCAAGGGAGAAATTTTAAAATACCTGAAGACAAATGAAGACGAAAGTACCAAAGTCTATGGGACGCAGTAAGATAGTACCAGGAGGGAATTTTATAGCAATATAAACCTGGCTCAAGAAACAAGAAAAATTCAAACAATTTACCTTATACCTAAGTGAACAAGAAAAAGAACAGATAAAGTCCAGAGTGAGCAGAAATAAGGAGACAGTGAAGATCATAGCGTAAATAAATGAAATACAGACTTTAAAGACAATAGACGAGATCAAGGAAACTAAGAGCTGATTCTTTGAAAATGTAAAAAAAAAAAAGCAAACCTTCAGCTAGACTCACTAAGAAAAAAGAGAAAAGGCTCAGATAAATAAACTCAAGAATGAAAGAGAAGAAACTGCAAAGACCACAACAGAAATATAAAGTATTATAAGCAAATACTATGAATAGCTGTATGTCAACACATTGGATAACCTAGGAGAGACGGATGAATTCTTGGAACCATATAACCTTCCAAGACTGGATCATGAAGAAGCAGAAACTATGAGTCGGCCAATCACTAGGAAGGAGACTGAACCAGTCATTAAGAAAACAGAACTCCAGAACCAAATGGCTTCACGGGAGAATTCTACCAAAAATTCAAAGAAGATTTAATACCTGTGCTTCTCAAATTTTTCCCAAGAAACTTGAAGAGGAAGGAATGCTGCATAGCTTAATATTAATAATAATGAAGTCAACATTATCCTGTTCCCAAAACCAAAAAGAGAAACAAACAAAAATGAAAATTATAGACCAGTATCTTATTAGCATAGATGCAAAAAATCTCAACAAAATATTAGCAAACTAACTATATCAAAAGGATCATAAATCATGATCAAGTGGGATTTATTCCAAGGATACAAGAATGGTTCAGAATCTGCAAATCAATCAGCATGATACACCACCTTAACAAAATGAAAGATATATATATATATATATATATATAATCAAAAGATGCAAAAAAAGCATTTGACAAAATTCAACACCCATAGAAAAACTCTCAATGAAATGGGTATAGAAGGAACATAAGTAACATAATATAGTATTAGAAGTCCTAGCCAGAGCTGTCAAGAAAAAGATATAGAAAAAGTAAAACGGTCACTACTTACAGATGATATGATAGCTATATATACAAAACCCTAAAGTCTCCATAAAAAAAAAAAACTATTAGAAGTAATAAATGAATAAAGTTTCAGGGTACAAAATTAGTATACAGAAATCGGTTGTGTTTCTATACACTAACAATGAATTATCAGAAGGAGAAATTAAGAAATGCCATTTATAATTTTAAAGAATACCTTGGAATAAATTTAACCAAGAAGGTAAAAGACCTGCATACTGAAAGCTATAAGACACTGATGAAAGAAACTGAAGAAGATGCAAAGAAGTGGAGTTAATGTATGCTTATGGGTTGGAAAAATTAACATTGTTAAAATCATCTGGAACAATCTACAGATTCAATGCAATCCCTATCAAAATCTCAATGACATTTTCCACAGAAAATGGATAGAACAAAAAATTCTAAAATTTATATGGATCCACAAGAGACCACCAAATAGCCAAAATAAATATATAAATAATGACAAAGAATGAAGCTGGAGGTATCATGCTCCCTGATTTCAAATTATACTATAAATCTACAGTAATCAAAATAACACAGTATTGGCAGAAAAATAGACACATAGATAAATGGAATGGAACTGAGGCCCCAGGAATAAATCCACATGTATATGGACAATCAACACATAACAAAGAAACAAGGAACAGAAAATGGAGAAAGGGCAGTTTCTTTAATAAATGATTTTGGGAAAACTAAACAGTGACATGCAAAAGAGTGAAACTTGACCATTATCTTACACCATATACAAAATTAACCTGGAATGGATTAAAGACATGAATGTAGGTCTGAAACTACAAGGCTCTTAGGTGAAACCTTAGCAGTACATTTTCTATATAGATCTTGGCAATATCTTACTGGATGTGTTTCCTCTGGTAAGGAAAACAAAGGCAAAAATAAACAACTGGGACTACATCCAACTAGAAAGCTTCTGCACAGCAAAAGAAGTCATCAACAAAATGAAAAGACAACCTACCAAATGGGAGATGAGATCTGTAAATCATATATCTGATAAGGCACTAATATCCAAAATATGTGAAGAACTCATACAGCTCAAGAACAACAACAACAAAATCCTGTTTAAAAATTGGGCAGAAGATCTGAATACTTTTCCAAAGTAGACACACAGGTGACCACAGGTACACAAAAAGACGTTAAACATCACTAATTATTAGGGAAATGCAAATCAAAAGCACAATGAGATACCATCTCACGCCCGTTAGAATGGCTATCACCAAAAGGGCAAGAAAAACAAGTGTTGGAAAGGATATGGAGAAAAGGGTGCACACCCACACTATTGGTGGGAATGTAAATTGGCACAGCTACCAAAGCAACTATGGTATGCAAAATAGAATGGAAATTTCTAAAAAAAAAATTAAGAATAATTAACTTCTACCTATTCTACTTCTGGATATTTATCCAAGGAACACAAAAACACCAAAGAAACATACACAACCCTGTGTTCACGGCAGTATTATTTACAATAGCCAAGATATAGAAATAGCCCAAGTGCCCCTCAGTGAATGAATGGATAAAGAAGACGTGGTAAACACACACAATAGACTCCGCTATTTAAAAACTTTTTAAAAAGGTGAAATCCTGCCATTTGTGACAACATGGGATGGACTTTGAGGGTTATTAAGTGAAATAAGTCAGGTAAAGACATTTAATATGGTATGATTTCACTCATGTGTGTGGAATCTAAAAATACACAAATGAACCAAATGAAAGAAACACACAGATATAGAGAACAGAGTAGTGGTTCCAGAGAGGAAGGTAGACAGAAGGCCAAATGGGTAAAGAGGGTCAGCTTTTTGTAATGGTTACACTGTAGTGTATACAGAAGTTGAAATATAATGTTGTACACATGAAACACGTTTTTAGTGATTCCATTATATACATATATATTTTCATTCTACATTCTCTTCCAGATGTTATTATAAAATATTGAGTACAGTTCCCTGCACCATACAGTAGATCCTTGTTAGTTATGTATTATATATATAGGAGTGAAGAAAGTGAAAGTGAAGTCGCTCAGTCGTGTCTGACTCTTCGAGACCCCATGGACTATATTCTACCAGGCTCCTCTGTCCATGGAATTTTCCAGGCAAGAGTACTGGAGTGGGTTGTCATTTCCTTCTCCAGAGGATCTTCCCGATGCAGGGATTGAACCTGGGTCTCCTGCACTGCAGGCAGACGCTTTACCCTCTGAGCCACCAGGGAAGAGTACATATACATTAATCCCAAACTCCTAATTTATCTTCCCTCTTTCCCCTTTGGTAACCATAAGTTGGTTTTCTATGCCCATGAGTCAGATTCTCATTTTGTAAATAAGTTCATTTATATCATATTTTGATTCCACATAGAGGTGATATCATGCTATTTGTCTGCTCTGTCTGGCTTGACTGACTTAGTCTGATAATCTCTAGGTCCATCCATGTGCAGAAAAAGTCATTATCTCCTCCTCTTTATGACTAATACGCCATTGTATATATGTACCACGTCTTCTTTATCCATTCCTCTGTTGATGGACATCGAGGTTGCTTCCATGCCTTGGCTATTATAAATAGTGCTGCTCTGAACACTGGGGTCACAGAATCGGATGCAACTGAGCAACTAAGCAAGAACAGCAACAATGGGGTCGGGGGGAGGCATATATATTCTCAAATTATAGTTTTCTCCAGGTATATGCTCACGAGTGGGATTGCTGGATCTTATGGTAATATAACATCATAAACCAATGTTACCTCAATACAAAGATTTTACAAATGTTTAGTGCTTTAAAAAAACTACTTATTTGGCTGTTCGAGTCGTGGCTGCAGCATGCAGAATCTTCATCTTGGCTTGTGAAACCTTTGTTGCATCATGCAGGGTCTTTTGTCGAGGTGCACGATTCTTTAGTTGTAGTGCACGGGCTTAGGTGCTTCTTAGCATGTGGGATCTTAGTTCCCCTACCAAGGACTGAACCTGCTGCATCCTCTACATCGCAAGGCAGATTCTTAGCCACTAGACCACTAGGGGAGTCTCTAGTGCTTTTAAAACAATTTTTTATCTACATACTGCTTTAGATGCATCTCACAAATTTTGATGTTTTTGTTTTCAGTTTACTTTTCATTCTTTTTTCTTTTGATTTGTACTTAGAATTATGTGGTTTAGTTTCCAGATATTTAGATTTTCCAGATATCTGTATATATTGATTTCTATTTGATTTCACTGTGGCTAGGGAAATATTTGGGGCAATTTGCATTCTTTTAAATTAAGACTTGACTTATGGCCCAGACTAAGTACGCCAAGGCTGTATATTGTCACCCTGCTTAACTTATATGCAGGGTACATCATGAGAAATGCTGGACTGGAAGAAACACAAGCTGAAACCAAGATTGCTGGGAGAAATATTAATAACCTCAGATATGCAGATGACACCACCCTTATGGCAGAAAGTGAAGAGGAACTCAAAAGCCTCTTGATGAAAGTGAAAGTGGAGAGTGAAAAAGTTGGCTTAAAGCTCAACATTCAGAAAACGAAGATAATGGCATCCGGTCCCATTACTTCATGGGAAATAGATGGGGAAACAGTGGAAACAGTGTCAGACTTTATTTTTGGGGCTCCAAAATCACTGCAGATGGTGACTGCAGCCATGAAATTAAAAGACACTTACTCCTTGCAAGAAAAGTTATGACCAACCTAAATGGCATATTCAAAAGCAGAGACATTACTTTGCTGACTAAGGTCCGTCTAGTCAAGGCTATGGTTTTTCCTGTGATCATGTATGAATGTGAGAGTTGGACTGTGATGAAGGCTGAGCGCCGAAGAATTGATGCTTTTCAACTGTGGTGTTGGAGAAGACTCTTGAGAGTCCCCTTGGACTGCAAGGAGATCCAACCAGTCCATTCTGGAGGAGATCAGCCCTGGGATTTCTTTGGAAGGAATGATGCTAAAGCTGAAACTCCAGTACTTTGGACACCTCATGCGAAGAGTTGACTCATTGGAAAAGACTTTGATGCTGGGAGGGATTGGGGGCAGGAGAAGGGGACGACAGAGGATGAGATGGCTGGGTGGTATCACTGACTCGATGGACGCTGAGTCTGGGTGAACCCCAGGAGTTGATGATGGACAGGGAGGCCTGGCGTGCTGCGATTCATGGGGTCGCAAAGAGTCGGACACGGCTGAGCGACTGAACTGAAGGCCTATTTTAATAATATCCCATGTGCACTTGAAAACAAAGTGTATTCTGCTATGTTGGGTGGGTGGCTCAGCTGGTAAAGAATCCGCCTGCAATGAAGGAGACCTTGGTTTGATTCCTGGGTGGGGAAGTCCCCCTGAAGAAGGGATAGGCTGCCCACTCCAGTATTCTTGAGCTTCCCTGGTGGCTCAGCTGGCAAAAAATCCACCTGAAACGCGGGAGACCTGGGTTTGATCCCTGGGTTGGGAAGATCCCCTGGGGTCACAAAGAGTCAGACACGACTAAGCAGAATTTACTAACTGACAAATTTAAGGTCAAGTTGGTTGACAGTGTTAAGTCTTAAATATTCTTTCCTTTTTCAAATTTAGAAACATTTCAGTTGCTATTTCTTCAAATCTCTTTTCTTCTATCCCCTGCTCCCACCTTTCATTCTGTTTCCATGACTTGTGTGTGTGTGTGTGTGTGTGCACGCGCATTGGTGTTTTTCCTTTTGTTTCCTTTGGGAGGTTTCTATTATTATTTATCTTTTATTCTGCAGTGTCTTATGTTAATCTCACCTAGTGTATTTTTCATCACAGACATTGTATTTCATCAGAGTGAGCTCACTTTGTTCTATTTGGCATGTTTAACCTTTCCCCTACCTTTTTGAACATCTTACCTGTCTTTATGTTTTAGTATCCTTGTTCTATACTTCTATCATCTGTGCCATTTCTGCTGACTGAGTATGGGATTATGATTTCCTGCTTCTTTGCTCATCTGGTCATTTTTGTATCTGAGGCATTTAAAAGTTGGTTGCTAGGTACTAGAAAAAAATATGTTATTTATAATAGATTGTATTTATATATACTTTTACATACATACACACACGTATGTAAAATAAATGTATATATAAATATTTTACAGACATCTATACACACACACGGGCTTCCCTGGTGGCTCAGGCAATAAAGCATCTGCCTGCAATGCCTGAGACTTGGGTTCAATCCCTGGGTCAGGAAGATCCCCTGGGTCAAGAAATGACACCTCACTCCAGTATTCTCACCTGGAAAATTCGATGGACGGAGAAGTCTGGTAGGATACAGTCCACATGATGGCAAAGAGTCAGACATGACCGAGCAACTTCACACACAAAAAAACAAAAGATACACCCATATGTAACTATACACACATGGATGTGTATATAATTATGTGTTTGTAGGTTATATAAGTAATTCACTATTAGCTTATTCTCTGGGATACAATTAAGTTACTTAGAAACTGTCTCTTTTCCAGGCTTACCTTGAGGTATGTACACAAAACCAGCCCAGGCTTCCTTTTAGCACTTGTTTGGCCTCACGGTGGACCAGCAGCTGTGCAAGCACTCTCCTGGGTGCCCCGCTGTCGCCCGCTGCACCCTGGCTGTGGGGCATGTGGCCAGGCCAGCCCCGGAGGCTTCCAGGGACTGACCCGCCTCTTTCCAGTGGTTGCTGTCCTGGCCTCAGGGCATCTCAGTAGCATCTGCTGAGCAGACCCAGTGGGATTGGCAGCAAGCACTCTGCAGACAGCCACACTCCTGCTCCCCAGGGTGATGCCCCATGACTTCCAAGTGTCTTGTCCTCCCCGAATTCTCAGCTCTATTCCTCACTTCAGAGGCAGCAGAGCTGTGTGCATTCCCCTCCCCGGCTTGTAGCCTTGAAACACGCTTCAAGCAGGAATCTGGGGCTCACAATTGTCTCTCTTCTTGGAGATCTGTCCTGTGCACCTCTTTTCCAATGTCTGGAAACTACTTTTTCAAACATTTTGTCTGGTTTTTATGGCAACAGAGAAAACCCAGCCCTCGTGGCTTTAGCTGTATGTCTGTAGGTGGTGAACACACGCTGGGCCAGCCAGTGCTTCTGACTGGGAGGGCTAGACCCCCTGCCCTATTCCATCTGTGGAAACCAGAAGATCCTGCTCTGTGAAAGGGTACAACCAGCCTTCATTTGCACTTCATTTTTTACCCAACTGACCAGAATAGAGAGTTCTACTCCCATGATTTTTGTAAGGCTCCCAGAGCCTCAGAAGCTTCTGAAAAACATTTTTAAAGCTAACTTATTTCAATTTCACTGACAAAAAGGAAGGGTACATACTTGAGGCATAAACACTTGGAAATGAAGAAAACTGTTGGAAGCAATGTTTAGGATGCTTGCTCTACTTTCAGAGGGTGGGTCCTCACTCTGACGTTCACAGCAGGTTGAGACAATGCCCAGGGCTTGGCCTGATCACCGAGTTGTTCCTGGTGCTGCTGTGATCACTTCCTTTGGAGAGCCCACCAAGCAAGGCCTGGCAAAGGGGGGAGGGGCCTGAACTGCCCCCCAACCCACATCCCACACTCCAGTGGGGTCAGGACAGGGCCTTGCAGCAAAGCAGTGTGTAGTTTTCCTCTGGCCGACCTCTGCCTGAGTGGTGGACTCTGCCTCATAACTGCTGTTAAGAGCCTGCAGGATATTCCCAAGCTAAGGAAATCGAGAAAACACTGAATCCTCCAGTGGTCACGATGATGAATGTGTTAGTAAGCGAAAATGAAGGGGAACAGATCAAAGTGGCATCATATAATGACTTCAGTACAATTGGGATCCTGTTTTTTTTTTTGTTTTTTTTTTTTAATGAGAATGAGGAAATAAAATCAGTACCTTGAAGCCATGTGAGAAATACACCAGGAGCTTCAGCCTGCTTGGGAAGAGCAGATGCTGAATTAGGAAAAGAGGATGAAGCTTATTGAAAAGACATTTAGAAAACCAGAAACCTTTTAACTCTTACTCTTGAGTTGACCGAGTAGAAATCACTCTATTGTGTTAATTTGAACCTTTGGCTTTTGGGGGACCCATGGCTGTTGGAGTTACATCTAAGGAAGGCTTCAGACTTGTTAGCAAAGTGGGGTGAAACGCAGGTGGCCTATGCCATCTCCTCTCATCATATTAATAATATTTAAAATGGAATTTACATTTACCTGCTCTAGGGTCCTTTGAACGGACTGTGAAGTTAGTGGGGTCTTTCTGTTCCCTAATTTCACATCAGACATGAGGGGAGAGGGTGTCACGCCTCTCGTGGATGAGGAAATGGGCGAGTTTCAGAATCAAGAAAGGCTGAGTGGCTGGGCCAGTTCTCAGCCACAAGGACCCACAGGAAATGGAGGCTGCTGACTGCATTCTCCCAGGACACGCTGTCCCTGCGGGACTGGTGGATACACTGGGCCGGTCCTGGGATGACTATAGTTTGCAATCAACTCCTTGTTCTGCCCCACTCAGGCCCTCTGTACCCGCCTGAGTCTGTAGGTGGCACAGTGGTGTCTCCCCAAAAGGCAGCGGGGCTAGAAGCACGGGTCGGGCCAGGCCGGCACCTGCAGAGGTTGAGAGGATGCTGCTGGGTGTTCTCACAGCTCCCCCACAGCTGACTGCAGTCATCCCATACTTGGCTAACTATCCTTTTGCAAAAGGCAGCATAAATGAATTCAGTTCGTGTAAGGAAGGGCAAAAACTTGCTAAGAAAACGTTCCTGGGGATTGGTCCTCCGAACTGTAGAAGGTGCCTGGCTTTACAGACAGCTTAGGAATGAGGAGCAGAGGTCGGGCGTCAGACATCTAACAATCATGATGTCTGTGACAGCTGCTTGCAGACATGCCTTGTGGCACACTTAATGGCTGAGCTTTTAATACTGAGTTTGTTAAACTACAGATTAGATAGTAATGACTTTTCATTAAAGCCAAACCACTTAAGGAAACTGACACCACTTTGTTTCCCTGAAAAATGAAATACAGAAACCACATTTATCAATGGCCTGATATCTCCTGAACTGACTTACAGCCCTGACCCCCTTCAGATGGAAATGACTAATATAGAGCATTTATTTCCCAGCTAACTGACTTGATTATGTTGCTCAGTCTTCTGACCGCAAGGGCCATCAGAGCAGTGCTGGCTTTGGTAGGGACATAGGGAGGTATCAGAGGTCACACAGGATAGGGACCCCCCCAGGGACAGGCAGTCTGTGTGGTTTTCAGCTGCGTTCAGGCCTCAGTCATTCCCACAGGGTAAAAGCGGAGGTATGCCAACCTCTATGAACTGTACCCTCTATCTTATCAACAGACCAGACTTCATACTTTATAGCTGGCCCTCCCCAACCCCGGCACAGACCCTGATAGGGGCAGGAGACTCTGGCGCAATGGCAGGCTGTCCTTCTGAGACTGTCACACAGGTAATGCTCTGGTTCAACTCTGTGAACCAAGACCTGGCTCAAAACAGGTACTGAAAACACAAGCTCTGACGTGACCAGAATCTTATATATATAATATATATATATTTTTTAAGTACACCAAGATCTTAAACTTTTTTTTTAACTTTTCTTACAAAGGATTTGCTGTAAGCCTTCAGGTCATCTTGTCCAACCCCAAAGCTGTATTCAAGCGCCGTGGGTCCCAGCCCGGGATGCAGGAATCTGACTTTTTGAGGCAGATCACGACCGTTGAAGAACTGGAACCAAAAGCAAATAACTGCACCAAGGTACTCCCTTCACCTGTGCACCATCCCCCGCCCCTGCCCTTGCTGCGTGCCCGCCTGAGTATGCCTACCCACCAGGTCTCCTCCCCAGGTCCTCGTGTGGCACACTCGAACAGAGAAGGTGAACCTCGCCAACGAGCCCAAGTACCACCTGGACACCGTGACGATCGAGGTGTGACGGGGCTGCCCTGCGCCTCGGGCGTGGGAGGTGGCGGGCGCAGACTCGGCTCCTGTCCCCCTTTGTTCTGCATGCTCCCCTATGTTCTGGACAGTCTCTGCACGGTACAGCTGAGGGCACGCAGGGTACCACTCTGAGAGTCTTACTTTTGTTCCCCCTGTTTGGCCTTATAATTCGTTAGAACTGAACAGGTTTTTGAAACAGATGACAAGTATTTTGTCAACAATGTTCCCGATTCGTGGCTTTGCAACGTGAAGTAATTTTTGTCAGGTTGGCGGCAGTGTACGTCACAGGAAATAAAACCCACAGAAAAAGGTCTATGGATTCATCTGTTTAATACAGGGATATGACATCTGTCAGTACTAGGCACCATAAAATGTAAACACAATTACTGTCATGAACCTGGATACGCCTTCGAGGACTGAGTGGCTTGTGTAGTTACCCTGTCTGCGTCTAGTGCGGAGAAATGTCTCTTGCTAGCACTATGTATACATAGGAAAAGATCCCAATTCCAAGGAAGGCAGGTAAAATCTGACTCTTCAAACATGTGTTAACCTAAGTTGTGTCATAAATCCAGGTTTATCTTCCTTTCACTAACCACGTTCCCTGGTAAGCACATCATAACAACAGCACAGTGAGGTGAATGGGACATAAAAGAGTCTGGATACACTAGAAAACAGTGCTTGGTGATACACTGACATTCTATTTATATGATTAAACATTTGATCATACAGTACCTTCCTACAGGATTACTGGCTAATCTGGGGGTGGGGCTCATACTGTTAGAGGTATTACTAACATGATAACTACTTCCCTTATATGCAAACATGAGAGCTATAATTTCATCGAGAGGGAAACTGATTATGCACGTTGACTGAGCAGCTTCCCAGAGACTGTGTCTGCGAAATCCTGGGAATTGTGAGCAAAGCTGCCCTCGACATGGAACGGTTTCTCAACCTGCTTTTCACCACAGCAAATTCAATCAGTAAAGACCAACACGGTCAATCAGGTAACTCTTAATATGAACAAATGGGGGAAAAGAAAAAAACATGTATGTACATGAATGGACAGGGGAACTGGGTGTGTCTGAGCAGGAATGCCAGCGGGGGGGGTCACTTCCACAGCTGCGTGCTGAGCGTCTGCCCCGACGAGCCCCCGGACCAGCCCGCGGCC
This sequence comes from Ovis canadensis, assembly GCF_042477335.2. Taxonomy (NCBI): domain Eukaryota; kingdom Metazoa; phylum Chordata; class Mammalia; order Artiodactyla; family Bovidae; genus Ovis; species Ovis canadensis. The sequence continues at coordinate 13,387,796 of NC_091253.1, forward strand.
CCCGCTGAGGTGCTGGGCGGCTGCCCGAAGCCCGCCGCTGAGGCTGCGCCACCCAGGCTCAGGCCAGCCATCTGCTGGTTCACCTGCAAACACAGAAAAGCGCCTTCACTTCAGTCCTCGTTTCTTCAGCCGCCGCTGCACACTGCTCACGGCCAGCCTGTTTCACCAGAGGCAGCCTTGACCTGAAGCTGACACAGTTAGAATCGGAAGTATAATAACCGTTCTCAGTACTTTTCATCCATGTGAAAAGCAAGCCGAGCCCTGGGGTGAAAGCAGACGGCCACACAATGCTTTCTCTTGGCCTCATTTCCTTCCACGTGTTAGCCCTGGCCATCAAGTAATCTCAAATCAGTTTATATTTATTCAGTTTCTGGACTCAATTTCTCATCCCCCAAAGTGAAAAAAGTGAAAAAACCACAAGCGAAAAAAGTACCAAGGCAATCTTTGAATTCATATCTGGATAAACAACTCCAACTTTCAACTATACTAGAATAGAGTGCTTTAACTACTAAAGACTAAGAGAAGGTTTAAAAGTAAAATACTCCAAAATTATGAATTGTATATGATGGCAACTGTTCTCCTGTTACTCAAGTCTTAAATACCTCAATATACTTTCCAAATATTAGGAAGTCATAAAACGTTTTTTTCTGCTTAGCCAACTACATAAATATCTAAAATTAATTTACACGACAAACGGTGTAGGACTACATGTACTTTTCTTCCAGACTGGAGCTGCATGTGTACATAATGAGCCTCCTGTGCTCAGTCGTGCCTGACTCTCTGCGGCCCCATGGACGGTAGCCCGCCAGACTCCTCTCTCCATAGGATTCTCCAGGCAAGAATACTGGAGTGGGTTGCCATGCCCTCCTCCTAAGGATCTTCCCATCCCAGGAACTGAACCTCCGTCTCCTGCACTGGCAGGTGGATTCTTTACCACTAGGACCACCAGGGCAGCTCAAGCCTCCTGAGCCTTCCCCTTCTCACTTCTAAGACTGAGGCGGAGTGAAAGAAAGGCAAGGAAATTTACCAGAAAGTGAGATGGCTGGATGGCATCACCGACTTTATGGACGTGAGTCTGAGTGAACTCCGGGAGTTGGTAATGGACAGGGAGGCCTGGAGTGCTGCAATTCATGGGGTCGCAAAGAGTCGGACACGACTGAGTGACTGAACTGAACTGAATTCAACTGAACTGGATTCAACTGAACTAGATTCAAAACCTGTGCTCAGGGTTGAAATGTATTAATAAATAAAGTTCATTTGTCTACAGTTCCTCAAAGACAGTAACATTAACCATGTCACCAACGAGGCATCGTGGAGGGGCAGGTCACTTCCTGGCAGGTGCTAAATGATGTGTTAACCCCCCGTCATGGCCCACAGACCCCATCAGGGAGCGCTGGAGCAGAGCATCCCCTTTGGCACACCCAGAAATAAGGCAGGTAAGCCTCCCACGCTCGCCGCCTGGGTACAGCGGCCACCCTAACCTGAACAAGGTCTGTGCCAACATTCTGGCCACACAAAGGCTCTTACTGACATTTGGTACTTACAGTTTTGAAATGCCCAGACAGCAGAGATCAATGTCATATAAACACTCCTTTAAACAGTGATAGTAAAAATTACTTGGAACATTCATGGGTATACAGTGATTCTGCTAATGTTAATTAAAAATCACTATATACAGTCCTATTCTCTGAATGCTGCCGAGAACAGAAATCAACGGCAGCCAAATACCAGAGGAATATCAAACAGGAAGCATACAAAGAAGGGTGGGAGATGAACCTACATCTGAGGTCTCTGTCTATGGAGCCAGAGAGAAGTCAGAATGGATTTGAAAGAGGAAACACTAAAATGCCACCTCCTGGCTCTGAACTAACAGGCAGAAATGGGATCTCGTAATGTGAGACGTAGGACACAGATAAGGACTTGCTCGTATCTTACAGGAATTCCTAAACTAGTAGGTATTCTTTTTAAACATAAACGTGATTATAATGTAAGAAATACAACTCTACAAATATATTTGAAGAAAAAGATTCCTTATACATCCATGTGCAGTAGCCACGGAGAACAGCCTAGATCTCTCAGAAATAGTGCTGTGAGAATGCAAGGCTGGGTTTTTGGGTTTTTTTTCCCCTCTAATTTGTGAGAGTTACTAAGAACCCTTGAAATTATTAGTGAAAATAGATTGGTCTAAGTTGTTGACATAAACCCCCTCTCAGGGAGCTGGGTTAAGGCTCGGCACACTAATTTCAAAAAATGCCCAAGATAACGTCTAGCTGTTACACAAATAAATAGGGACACTCAACAGTTACAGCTGCACTGGAATCGGAAATGAAAAACTACGCACCATTCTCCACAGAATGTTCTAAATACAGGAGCAATGGCAGCTCATTTGTCTATCTGATGAGATAGTTTTGACCTTTTATAACATTAGAAGTAAAGTAGCTCAGTCATGTCCGACTCTTTGCAACCCCATGGACTGTAGCCTACCAGGCTCCTCCCTCAATGGGATTCTCCAGGCAAGAATATTGGAGTGGGTTGCCATTTCCTTCTCCAGGGGATCTTTCCAACCCAGGGATCGAACCCAGGTCTCCCGCATTGCAGGCAGACACTTTAACCTCTGATCCACCAGGGAAGCCCAACATTATCCCTACTCAATTCTTTCTGCCAGATTGTTACGAGTTAAAAACAAACACACCCATTGAGCAGACAGACCTGGTCTGACACTGGAGAGGCTGAGGGGTAGGTGCCTACCTGGGGGAGGTTCCATGGGCTCTGCGGAGCTGGCTGCAGGCCAAATTTCCCCTGGGCTGCGCCCAAGTGAGCGACCATCCCTGGGGGGCCGACCACACCCTGCGCCAGCGGCATCACAGCAGTCTGTGCGCTGCCCATGAAGCCATTGGGCACTGGCATGCCCACCATCATGCCCGCGCTCGGCCCCAGCGAGCTGCCCACCAGGCCGGGAGCCGCGGGCACAGGCACGCCCATGGACGGGAAGCCTGGAAATGCAGCCGGTGCTTGTGAGGTAAATGGTAGATTCGTGGGTCCCATAAACACACCTGCAGCAGAAGAACCAAGCAAAGAAAATGCATGAGACAACAGAGATATTGCACACTGCTGCCCTCACTGAGCACAGACAAAGGATAACCACCTCTAAACTGCCCATGGCAAAAACTTTAATTCCAGTCTGGCTGCTCCTACAGCTCAGGCCAGCTCACACCTACACCCTCAGAACCGGTTACTTCCAGAAAGCAGACAAATCAGCTATGAGCCTGAGTAAATTAGAGTGGATGAATTTTGTGCAGCAGCCACATAACATGCCCACAGTGAAGACCAGACGACACAGCAGGGGCTGCTGCTGCTCTGCACGCTCATCTCTCATGACCACATAAACAGTTAAGAGCTGCAGCGTCTGGTTTTAATGGAAGCAGCTGGGACGTCATATAATTTCAGTTCACATGTGAAATGCAGCCCGTTATTCTAGAGGAAATGACAGATTAAAACGGCAAACAGTAAATCTTACCATGCTAGTATTTCTTTATAATTATATTAAAAACAAATCTCAGAGTTCTTTTGTGTTATCTCAGACTTACTGCTTAACTTACAGAAAAAATACCACACCGTACAGTTATAAGCTTCATGCAAATCAAGCTTAAACAATTCTTCAAAGATAATCCATTTCTGTAAGGCTTGTGAGACAATACTAAGTAATATGACACCAAGCTGTTAACCCCAAATGAATCAAGTTTGTGCATCCTGTATACGCTTTCTATTTCCTAATGCTTCTTTCGTGTCAGTTTTGTAGCTGTGCAAACCGCAACAACAGAAGCACTCATCACACAGGAAACCAGGGAAGAAATATCATTGACATTCTAAAACCGCAAGGGCTGCACTGAAGGCGGGTTTCTGATGAATTACCAGGAGCACCCTGCTGCTGGATGGCCCCGGTGCCATACAGAGACAAGATGGAGTCTTTGGAGAGCTGCTTCTTGGCCACCTCTTCTGACTTTGCAGCTTGCTCAGTGAACAGATCCAGGTCCCCAGACGTCACTGCAGACAGAGTGGCAGCTGCTGGTGCAGAGGACGGCCCCTGAGACAGATACCAAAACAGGCTGTCGAATTCCACATCACAAATCAGAGCTCACCCATTCCTTGGAATCCAAATGAAGCTGTGAAATTAGAAACTAAACCACCGTAGAAGGTAAAATGGTGACACTGAAGAGAATCACTTCCAAGCCCTCACCAGACCAACAAGCAGGGTAAAGGGATGACATTTCCAGTTTTGACTCGGTAAATGTAAATGAAGTAGACAGAACCTCTGATGCAGAACTTTGCCCACCACATCCTGACCACAGTGGCTTCAACAATAGGCACATGGTGTGGCCCGAGGACCAGGATTCCTGGGAGACGTTTGGGCATCTCCTGCAGCAATTACTGCTTCAAAGGAATGGCTATCGCTTAGAATAAAGAACATTTCTATAGCTATAGCAGACTGCATTTTTATGAACCTAATCTAACCCATTTTAACCACAACATTAGAGTGTTTTCAGACTACCCAGAAATGAGGAACAGCAAATGTGCAACCACCTACACTCTCCCTGACACTTTGCATTCTGCTATGGACAGAAGTGAAGTGAAGTCGCTCAGTTGTGTCCGACTCTTTGTGACCCCATGGACTGTAGCTCCTCTGTCCATGGCAAGAGTACTGGAGTGGGTTGCCACTTCCTTCTCCAGAAGATCTTCCCAACCCAGGGATCAAATCCAGGTCTCCCGCATTGTAGGCAGACGCTTTACCGTCTGAGCCGTCAGGGAAGTCTTGCTATGGACAGGGGTAAGTACAAATAAATACAAATAAACATGTGGACATTTAACACAAAACAAAAATTTTCACTTAATCTCCTATAGCTTGCGCACACACGGTATTACACAGCCACAACTGATACCTCATTTTAATGATCTATACGGTCATTAAATACTTAATCACATTTGTATATAAGGAACTGACTTAGACACGAAGAGTTTCAAAGAAATCTATGAAGGCTAGTAAAAACTGGATACGTCTTCTCAAATTATAAAATAATGTGAGCAGCAAATAGAAGTTAAATCATATCTATGATTTGGCTTGAATTTTTTAAAAAATCAAACATTTAATGTCTTCGATAAAAAACCTTCCAATAAACTACCATCCATGCTCACAAGCTAACTTAAGGAGAACAGTATTTTCAATATATTATTAACAAATTAAGCAAGAATTTTAAGATAGGAAAAAAAGCCATATATCTTTACAAAAGATCTGAAATGTGTAAGAAATCAGACATGATGGGATTCAAGTGTAA